>NC_134580.1:119158280-119473697 GCF_037038515.1 Microtus pennsylvanicus | reverse complement strand
TTGGATACAATTATTATGATATTGATTTTTCAAATGGACCCTAGGTAGAACTTCTCCTCACATGCCAAAGAAAATTCTACCATGGCGTTTACATTTGTACTTCTGAAATTACCCTAAATATCCTTCTGGAGACTGAAAGTTAATGGATTTTTAGCTAGTTCATTTGGTCCACAACACCAAAATTACTCCAGCAAAAATTGACATAAGAAGCAGTTATTGTGAATAGGTCTATTTATTTAGATGAAGTCACTTTATTATACTATTTCACAAGCAAAGGCATTGAAGAAAAAGAATCATGCAGAATTAACGTAACTATACCAACTCATGAGCCAGTATAAACTCTGCACAAGAAAAACGGTGCGTGTTTAGAAAGAACACAAATCACACTTTGCCAAAATAATAAAGTAGAACCAACTTCCAGACTAACACCTCTTTGGACTTGTTCTAACCCAGGCAACTGGTAAGAACCTCAAAATGGTGATGCTAAGTGCATAATAATAATGCCAGCTGGCATCGGTCTAAAGCCATTCCACGTTCAATCGTGTCAATCACCCAATTTACATTAGTATTAAATGGCAGTGTCCATCTGGATGGATGATGAAGTGTTCTGTCTTGTAAACTAGGTGAGCACAGTTCAAGAAGGTTAGAGAGCCTGGTGTTCCAGCTGGTGAAGAAAGTGTTGAGATAAAAAACAAACAAACAAAACCCTTGCCTCTTGCCTATTTTTTTTCTCAGTGCTTCCTCTTTTACGTGATTCTCCCTCAAACTACAGCATACCTCTAAACATAACTTTGAGTTATGGATCTTCTTCATATGCAGGAATAAGGCAATTATCGGACAAGGCCAGGTGCTGACTTCTTGAAAAGGAAGCAAACTCTCAGGGCAAAGGAGGTGGGGCCTGGCATGTGTCACATAGATTAGGGGGGGTGTAGTCTCTCCAAGTCATTTGCATATCTGAGTTGTAGCACACTCTCTGTCTCTCTCCTTCCATTCAGGCACACTATTATGATACTTTTTGGGTGTTTCTGTTTTTATTCATAATCCTCCTATTTTCAGAGGAGGAACTCCCCTTGGATTGACTTATTCTCTTTCTTTTATTTGATTGAGAGCCTTCTTATAATAAAGACCAACATGCAAAATACACACAAAGTCACATTTTCATTGCTCACCCAATGATGTGACACTAAGAAGCTCCTAGAAACTAAAAGTGAAATATAACCATAAGCTTTTGTGTCATTAAACACTTTCCATGTTTAAATTTCAACAGGCTTCAGAGGGTTTTGTTTGAAAAGCTACTTCCTTTACAAGAGCAATGGCGTTTTTTTTTTTTAAGACTTAGGCCCATAGATGAATAATAATTTACCAAAATATGGATAATGTTTGATATGTTCTGGAGCCTCCTGTAGCTATCCCCAGAAATATTACTAATTTAATTTTGTTATGGTGCCTTTTTTCAGCAGAACTATTTGAGTTGATGTATTTGTATTTTATTTGATACTGGTTCAGAAGATTATGTAATGAATCTCTCGAAGATGAGAATCTGCCAAGTCTTAGAGTTATTTCACAGTCCACAGTCTTAAGACACAGCACCTTCAAGCCAGTTTAATTTGATCCTTAAATTAAGGTTATACGCTCCGGACTAATGAGTCACCTGGCGAATATTGTCATTGCAGCTTCATGGCCATAAAGCATTATTTTACATGATCCTGTAAGACCCGGTTTTGGAACCAACACAATCAGCTCGGTGTCATCCGTGGGTCAGAAGCAGTTGTACAGCCAAAGCAAATGCTAAGAGCTGCAACATTTTCATTTCTCAGCATGAGATCATGACAGGGATAAGGATGTGGAGAGTGGCTGAGAACTGGCTGTGATGATTCAGTCCAGCACGGTTAGAAACAGGCTTGAACTCTGTTCTGGTTCCTTGGATCTTGCTGATAGAAGCAGTGCTATACACGTTCCAGGTGACTTTCTGTTTCTGCTCACCAGGGAGAGGAATGCTGTAAGGTTTTTTTTTCTTTTTCTTTCTGAAATATGAAGGGTAAAATAGTAGGACTCCTCTAATATTTGAGATTAAAACTGAAACAGAAATTCTACACACAGAAGCAGGAAAATGCACATGACATGTCAGGAAATAAGTTGGCAAAAGACAGCTCATCTTGTTTGCTGTAAATCTTCACCAGAAATAGATGGGAACCTGATAGCCAACCTGTGGCAACTAGAGACGTTCTGCAGTGAGATTCATATGCATGCGCATGTACAAATATGTACAAGGCATATATTAATATGTATACATTGAGTATTCAAAGTAATTCCCCATAGGGTTCATATTTTTCATTATAGTTCTTAAACTAATCGTTTACCCCTAGAAAACATTCTTTTACAAATGTGTCCTCAAACAAAACCAGGCTGCCAGTTCATTTCACTGATGTATTTATCGTAAAAGAGCCAGTCTACCTTAAATCAGAACAATGCTGAATGCAAAATGGTGTTCATTACTTTTATTTTCATGCTCGGCTTTTGTGTGCATGATACACAAGACCTCATGGAAAACGGCCTGGGCTCTGCTGGAGTTTAGCTCATAGGTATTGCAATGTGGTTACACTGGGCAATCTCCTGCCATCAAGCCACAATTTCCATGGAAATAGCTAAGGGGATGAAACACAATTGCTGAAGGATAATGAAATGAAATGAACCCACAAGACCGTCTTTCCAACATAAATCACAGAGTTAAGTTGCAGTGATCTGAAAACAGAATTTGAGGATGTGTGCAATCCAGAAAAAGCTAATTGATGCTTAATTTTTGCATCCCATCTGGTAAGGATGTAATTAAGGGCTCCACATGATGGAAACATTAAACAGTTTTCATAGAAAGATAAGAAACCAGGAGATGAATATTAAGATAAAAGCAATTTCTTTCTCTTCCTTGGTAATGTAAAGTCATTCCTTTTAACCTAAAGGTCACTGATAACTTCTGTTTCAGGCCCATTTGTTTTCTTAAAGAAATAGATTACTAAATTAAACGTAAGGGAAATAACACATCTTGGATTCTAAAATGAATAAATGAATGAATACGTAAGTAAGTAAATAAGTAAACTTCATCTTCAGGGTCACACATGGTCTAACCTGGACCAATCACTGCATAGATTTAAAAATTGCAATCAGGCAACTTCCTGGAGATTTTATTGAGGTAAGAACTGCTATTAAGTCCTGCAAACATTTAATGGCCAGCAGCTAACAGAGAATCTTGGTGTTCTGAGATAGAGTGGATATAAGACTTGAAAAAAACAAAACAAGCAGCCAGCTCCACAGAGCTATTGGGCAAGGCCAAGCAACTACCAAAACAAGATACACTGCCCTTGCATCAGAGCCATTGAGTAGTTCCTGCGTATAAGCATGGCATGTTAGCTGCAGGAAGGAAGTGGTACCTATTTAGGTAGATGGGAGAATAAATTTGAAGGACAAACCAACTCTTACACAGGTTAAAAGCTAACATTTCACAGATTTTTTTTCTGTTATGGATTCTCATCCCCCAAATTTCTATTTTAAAAGCTAAAGTTACCCAAAAATATCCATATGGCAAACCATAATAAATATTACAATTAACAATACTTAAATGGAAAACAAGGTGCCTAGGATTCAGCCTACCTAAGAGATGGAAAAATTCTATAATGAAAACTAGAAAACACTGGAAGTAAGAAACTGAAGAACACACTAGAAGATGGAAAGATTTTCCCATGTTTATGGATTGGCAGAGGAAAACTGTCAAAATGGCCATATTATCAAAAATAATTGACAGGTTCAATGTGTACTCTGATGAAATTCCAAAGATATTGTTCTTTGAAATTGAGAAAAAAATGTTAAGAAAATCATATGGAATCACCAAAGATGTCACTTAGATAAAGCAAAACTGAATAAGAATAAAATAGTACTAATTATTGAAGTATCACTGTACTTGAGTTCAAATTCTGGTAAAGTCATAAGGAACAAAAACGGCTTAGCTTTACCACACAAACATATACATAGGCAGGAAGAGAGGACCCAAGGATAAACTCATGCTGCTGCAACCAACAGATTCTTGGCAAAGGTGCCAACTGTCAATGCTGGAGAAGATAACGTTCAACAAGCAGTACTGAGAAAACTAGACATCCACAAGCAAAGGAATGGCACTTGATTCTGCATCTTGCTCTATACAAAAATCAAATAAACAGATCGCAGACCTTATTATAATAATAAGACCTGACATGGGAAGAACTAGAGGAAACACTGCATGATAACAAATGTTAGCAAAGATATAGGGAAAAGGAACCCTTACACACTGTGGTGAGAATATCAGTCTAGCAAACATGTAGCATTCTCACTAAAATCAAGGTAGAACATCATATGATCCAGCTATATCATCTCCAGAAAACAAACAAAGGAAGTTAAGTCAGCACACTTGCCCATGCATCTTCTCCAGTGCAATATTCATTAAAGCGAGGTTGTGGGATCAGTCCAGGTGTCTGCCAACAGGTGAATGGTAAAGAAAATGTGGTATATATAAAACTTTAGTTTATTCTGTCATAAGGAAGAATGAAACCATCTAACACACAGGAAGATGGATGAAACTACAGATCATTGCGTTAAGCAGAATAAGCAAGAGTAAATAAGACAGCATTGGACTGAAGAGAGGTTGAGCTGTTTAGAGCATGGGTCGCTCTTACAGTGGATCTGAGTCTAATTTCCAGCACCTACAGTGGGTGGTTCACAACTCCCTGCAACTCTAGCTGCAGGGGAACCAATGCCCTCGTCTAGCCTCCTCGGAAAACTGTACTTATATGTGCATACTACAGTCCATAATAACAGTAGACGATAGAATAAGTCTTTTGAAAAGACAGGCAAATATTGTATGTTTTCTCCCACATACAATAGTGAGATTTGTTTTTGTATGGAAACAAGGGAGACAATATAAGATAAGGAAAAAGAGAAGGGGAAGAGAGAGTCATGAGCAGTGACTATACCTAAAGTACATTCATGCATGTAGGAAGATGACAGAAAAGAAAATATTTTGTGTAACTAACATACTAACAAGAACCGTTCTATAGTTAGTGAGTTAGGAAACACTGGGCTTTAACTTTGCTTAAGTATTAAAAAGAGATTTTAAATTATGCTTTATTAAAAACAAAAAAACCAAAAAAAACTAAATTATGCTTTATTTTCATGTCTATTGTTTGTCTGTTACAACAAATTGTATCTATTATTATTCGACTCTAATCCCAATAGTTTATGACGCTAGAATATTTCTTTGCCCTCGTATGACAAACTTTCTGTTTTATTGCAGCCTGTTCTAATAGTTCTGAAATGCAGAGCAGATCACTAAGTTCTATTTTAGTTTGTCACAAAGGTTTTCTTTAATGCGTACTCTCCCTCTGGTAGACCCTAGTTCATCAAATCTTATTGCCTTCATTACGTAAAAAGACCCAGTAGACCAAGTACATATGTGTGTTGATGCATGCAGCCCAGATTTTAACAAAGGAGGGAAAAAAGATATACTTATTGAATACAGGCCAATCCTCCTTATTGCTCTGATTCAAGAATAGACATTGAGGGGCCTGGTCCTTGTGGCTTCCATTTAGTAAGGCAATCCTTATAGGCACAATCTCTATAATATATAACTGGACCTTCTACAAAGAAATAGCTGTGGTCTACTTGCTAAGCTTCTGCCCAATTAGAACCATATTGCTTCCTTGAAAGCTCTTGTGGTTTCCTATAATTTGGCATTGCTGTTCTTTCTCTTTGCTCAAGGGGCCAATGCCAGATCACATTAAACTGGTAAGTTTACCAGCCATTCATATGCCAAATCTCTGATGGACAGTCAACCCCCTCAATGCATTATTTATTCCCTGAAAGCTTTCTGTAACATGAATAAAAGGAACACACTACAAGTTATAAAACTGCAGAAACTAATTTCAAACTAAGATACATACTTAGGTATGTACCTTCCAACCCTATGAAACTAAGCCAATCTGAGTGGATTTATGTGCTCAACAGAATTTGTCTCTGAAAAGATCATGCCCTCATTGTGAATAAAGGTGAAAAAGAATACTTGTAGTTGAAGATTCTGTCTCTAGTCCATGTAACTGACTGCCAAGTGGTTGTAATGAGGGTGTTTCTGCAGAAGATGGAGGCTTTTACGAAGGAGCATGTATGTCAGTCATAAGGAAGTTTTTCATTGCAAATACTTTCCAACTCATTCTATGGTCAATGAGATTTACATCTGCATCAAATCCACTTGCCTTCCCAAACATAAGGAAGGAAACAGCTCTGTAATTTCCATTTTCTGATCAAAAGGTAAGATGGTTGTTATTAGATTCTTGATCTGGGTTTGAAAATAGCAAAAAAGACTGAGCTAAAACCCCTTTATTTTCTTCCACAGGAAATAGAAGAGACACACCCAAATCATACAATTGCAGGACCCGAATCCCGCATGGGAATGTCATCTGTCTGTTATCCCATCTAAGTTGGATGCCACTGGCAGCTCTGTCTCATGTCTTGGAGTCTTCTCTCTTCTAAGAGAAGAGATACAGAACAGAGTGGGAAGGGTGGGAAGGAGCCAGGACATTTGTTTCTTCTGCATTTTCTAAGTATCCTGCAAGAAGATTTACAGATTTCATCTGATTTAAATAATCGCAACAATAGTACAGGGTCAGCATGGCTGCATCTCTTATACAGATGAGAAAATCAAAACTTTAATTTATCCTGCTTAAGACAGATTTTACCTTGACTCATGACTCATAACCATATTAATTTTCCCCTAACAAATTAACTGCTCTAGAGCCTTAGTTTCCTCATAATTCAAATAAGAATAATAATATACCATTTATAAGCAGAGATAAGAAAATTAGTATTTATTAAATTAGTCTGGTAATAAATTAATAATTGTGTTATTACTAATTTCATTATATTAATAGCATGCATTTGCATATGTTAATTAGAATGAATGCTAAGTTATTAATGGTATTAATATAGTAGTTGCATGTTAATAACACTTATAATGGATGTTATTGATAATTTTTGACTCAAAGTATTTTTTTCACTCTGCAATATTATATCCCAAGGATGGAGATGAAAGAATGAATTTCTACTAGTTATTTATTGCTATTTATTACCACATTTAGTTGCTTATAACAGTATTAATTTCTCCTTAATGCTCAGTTTCTGTAGGAATTTGGAGCTTAAATAAAACAGGCTTGGCTATGGGTTCTGCTATAGGATTTTCATTAGTCCAATGGGCTACAGGAGCCTATTGGTTTGACAAAAATCAGACTGTTTATAATGTGATGTTCATATAAGTTACATATAGATACTGGCTCTTGGCAGGAAGGAATTTCAGTTTCTCTCCATGTGCAATTCCCTTTATGGTTGAATGGGTATTGTACTAATACAACGGGAATTCTTCCTCTACAGACAAGAAAACCTGAAAGTTCATAGGACCTACGTTCAGCAGTCACATACACTTAACACCACCATGTTTTGTCGATCCAATAATGGTGAGGGACAATACAAGACCATGGGTACTTAGAGGTAAAGATCATTGGGGCTGTCCTTGGGATGAAATACCACCAAGTTCAGTGTTTACCACAGCACAATTACTTATAAAACTATTCAGCTCATCAGATGTCTAGCAAGTTCTCAATCAAAGAAACAAACACATAGCAAAATGATTAAAGAAGATGACGGCAATGGAGAAAAATCTTTGCAATGAGTAAAGCAAATGACATTCTAATTCAGAGCTCTGGGTGCAGAAACGAGAGAGAAGGGGCTCTTACTGAGATTGTCAACAAGCCATTCAGAGAACCGGGATTTGGTTTTGACCTTAAGAAACAGAGATATGTTAAGAGAAATCCATATGTATTGGTTTAAGGGGTGTCAAGGATTTATTAAGATATAAAATGGGAAACATTCATAAACTCAGGATATGGTAAATCCAGTTGCATAGTCCTTGGAAAGCTGGGGATTGATCACATGCTGCTTCATACAGCCTGACCTGGTCTCATCACCCAAGAGACTATGACCACCTCCCTCTTTCCTTATAAGAGGTCACTTAGACAGATAAGAAGCACCACCTCTATTGGGTCAGATCTCCTTAGGTCATGAATGGTGCAAATACCCATCACATTTCCCCTTTTTGTCCAAATAAGAAGGTTATAAACCTAGTACAAAACTTTAATGCAATAAAAACGATTATCAATATTGTTCAGGAGAAAGAAAGGGCAATAGCATAAACAAAAATGGAAATACAACCAATGAAAACAAACTAAATGTCTAGATCATAGGTAAATGGCAAAGTACAGAGATTACCCCAATAACTGTCCTATTCTGAAAATTTTGAATCTAGTACCTGATATGCTCTTAGTTAACATATGAGAGAATAGTAACTGTGAATATCTAGTTTTCAACTCCATAAAAGACCTGAGCAAGCAAGCAACTTCTAAAAAATGCAAGAAGTGACAGACATCTGACTGCCTGGACAGTTGCCCAGTGTTTCTCTGTAACATTAGTGCATCTGTTTTTTGCTATAGGTTCAATCGAGTAAGACCCCCTGAAAAATTTCTTATGGAGTAGATGGCCCATATGATCCAATGCCTCAGAGCAGCTCTGTTGCAGTTTCCTCTGAGTTCTACATCCAGAACAGTTAAGGTGACTGGTTGAGGAGATCCACCCTCACAGAATACTCCAGTCAAAATTAGCCCATACTCCTAAATATTCTCAGGGACGCCCAAAGATTACCAGTGCTCCTAATCAGCAGGAAGTATTCTAGAAAACTATGCCCACATTCCCCCGCCAAAAGGATTTTGGATGTTTGTCTTTGTTTAGAGTGTTGGTTACAAGTTGTTATGGATAAAGGTCAGGAAAAAAAAAGTTAAAAATGATTAGATTTAGGGTTCTTGTTTTGAAAAGAAAAAGGGGGAAATGCTGTGGGATAATGATCTTGTACACTGTAAAGATTTGTCACTTGTATTAGTTTAATAAAACATTGATTCGTCAGTAACCAAGTATGAGATATAGGCAGGGTTATCAGACTAGGAGAATTCTGGAAAGAAAAAAGGTAGAGACAGAATCACCAGTCAGACTTAGAGGGAGCAAGATGAGAATGCCATATTGAGGAAAGATACCAAGCCAAGAGGCTAAACATAGATAAGAATTATTGGTTGATATAAGTTATAAGAGCTAGTTAGTAATAAATCTGAGTAATAGGCCAAACAGTTTATAATTAACATAAGCTTCTGTGTGTTTATTTGGGACTGAATGGCTGAGGGACCAGGTGGTACAGAAACTTCTGTCTACACAGATACTTGGAGAAGAGTTTAGGATTTGGGGTTTGAAAAAAATATGAATGCTAGAAAACATTTATGACGTTACATAATGGCCAGACTTTGGTATGACTGGGAAACAGTAAGTCTGCTAAGTTTTGATTCCACTTTAAAGAGCACAGGTGAGTTTCTCTGTTGTAGATTCACTGAAGTATATGTGCCACAGGGTTTGATGGGCCATCTAATTCCAATACTATCCTTTCATTTTAGAGTGCTAATACCCAAGACTAAGGGTCATCATTTCATCTGAGAGTCCTGATACCTAAGACTCATGGTCATCTAGAGAAGGAAAGCACTAGGAACCTAACAGCTATGCATTTATTTATTTCCTCTTAGCTTGTATCGAAGATCAATAAGGGGAATGATGATAATTGCTGGCTCAAGGATGGTCATCAATCATCAAGCACTAGCCAGGTTTCAAATGAAACAAATGTGGGAACATGATGGAAATATGGTTATAATGCTCATTTCTTATGTTGAAATGCAAAGTAGCTATAGCAACTATCCAAACTATCCATTGTTGAAGAGGAGGCAACTTTGCTTGATAAATCAAGACCTTGGCTCCTCCAGGCTTTATTATCTGGAAACAGCAGTGGCTCTGCATGCAGAACATCTTTTTCCTGGTATGTTCTTTCCCTAGTCTTCTTTTTCCTTCTTCGTGTATATATAAACCCCCAAATACTTGAAGGCACAGATGTCAATTCTTTTTATTAAAATCATCTAAAGCCCATACAAAGTCTTTCCCAAAGGCATATTGAACTGATTTGCCATGGAATTTCACTGAACGAAGTCGTAGTGTTTGTATCTGTTCCCCACAGGCTTACCCATCATAGGATATTTCCATACACAACAAGTTCTATGTGTCCTAAACAGGGCAGGCAGTTTCAAACCTCAAGAGTTAATGAAGTACAGTGTAGAGCTGAATAGGAGAAAAAGAGTCAAAGAGTGAGACACATCTGGCGAGCATACTAATGGGCTGAACAATGAACAATTACTGTGCATGTGATTTTTAAACATAATTCTTGTTTAAAAATTCTATCTCTTTGTGTGAAGTTCTGGGAATGGAACTCAAGACTTCGCACGTGTTAGTCAAGTGCTCTTACCCCAGTCTGGCCCTCCTATTTTCAGTCATCAATTACAGACATGGCGAATTATGAGTTCTGGAGACACATAATATAGTATAGTGCCTATGAAGATAAATTTAAGCAAATGCATGTCTTTCTTTTTCTGAATATTTTGAATTATGATAAAATGAAACGTCATTGCTAAAGGACCAGGCAAAGGAGAAAAGCCTTCTTATACAAATATTAATTTGTATATTCTGTGTGTTTTATATATCATATGCCAGAAGAGGAAGGCTAATAAAGCTCAAAGCTTTCCTAGAGCCAAACTGTGGGTTGTGATTGTTGAGCCCCCAGGAAATGTACACCAGGGCCTGGCATTTCCAGCTTTGTCTACAGCAAGGAAATGTTATCAGGAGTCACTGTGTACAGCAAACATCCTGACAAATTCCTGGAACTGAAGAGTAGATGCTCCACCTCTGGCTTCACTTTTAGTTGCTTATATTTGCTTGGTAATCTGTGTGTTTATTTTTCCCTTAGCTGTATTCCTTGTTTTGTTCCATGTCAGGGAGCCTCACATGTTCGTCCCTGCCCACTCTAGTTCTGCAGCTTCCTGTGGGTATCTGAGAAAGCTGAAGTTAAGAATTAGAAAAATATGGGGTATTTCTTCTGCTCTGTTGATTCTGAAACATCTTTGACAGTGACCATGCTTTTCAAGTTCCACTTATTAGGAGAGTTTTTTTCTCCTTCATCCTGGCTTCTGTCTGGTGACATGTTCTGAATACATAGAACACACTACTACCTGTGTTCCTAGCCTTCCAGGGCTGCTGACAGCTTTCAGCTATGGGAAACACTGGAGGTGTCTCAGTGAAGCCATTTGACTGACTTCTGTAGCCCAGAAGGGAAGATTTGGGCAGCCTATCACAGCATCTGCAGGGAGGATCCGACCCTGGAATGTGGCCACCCCAAGAAAGGATTACTATTATCAGCTATTGCTTTGTTTTCTTTCAGAGGCCACACACACACACACGAACAAATTCACTGAAGACAGGAACAAAATGAAAATTCTACATACTTATTTGTCTTTGTTATCAGTGTTCTGTTCCTATTTTTGGAACAGGTTTCCATGTTGAAATCAAAACCATGTAAAATCAAATCATGCAGTTCCAACCAATGTTGTATGGGGTTGAAATAATCAACATTTACATCTCTAGTCTCAGTTTAATACTTAGATATTAAGTTCAACAAAACCTGATAAAGAAGCATGACATTTAGATAACATTTTCTGTGAGAGTTTGTTAAACAATCCAAACATATCAACATATGAAACGAGCAGTTGAGGATAGGTCAACTACAGAAGGATTTTATTTTTCATTAGTCAGATTTCTTTCAGGAGAAAATGCAAAGGATGGGCTTTTTTAATTTTAATTGTTTAATATTTTAAAAATGATGTACTTGACCTCCAGGGGCAGAGACTAAAAAGGACTGGTGACAAAGTCAGAGTACTTCACTAGATGCTGAGGAGGGAGGGACAAACAATGGGTACAGTCTATGCAAAGGAGAAGAACGGATTGTGATTGGAAGCTTAGGGGAGCCTCCAAGATGAGCAAGGGCTGTAGGAGGCAGCAGGGTGCAGCATAGAGGGGGTGGGTGCAAAGTAACCACAGAAGGAGAGAAGGCTGGTATGTGGTAACCTGGGGTTAAGACAGACACAGTATATTCCTCACATATGAGAGGTTCATGCTATAGATATGCCACGTGGCCTTTAGGATACTGTTCTACTTAGAATTTCCATCTCTCTGATGAAGCAACATGACCAAAAACAAGTTGTGGAGAAAATGATTTATTTGGCTTACATTTCCAAATGGTAGTCTATCATTAAGGGAAACCATGACAGGAACTCAGAGCACAAACCTGGAGGCGAGAGCTGTCGAAGGGCGCTGTTTACTGGCTTGCTCAGTCTGATTTCTTATAGAAGTCGGGACCTCCTGCCCAGTGTGGCTTGGACTCCCCTCCAAGAAAATGCCCTACAGATCTTTTTTTTTTTTAATTTATTTATTTATTAAAGATTTCTGTCTCTTCCCTGCCACCGCCTCCCATTTCCCTCCCCCTCCCCCAATTAAGTCTCCCCCCAGTCCGAAAAGCAATCAGGGTTCCCTGTCCTGTGGGAAGTCCAAGGAACCCCCACCTCCATCCAGGTCTAGTAAGTTGAGCATCCAAACTGCCTAGGCTCCCACAAAGCCAGTGCGTGCAGTAGGATCAGACCCATTGCCATTGTTCTTGAGTTCTCAGTAGTCCTCATTGTCCGCTATGTTCAGAGAGTCCGGTTTTATCCCAGGCTTTTCCAGACCCAGGCCAGCTGGCCTTGGTGAGTTCCCGATAGAACATCCCCATTGTCTCAGTGTGTGGGTGCACCCCTCGCGGTCCTGAGTTCCATGCTCGTGCTCTCTCTCCTTCTGCTCCTGATTTGGACCTTGAGATTTCAGTCCTGTGCTCCAATTTGGGTCTCTGTCTCTGTCTCCTTTCATGGCTTGCTGAAGGTTAATATTCAGGAGGATGCCTATATGTTTTTCTTTGGGTTCTCCTTATTTAGCTTCTCTAGGATCACTAATTATAAGCTCAATGTCCTTAGTTTATGGCTAGAAACCAAATATGAGTGAGTACATCCCATGTTCCTCTTTTTGGGTCTGGCTTACCTCACTCAGGATAGTGTTTTCTATTTCCATCCATTTGTATGCAAAATTCATGAAGTCCTTGTTTTTTATTGCTGAGTAGTACTCTAATATGTATAAATTCCATACTTTCTTCATCCATTCTTCCATTGAAGGGCATCTAGGTTGTTTCCAGGTTCTGGCTATCACAAACAATGCTGCTATGAACATTGTAGAGCATATACTTTTGTTGTATGATAAGGCCTCTCTTGGGTATATTCCCAAGATTGGTATTGCTGGGTCCAGGGGTAAGTTGATCCCGAATTTCCTGAGAAACCGCCATACTGCCTTCCAAAGTGGTTGCACAAGTTTGCATTCCCACCAGCAATGGATGAGTGTACCCCTTTCTCCACAACCTCTCCAACAAAGGCTATCATTGGTATTTTTGATTTTAGCCATTCTGACAGGTGTAAGATGGTATCTTAAAGTTGTCTTGATTTGCATTTCCCTGATCGCCTAGGAAGTTGAGCATGACCTTAAGTGTCTTTTGGCCATTTGAAGTTCTTCTGTTGAGAATTCTCTGTTCAGCTCAATGCCCCATTTTATAATTGGGTTGATTAGCCTTTTACGGTCTAGTTTCTTGAGTTCTTTATATATTTTGGAGATCAGACCTTTGTCAGTTGCGGGGTTGGTGAAGATCTTCTCCCAGTTGGTGGGTTGCCTTTGTGTCTTAGTGACAGTGTCCTTTGCTTTACAGAAGCTTCTCAGTCTCAGGAGGTCCCATTTATTCAATGAGGTCCTTAATGTCTGTGCTGCTGGGGTTATACGTAAGAAGTGGTCTCCTGTGCCCATGTGTTGTAGAGTACTTCCCACTTTCTCTTCTATCAGGTTCACTGTGTTCAAACTGATATTGAGGTCTTTAATCCATTTGGACTTGAGTTTTGTGCATGGTGATAGATATGGATCTATTTTCATTCTTCTACAGGTTGACATCCAGTTTTGCCAGCACAATTTGTTGAAGATGCTCTCTTTTTTCCATTGTATACTTTTAGCTCCTTTATCGAAAATCAGGTGTTCATAGGTTTGTGGGTTAATGTTAGGGTCTTCTATACGATTCCATTGGTCGACTTCTCTGTTTTTATGCCAATACCAAGCTGTTTTCAATACTGTAGCTCTGTAATAGAGTTTGAAGTCAGGGATGGTAATGCCTCCAGACGATCCTTTGTTGTATAAGATTGTTTTGGCTATCCTGGGTTTTTTGTTTTTCCATATAAAGTTGATTATTGTCTTCTCCAGATCTGTGAAGAATTTTGATGGGATTTTGATGGGGATTGCATTGAATCTATAGATTGCTTTTGGTAGAATTGCCATTTTTACTATGTTGATCCTCCCAATCCAGGAGCAAGGAAGATCTTTCCATTTTCTGGTGTCCTCTTCAATTTCTTTCTTCAAAGACTTAAAGTTCTTGTCAAATAGATCTTTCACATCCTTGGTCAGAGTTACCCCAAGATATTTTATGCTATTTGTGGCTATCGTGAAAGGTGATGCTTCTCTAATTTCCCTCTCTGTTTCCTTATCCTTAGTGTATAGGAAGGCCACTGATTTTTTGGAGTTGATCTTGTATCCTGCCACATTACTAAAGGTGTTTATCAGCTGTAGGAGTTCTTTGGTAGAGTTTTTGGGGTCGCTTATGTATACTATCATATCATCTGCAAATAACGAGAGCTTAACTTCTTCTTTTCCGATACGAATCCCCTTGATCCCTTTATGTTGTCTTATTGCTATTGCTAGAATTTCAAGCACTATATTGAAGAGGTATGGAGAGAGTGGACAGCCTTGTCGTGTTCCTGATTTTAGTGGGATGGCTTTGAGTTTTTCTCCATTTAATTTAATGTTAGCTGACGGCTTGCTGTAAATAGCTTTTATTATATTTAGGTATGACCCTTGTATCCCTAATCTCTCCAAGACTTTTATCATAAAGGGGTGTTGAATTTTGTCAAATGCTTTTTCAGCATCTAATGAAATGATCATATGGTTTTTTTCTTTCAGTTTATTTATATGGTGGATTACATTGATAGATTTGCGTATGTTGAACCAGCCCTGCATCTCTGGGATGAAGCCTACTTGATCATAATGGATAATTTTTCTAATGTGTTCTTGGATTCGGTTTGCCAGTATTTTATTGAGAATTTTTGCATCGATATTCATGAGTGAGATCGGCCTGTAATTTTCTTTCTTGGTTGGGTCTTTGTGTGGTTTTGGTATCAGGGTAACTGTAGCTTCATAAAAGGAATTTGGCAATGACTCTTCTGTTTCTATATTGTGAAATACATTAAGGAGTATAGGTATTAGCTCTTCTTGGAAGTTCTGGTAGAATTCTGCATTGAAACCATCTGGTCCTGGGCTTTTTTTGGAAGGTAGATTTTTGATAACGGTTTCTAGCTCTTCGCGACTAACAGGTCTATTTAGATCGCTCACCTGGTCTTGGTTTAGCTTTGGTATGTGGTACTTATCTAAAAAAATGTCCATTTCTTTTGCATTTTCTAGTTTTGTGGCATACAGGCTTTTGTAGTAAGATCTAATGAGTCTCTGAATTTCCTCTGTGTCTGTGGTTATGTCCCCCTTTTCATTTCTGATCTTATTTATTTGTGTGTTCTCTCTCTGTCGTTTAATTAGTTTGGATAGGGGTTTGTCGATCTTGTTGATTTTCTCCAAGAACCAACTTTTTGTTTCATTGATTCTTTGGACTGTTTTCTGTGTTTCTATTTTGTTGATTTCCGCTCTCAGTTTGATTATTTCCAGTCTTCTACTCCTCCTCGGTGCATCTGCTTCTTTTTTTTCTAAAGCTTTCAGGTGTGCTGTTAAGTCTCCGATGTATGCTTTCTCTGTTTTCTTTAAGTGGGCACTTAGTGCTATGAACTTTCCTCTTAGCACTGCTTTCATAGTGTCCCATAGGTTTGAGTATGTTGTCCCTTTATTTTCATTAAATTCAAGGAAGACTTTAATTTCTTTCTTGATTTCTTCCTTGACCCAGGTGTGGTTCAGTAGTTGACTGTTCAGTTTCCATGAGTTTGTCGGCTTTCTGGAGGTAGGATTGTTGTTGAATTCTAACTTTAATCCGTGGTGATCTGATAAGACACAAGTGGACACTGATATTTTTTTGTATCTGTGGAGGTTTCCTTTGTTTCCGAGTATGTGGTCAATTTTCGAGAAGGTTCCATGGGCTGCAGAGAAGAAGGTATATTCTTTCCTATTTGGGTGGAATGTTCTATAGATGTCTGTTAAGTCCATTTGCTTCATTACCTCCAGTAGTTCTCTTACTTCTCTATTAGGTTTCTGTCTGATTGACCTGTCCATTGCTGAGAGAGGTGTATTGAAGTCTCCTACTACTAGTGTGTGTGGTTTGATGTCTGCCTTGAGTTTTAGTAATATTTCTTTTACATACGTGGGTGCTTTTATATTAGGGGCGTAAATATTCAGGATTGAGACTTCATCCTGACAAATTGTTCCTGTTATGAGTATAAAGTGTCCATCTCGATCTCTTCGGATTGATTTTAGTTTGAAGTCAGTTTTGTTAGAAATTAATATGGCCACACCTGCTTTTTTCTTAGGACCATTTGCTTGAAAGATCTTTTCCCAGCCCTTTACTCTGAGTAGATGCCTGTCTTTGTGGTTGAGATGTGTTTCTTGCAAACAGCAGAATGTTGGATCCTGTTTTCGTATCCAATCTCTTAGCCTGTGCCTTTTTATAGGTGAATTGAGACCATTAATATTAAGTGATATTAATGACCAGTGGTTGTTTACGCCAGATATTCTTATTGTTTTTGGAAGTAGAATTTGTGTGTCTCCCTTCTTTGAGTTGTGCTAGTGAAGGGTCGCTAGATGCCTGAGTTATTGTAAGCAGTGTTGGCAATGTTGGATTCCTTGGGTTGCGATTTTCCTTCTATTACTTTCTGTAGGGCTGGATTCGTGGCTACGTATTGTTTAAATTTGTTTTTATCCTGGAATGTCTTGATTTCTCCATTTATAGTGAACGAAAGCTTGGCTGGGTATAGTAGTCTGGGCTTGCATCCATGGTCTCTTAGCTTCTGCAGTACTTCTATCCAGGACCTTCTGGCTTTCATTGTTTCCATAGAGAAATCAGGTGTAAGTCTGATCGGTTTACCTTTATAAGTTACTTGGCCTTTTTCCTTTGCAGCTCTTAGTATTCTTTCTTTAACCTGTATATTTTGTGTTTTGATTATTATATGGCGAGGGGATGTTTTCCTTTGATCCAGTCTGTTTGGTGTTCTATATGCTTCTTGAATATTCAAAGGAATATCTTTCTTTATGTTGGGAAAGTTTTCTTCCATAATTTTGTTCAAAATATTTTCTGGGCCTTTGAGCTGTGACTCTTCTCCTTCTTCTATTCCTATTATTCTTAGATTTGGTCTTTTTATTGTGTCCCATATTTCCTGAATGTTTTGTGATGAGAATTTGTTGGCTTTGCAGTTTTCTTTGATCAGAGCGTTTATTTTCTCTATGTTGTCCTCAGAATCTGAGATTCTTTCTTCTATTTCTTGTATTCTATTGATTATGCTTGTTTCTGTAGGCTCTGCTCGTTGACCTAGATTTTCCATATCCAGCTGGTCCTCAGTTTGTGTTTTCTTCCTTGCTTCCATTTCAGTTTTCAATTCTTGAACTGTTTCCATTACCTGTTTGATCGTTCTTTCTTGGTTTCCCAGGGTATTATGTACGTATTTACTCATTTCTTCAAATTTTTGGTTATACTTCTCATCCATTTCTATAAGGGCATTTTTCACATGTTGTTTAAGGGACTCTACAGCTTTCATAAAGTCAATTTTTTCCACTTCTTCTGTGTTATGGTGTTGGAGACCTTCTGTTGTAAGATCGTTGGGTTCTGGTGTTTTCATGTTGTTTTTCAGATTATTGGGTGAATTCTTTCCTTGGCGCCTGCCCATCTCCTCCTATCGATGCTATCTAAGGGGTCTTTTAAAACTGGTTCAGGTTCCCCTGCTGGCCAGGGGCTCCTCTTACAAAATGCCCTTGCTCTGTTTCCTGGTTCCTGCCGGGGGCCAAGATCCCTCTCACCCCTCAAAAAGGTCTTCAGGAATAGGACCCGGCTCCTCCTTTGCCAGGGACCTCCCCAACCGAAGGCCTACCTCTTTGGTTTAATTGTAGTGGGGCGATCTGTTCTTGGTGTTGCGCATGGTCCCTGCAGCCTGCTTCTGCTGCTGGGACGGTTCCCGCCGCCAGCAGCCTGTGTCCTCTGCTGCCGCTCTGGTCCCAGTCTGCCCTACAGATCTTATGGGGATATTTTCCCAAATGAGGCTCCCTCCTTTCAGATGACTCTAGCTTTCTGGTAAGTTGATGTAAAACTAGCCAGCACAGATACTGTCATTTTTTAAGCATTCAGATTTCTTCATGAGGTTTCTAGAAGAATCACATTCCTTTGACTTGGCAGGGAATAGATCTGACATTTGGAAAGAACTTTGGTCACATACTAGAACTCAATACTCTATCTCTGGCAATGGAGTATATAGGATCTGTGGTGATTAGAGCACCTGCAAGGTACCCACACACGGAAGCCCTAACACCACTGCCACTGAAGGCCAGGCTGCAATTGCACATTGCGATGGCACTCTTAGCCTTAAACCTCGACTGAGTAGCACATAATATCCTCCATCTCTAAATTCCACTGATAAATTCGTATTAGTCATAACTAATAAAAATATTTGAACCCCTAATGGAGGCTCCTCTTGTACAGAAAAAAAATAATGCTATTTTTCCCTTCTCTTGAAAATATCTCGGGGCGAGATTAACTTCTAAAGTGTATGTGTGTGGCATGCATGTGCATGTGTGTATATATGATATATGAAGATTATTATCTTTATTTGAGTAGAGCTTTATGGTTTGTAAACGGCTTAATATACATGATCTCATTTGATGGATGGTGCTTCCTTATTTCGGCACATAAATACTAAGATTCAGAGAACTCCATATCGAGTAACAAACCACACAGTTCCATGCCTTCTGATACCAGACTGCCTGCTGTTTCTTATTTCACAGCCCACACACAGTAGTAGGGCCCTCTAAAGTCAATTCTCAAAAACTCCTTTTTGGAGGACTTCCTCTTTCTGCTGTTATATTAGTGTGTTCTTACTCTGGTTTGTCTCATGGTGTTTAATGCACTATCACTTCACAGGGATCAATAGTTTATGAATGGATAATACTGGGACAAGGACAAAACCCTGCTCGCAGTATGTTATATACCCACGTCAGTCTGGATATTTGCACAGCTCTCCTGACAGGGCTGTGTTTATTGGCAGTGGGTTCCTGTGCTGTCTGTCTAAGGAGGGCCTCACTGTTTTGAGAAGGTTGGTTTTGGATATGTATACAGAAGGGAGAAGCATTTGTTCCTGTGCTAATTGGCCCCCAAATTCTCCCATGACTGACCACTACACACATCCTCATAAGGCCCCTGAGTGTCTGGCACTTTTCATCAACCCATTCCAGTCCATGCTACACACCTACTGGTAGGTTCTGGAACATGCTACATTTTTCTCTTGCTGCTGTGATTACACTGTTCTCTAAAACTTAAGAGGCATTCTGTTTCTTTTTCTTTAGCATTCCTTCCTTTAAAATACCCCAGGATTCAACTTGTGACGTCCTAAAGGACCTGCATTCTTCATTGTCACATGCTCCCTGTATAGGTCAGTGATAGCTCTTACTCTCTACTTTCTGGTCATTTATCTCTGTCTCCTGCATGCTCACCAAATAGAACTTGAAAGGTACACACTGTCTCTGCATGTCTAAAGCTTAAAAATTTTTTTCCCCAAAAAGTGAAGTATGAATAAATGTTTGTTGATTGCATAGTCTAATATAAAGAAGATCAAAGGCATACTTGCTTAAATATTAATATACAAAGCATCTTTAGAATGGTCGTGGGTGTGGGGGAAGAGATTACAGTCCTTGTTTAAATAATTGATGATTTTTAAAGCCTGTGGAGACAATGTTATATCTCGTTTTATTCTTTTTTATGTTTTTCTTTTCCCACTCACGTTTTCTTTAAATGGGCCTATTTAGCTTGTAGCAGGGGATTAATTAAAACATGAGCTGGAAGAACAACATGGAACATGCAGTTTTACTGACAAGGAGCTAGAACGAATTTCATTGGCTAGAAGAGAATGAGATGACTTTGTATCTAAAGGACCTAAAAACACTTCTGTGTAGGATAAATTCTAGGAATATGTTCCAAGGAAAAGTAAAATCTTTTGTTTTTAAATGTGCTTCCACTCAGTTCCCAGGTTTTTCATTTTCTTTATAATAATCTGTGAATATCTGACCAACCTATTCTACTTACATACTGCTGCATGAACAGGTAACTTTTATTGAATAATAATTAAACATAATTGAGGAGAATTACTTTAAAATAATAGGCATGTGAGACATCAAGTTTTAAAAATAATGTCCTTGGTTATCAAGACATGAGAAGGTATTTGTAAACCATACATTTCTGATCTTGAGACCTGTCTTGGTTTCACAGCTACATTGGCCAATGGAAGTGAACCGAAGACTCAGATATAAATCCACATACCTATTTTTTTTCAAAACCCACAATGATTTTTGATAAAGAAGCCAGAAATACACCCTGGGAAAAAGACAGCAAACTGGATGGTTGCATGTAGAAGAATTCAAATAAATCCATACTTATTACTCTGCTTAACTTCAAAAGGATCAAAAACCTCAACATGAAGTCAAATGCACTGAACCTAATAGAAGAGGAAGTGAGGAATAGCCTCGAACTCATTGTCACAGGAAAAGACATTCAGAAAAGAACACTGTTAGCACAGACACTAAGATCAACAATTAATAAATGGGACCTCATGAAACTGAAAAGTTTCTGCATGTCAAAGGACACTGTCATTTGAATAAAGGAGCAACCTACCAGTGGGAAGAGATTTTTACCAACTCTACATCCAATCATGGGCTAATATAAAAAATATTAAAGAGCTTTTTTAAAGTAGTCATCAACAAAACAGATAACTCAATTAAAAAATGCTGTAAAGTTGTAAACACGGAATTCTCAAAAGCAGAAACTCAAATGGTTAAAAAGCACTTAAAGAAATGTTCCATATCCTTAGTCTTCAGGGAAATGCAAATCAAAACTACCTTGAGATTTCATTTTATACCCATCAGAATGGTGAAGAGTAATAAAACAAATGACAGCTCATGGGTAGCAAGAATGAAGAGTAAGGGAAACACTCATGGCCCTTGGTGAGAGCGCAGATGTGTACAGCAAGTATAGAATTAGCATGGCAGTCCCTCAGGAACCTGGAAATAATGCTCCATCAAGATCAGCTATACCATTTCTGGGCATATATCTAAAGGACACTTAACCCTACCACAAAAACACTTGCTCAGCCATGCTTGTTGCTTCTCTATACATAATATCCAGAAATTGTAAACAACCTAGATGTCCCTCATATGAAAAATGGGTGAAGAGAATGTGGTATGTTTAAACAACAGAATATTATTCAGCCATTAAAAAAATTTCTGGAACCAGGTAATACATTACTGCAGACGTTCAACAATTGGAAGTATATTAGAAAACCAACAAGTTCGATGGCAAGTTGGAATGCCTTCAACACATCCAGTGCCCCAATGGTCTCGCTGCAGCACAAGACATTCCAAACCACTCAGAAAACAGTGTAGCTTGTACGTGGAATGACAAATTCACTTAACTAACAGATCCTAATTCTGACATTTGCTCATGGCTTTAATTTGGCAGAAATCTAATTTCCTTCCCCTAAAAACAAATGTCAACCATTTGTTACCTTGCACCTAGGAACACGAGTGGGATTCAATGGTTTTGAGGGCAGAAAGTGGTACTTCAGGCACAAAGGAGGCCCAAGTTAAAACCTGGCCTCGGAATTTCTTCTACTTTAATGTCGCTTTTAGAAATTTATACCCCAAAAGTAAACAATACAAGTTTCAAGCCTCAGCTAAGTAATATAAGCTAAGACTTGTATTTATTGTAATCAACAAAAGAAAATTGGCTGTATTTATGGCTTACAGTATGCTCTTTTGTTATAGATATGCAATACAGAAAAAGAAAGCTAATTAACACCATTTCACAGCATGTTTTGGCAATAAAAACATTTAAAATCTATACCTCAGCCAATTTTTAAGCATATACATTGAAATTAACTTCATCACCATATTCTATGTCTTTCATCTGCCCAAACGAAACTTAATTTGCACTTCTGCATAACTTCAAGACTGTCATTAATATGTGAGAGGCAGGAGTAGGTGGACCAACTATCTGAAATACCTCTGCAACATCCTCCCACACCTGGAAGCTTATCTGTCATGGCTCAGCCTTGCCATCAGTCAGGCAGATGATCTTCCTCCCCTGCGATGAGAATGCACATTTCAAACCCTTGGCTATTGCAGGGCTTTTTGTAAAACTCAAGTGAGTACAGCCTCCTAGACAGTATGTCAAAATTTAGTGCAAGTGCAATAGCCCCAACGGTAGCCAGTGTGACTGCAAATCTGTTAGTGAGAGTTTACTACGTGCTGGCCACTTTCCTAGGAGACTCATTGCAATATTTAATTCTGTACACCGTTTTTAACCTATTCTATTGAACCATGCTTAGAAAAGCAGAGGAGAGAAAAGAAATAAACAATGATAAAAATGCTTACTCCTCTTTTTTTAAAGATATGCATATAAAGTACATTTTTCTCTCCCATTCTACCAGGAAGATCTAACCATTTATGATTAGTTTTGAAGTGCCTTCCTGCAGCCTCTTATGGAGGCAGGACTGTACAAATTATACTTTATTTCGTAGGTATTTCATAGGCAAAGGCACCTCAGGTGCTTCATGATTTTATGTAGTTGCCTCAGTACAATAATCTCAACCTCAGGAGAAATCCTTTTAATTGGCTATAAACGTGAATATTATTATTATTAAACATTAGTCTTCAACCAACTGAAGTTCTCTGAAACACTGACATTGTTGTTTCATTTCTTGCCTTTGGAAAGTGTTTATGTAATTCCACTGATGTTGCAAAGCAGGTCCTGTCCCTGAGGACAGATAGTTTCTAAAGAATGTTGCTTTCAAGAACTGGGGAGTCAAAAGAAAAGTTCTGCTCCTTTAAAGCCAATTAGTTCACCATTTACCCCAGGTCAGAGCTCTGCATTCTTGTTAGTGATGACAACACAACTCACTTCACCTCTTGTTAGTCCACCCACTGCCCATTAGTCACAGAACACGTTAGTGCTCTAAGAGATAAGGTTCATATGCCAGCCACAGTTTTGTTATTAAAAATTCTGAGAACTTTAGAAGGACCCTAACAAAGAGATGGTAGATCCAGATATTGTGGGTCTAAGTTTTCCTATCACGTTATTCTGCTTCTTAACTTCTCCCACTGCCCACTGTCAAAGCTCCCTCTACATGTTTCATAGATATATAAAATATGTGCCAGTCAATATTCTCAGGATCTTGGACAAAAGTGGTTAGATGAGATAATGTGTGTTCAAATATAACTCTACATACCATGCAATTGGAAGAAAACAAATTCAGTGACTTTGAAATAAAATAATTTCATAGAAACAATAGACAGTAGTGATTTTTCCACATAAAAGCACAGACAATATTTTGTCTATGATATATTTATTCATAAAATATGTAATTATTATGGAAATAGACATTTCAATGTTTTGCTGTGGGATAATGGTCTTGTACTCTGTAAAGGTTTGTCACTTATATTGTTTTAATAAATGCTGATTGGCTAATAGCCAGGCATCAAGTATAGGTGGGGTGACCAAAATAGGAGAATTCTGGGAAGAGGAAAGACACTATGTCATCACTCAGACACAGAGGAATCAAGATGAGAATACCTTGTTGATAAAAGGTACCAGGGGCTGGAGAGATGGTTCAGCAGTTAAGAGCATTGCCTGCTCTTCCAGAGGTCCTGAGTTCAATTCCCAGCAACCACATGGTGGCTCACAACCATCTGTAATGAGATCTGGTGCCCTCTTCTGGCATGCTGGCAGATATTAAATAAATAAATAAATAAATAAATAAATAAATAAAAGGTACGAAACCATATGGCTAACACATACAAGAATTATGGGTTAATGTAAGATGTAAGAGTTAATAAGAAGCCTGAGCTACTAGGCCAACCAGTTTATAATTAATGTAAACCTCTGTGTGTTTCTTTGGGACTGACTGGCTGTGGGACCAGGCTGGACAGAAATCTCTGTCTACAATGTTTATTATATCAACTTATTATGCTCACAAACACTTCATGTGTAGGTCCAAGACAACTTGTGATAGATGGTGCTCTCCTTCCATCATATGGTTTCTGGAGATGTCACCCACTGAACCATCTCACCAGCCTCAAATTCAGTTTTTTTATGAACATAAAATAACAACCTCTAAACCCCCTAAATTCATGGTCAAATGCACATAGAGATGGACCTTTGCATGGAGTAGGTTTTCCAAATCTGTCTTATTTTTTTCATTTCTCCTTCTGTGTCTCCCATAGCTACTCTTCTTCTGCCCCAAGTTTGCACTGTCATGTGCACAGCAAACTTAGCAGTGTGCAGAAAAATTTGAAGTGAGTGAATATTGCTTATGAATATAATGTGCCAAGACATGTTTTCCCAAACACATGTATTGGTATGCATGATTGATCAATATATACTATTTCTTACATTAAAAATTACCAGAATCATGTGCAGAATTTCTTATTAGTGCTAAGGTTTTATTTTATAGCAATCACAGAGACTTAAAGGTAAGTTGTAGTAGCTTGTGAAGAAATGTTTGTTTCACTGTTAACTGTGTGAAAAATTGGTTGTTATCAAGACTGTGGCAAAGATGGGATTTTTATTGAGACTGTGAAGCCAGATTTGGGCAGAAAATTGACTTTAAAAGTAAATAAGTACATTACAAAAGCATATCTTGTACATGAAGATATTTTTAATAATAGTTATATTTCAAATTAAAGACATATATCTCTATATCTATATATATATATATTACTTATTATTTACTCTGGACATCATACATAAAAGAAAAGCTATTTTAACTCCCAAAGTGTAGAATATGCAGACTTAATTTTCCTCAGAAAACAGGTGCTGTTGCTACTTATCTAGGTGAGTGCATGCTATTGGTGCAAACTCTTCTTGTTAGTATTGTTAGAGACACTCCAATTAAGAGCTTGAAGGTTTTAAGCTACTGTGCTTATCATCTTTACATTTATATAGCTGACAGAGATCAGCTTGGATCTCAGTGGTGCTAAGTTCTTGGCTTTGGTCTTCAAACAGACTGTCTAGATGTAGTATCTTTTTGTAGTCTGAGCTTATCATGTCATGGTAACTATGGTCTAGAAAGGAGTGTTCTGAGATTGAACATTGCAGCATTGGAGGCAGGTGCTCAGAGACCTCCCAATTCTATGTTTACAGTGGTAAGGGGGCAGTCATAAGATCCCACGTGATAGGAAAGAAAGGGTGAGACCACCTTTTAGTGTAGATGGTGCATGAGAAGGAAATAGTGATAACATTAATCTCTCTCATTATATTTCCTTCGTTTTTCTTTGTTCTGGTTAAAATATTAGCCCAAACTGTCATTGGTCTATGCTCCTTTGTTGTGAGGCTACAGGTAGTTGAATTTATCTTAAAAGTTACTTCCTGATGTGTTATTTGTTTGATTGATTAATTTCCATAATTCCTGTTAGTATGCATTTCATTATATCTATTTCCTTACTAAATTTCCTTGATAAGGAGAAGTGATAGTTCATCAACCAACACAATGATTCAACATGTCAAAAGGAAAACTCACCAAATTAGGGTGGGGGCAGGGTTCTGTTTTTGTCTTTACAGGAAAATAAAAATATCCATCTTCAAGTCAAAGACATTTGCACATGCATATATCTAAAGAAGAAGGGAGAACTACCAGACAAAAATTATCAAATAAAAATATGGCCTAATGGTCCAACTACAAGGTTACCTCTCTAAATGTTTGTTGTCCCTGATTAGGAACTAACACTGGCTTTGGAGTTGGAATGTAGCTCTCTTCTTCTCTAAACCAAGCATGCTGTTAGAAGAAAAATTCAGAGTCTCTGTGTCCTATCAAAAGAGTCACATGGTACAGGATAGAAGAAAACCCAAACCTAGGGACTGTTGTCACAAATCTCTTTCCCCTCATACTTATTTAGACTCTTCAGAACCTTTCTTTAGGTATAATACTATCTTAAATTTTCCTAATAGCAGTCTCTGAAGTCTCCAAGAAGATAATGGGGCCCCACAACAGTGATTCAACAATCAATCATAATAATGCCATTGAACCGATAAACACCACTCTAAGATCAAGTTTGGACTAGGAATTGATCAGGACAGTTCCAATGTGGTTAGCTGAGATGGTCCACGCTCTTGCATCACTCCAGCCACAACTTCAGATAAGTTTTTCCTGTTTCTCAGACTGGCTACAAATGTTGCAGTTAGTCCTTCTAAGATTTAGGCATTGTTTTAGGTTTTTACAGGGTCCCATAGAGATACTGTTGCCCCTCAGACAGCAGGAAGTAATTCTAAGAATGAAATGTTAAAGTTCCCAATAGGTGGGGTAAATAGTTTTTGGTTTTTCTCAAGATTATGGATACTTGTCATTTGTAGGGGGTTGGTAAGATATTTCCTATAGGGTTGGGGGTTTAATAGACACTAAACTCAGGGATCTCATTAAGAATATATATGATAGAATTAATAGTTAGATTATTAAATCTACTTGTAACTAAAAAAGCAACTATCAGTTCTAAATAATTTACATTGGTATGGAGTTTTGTATATTGATACAAATTCAAAGATACTTTTGTTACACTATATATATGCTTCTATTCCTGTTTAAGATGTTTTTGTATATTGATACAAATTCAAAATTAGGTTTCTTATATTATCTATATTCCTACTTTTTTAAAAAATATTTTTGTATATTGATGCAAATGTAAAATAATTTTGTTATATTGTATATATATATTTCTACTTCTGTTTAGGATTTCTTTGTATGTTGATGCAAATAAATGTTATTTTGTTATAGTGCATCATAATTCCTACATGTGGTTAAGATATTTTTGTATATTGCCACAATTTTGAAGTTATTGTCCTTATATTGTATATCTGCTTCTATTTTGAATAAGGTGTTATCTCTAAAGCTTATGTATTTATATAATGTGATGCTTGAGTCAATCTATATAGATTAATAAGAATTACAGGCTAATAGTCACCCACGTTTGTCTAACTTATAGTCATGTTAGTTAGGTTTTCTAGGTATGCAGATACGTTCCAAATAGATAGGCAATCTTCAAACATTCCAAAGAACTATAGAATATGGCATTTAAAAGTTTTAATAACTTAAAATTCTTTTGATGTAAGCTTGTCTGCCCCTGGCAGCAGTGATCTACTCCTAAGAGGATGATGTGTATAGAAGACACCTAATATGATGTTTTTTTTCCTTTTGACAATATTGGCCTATTGGGCAAGAAACTGCCTGGTCTCAACTTCTGACAGTAAGTACGCTATTAAATGTGGACAAAAAGGACACAAATAATGAACTTTACCAAGGCAGGGTAAGCCAGTCTTTCAAATTTCCTGATTCTGAAAAGGGTCTTTCATACATTGCAGAGAAACATTGGGTGACTGTCCAGGCAGCCAACTGTTTCTGTCATTTCCTATACTTCCTGCTTATTTGTGTAATATTATTTATCTTCTCAGGTCACTGATGGGATTAGAGATTAGATAGTCATAGTTACAAGTCTCACAAATCATAGCTAAAGACATATCAGGAAAGGACAGCTATTGGAGTAATCTCTATAAAATTGTAATTACCTATGGTCTGAGCATTTAGAATTATTTAGATTAATAATCTCTCTTGTTGTATCATCCTTGTTAAGGTTATAACTTTTCTGGAAAACACTTGGTGATAGTTCTTATTTTACATAGTTTTATTATGTTGGGATTAGAATGCTCCTTCTTAATTAGACAAAAGGGGGAAATGTTGCAGGAATTCTGTCACAGCTCTGCTGACCAATTATGAGAAACTGCTTGGCCAAGGGGTAGATTTACAGAGGAAGATACCTGACCAGAATATCCAAATAAAAGTCTGGGCAGGGCGAACATCATTCTCTTGGACTGAGGAGGGCTTGCTGAGGCCATGGCTTGGTGATCTTCCTCGAACCTTCCTGATGCCACTGGGAACTAGAGGAGCAGCATCTCAGTAGTGGCGTTGCAGCCTTGCTCTGTATTGTGAGTGTACTTCATTGATTTGCTGTTAATAAATCTGACCTGATTGCAGAGTTCCCTCCATTATTACCTGATAGGTGGGGGAGAGCCGAAATGCTTATTGACTCCATATTGACTCCTCAAGGCATTACAGCCATCATTTCCTTGCTCATAGCTTCATCCTCAGGTACCTTGCTCTCCATAGGACACTCAGCAAAGAAGAACACTCTTTGGAATTGCTATGCTTTGAAAGAGGGTAAATACCTTGTACTGAGCTCCTCAGATAAGGTATTCAAGAAAAAGGATGTTTTTCTTTCCTATTTTGCAGACTTGTAATTTTCATCTAGCCTTAATACTAACATTATTAGTAATATTCTGGACATAATAAATTGCACTCCAGATCTCCACAAAAGCCTATGGAATTTGATAAAGAAACTTATGCAAGCAGGTAAAATAGTCTTATCTTAAAATAGCATTCAATATCACTGCTATGTCATAAGTGTATTTAAATTAAAGAAATAAATGAATGCACATTAAAAATGTGAATCATCTAAGAGGGCCACAAGAAACAAAATTAAGCCAACACTCCCATTTCTAGATTGGTAACAGCAAATTGAATAGTTAATCAAATAGGTATATAGACAATTCAAGCCCCTTACTGACAGCTGAGTTTATTGGTGAGACCACCACAGTTACCAATTTCCCAGCAATTAATGTGATCTCTCTGAGGTCGATGCAATTACATCATTAAGAAATAACCAGACCAACCATTTTACAGTCTGGTTCCTCCAGTTATCTTAATGACTGAATTGGACCGGGCGGCCCAGTGACCCTATCAATGGCTTCAAAATTGGCCTGCAAATGATCAAGACAGCCAACCATCCATGGCCAGTGTAATCTCACTAATAAAGTGGAGTTGTCTCCTCATATGCTTTGGAAGTACTAACAGCATTTCACTCTAAGCCAGAGGTCCATCAGACACAAGGACATCTTAGGACAATTACATAGCCATATGCCCATTTGAACAGCTGGCCCCGGGGTTGGATTAACTCCACCACCTCCAGGATGGAAGCTTCAAAGTTACTGAAGATGCAAATCTGATTAGGCAAATTGCAGTTGCAGGCCAGGCATGTTGATAAATACTTGGAAACTTTCACGGATATCATGAAGACTGCTATTTAATGTAAATCCTTTTCTTTCTATTTTCAAAAGAAATAAATGACCATTTTCTTCCTTGCCTGACATATTTGATCAAAGAATGAAGTAAAAACACTGGGGGGAAGCAGTGCTTTGAAAAGCAATCTAGTCATTCTATGGCTATAAAATCTAAACCGCATCCTCAGATTCTGCCGGCAGATGTGCCTGTTGAATACAATTCTTTTTTGTTCAGCAAATACCATTTGCTTCACAAAGTGTGTGCTCATGCATGTGTGCATGCTCTCTCTCTCTCTCTCTCTCTCTCTCTCTCTCTCTCTCTCTCTCTCTCCTCTCTCTCTCTCTCTCTCTCTCTCTCTCTCTCTCTCTCTCTCTCTCTCTCTCTCTCTCTCTCACCATGTACACAGGCACTCAGGTCCTGACAGCTCATCTGCTGTTCTTAGACATTTCCTTTCTCTGTAGCCAGCTCTATTTGAAGAGTACAGATTTTAAAGCATTCATTAGAGATATTTTACAGTTCACGTTTTCTTTGTCATTAGTGATGCCCTTTCAAATATTTATCCATGCTGTTTCTAAATAAAAGACCCAAGCAAACATTTATGAGGCATTTGTGAAGTAGGTTTAGGAGGGAAGCTATTGTTGGTGGGTCATAAGCCATTCTCAGCTACAAAGGATTCAAGTCAGTACTTTACTTAAAGGTGTCAGAGTGAAGACCAATGTGCTGACTGGTTTGTGGCCTGTGCGAGCATTAACTGGATCCTATTTAACGAGGCTCTCAGAACAGAGAAATGACTGTTATTTAACGTGGAATTTGCCACTAATACAGAAAGTGCAGCTTTCTTTCTATTTCTATCTTCTGTATTCATTCTTACTTCACAATCTTTTCCCACTCTCTGAAATTTACTTCTTTCTTCCACCCACTGGGATATTGATTAAAGTACATACATGAAAAACATATGGTTAGTCCATATGATTATATTATAAAATAATTATGAGTAATTTAGTAGTAAGATAATACCAACTAAATTATTGAGATGAATACTGTTTTAAAGATTAACTTTCTTATAAGAAGGAAAAGTTTACTTTTTAAATTTTTTACCAGTTCTTTCATTATCATTATGTAAATGCAGTACAAGTTTCAAAAACTGCAAAATTACTTTCATTTTCACTGTTACAAGTTACAAATTTTTATCAACAAACACAATTTGTGATATCAAAGAAGATATATTTAATCATAATCTTTCCATAAAGTATCCATGGAAGAAATAAAGGAAAAAATCTATTATGCATAATACAACTCCAGGTAATAATATATATCATTTGGCTTAGAATTTTTATTAAAACATTATTTTCGCATGTCTAAGCTTTATTTAGATCTGTTTACTATGAAGATGCACACAACTCTCCAGGATTCAAGCTGGATTGTTTTCCCTGACTGAACCTTGATTTTGTTTATCTTGTTACCAAATTTCCTGATCCTCAAAGTGCATTCTGATGTTTCTAATGATTAATGAGGATACATACTTCTTGTTACATAATGTTTTTGACTAAAAGAGACAAGGCACTTATGTAGCAACAATCTGAGAGACTTGCAATGTGCCTTGTGAGCTTTTGTGATGCCTTGGACCTAGTTCTGCAATCAAAGGTACAGTTTGCATCTGAACTTCACGTGGAAAGATGGAATGGAACAATTTTCAAAACATAGCAGATTGAAATACATGAAATTACACAAAGTCTGTACTATATTATGAAGGATGAGGTAGTAAGACAATAAAAATGAAAGGCTTCTGACTATTTAGAATCTACCTCTCAAATAGCGAATTTAAAAAATTAAGAGATACTTTATTTTTTTTTAGTTTTTGAATGTTTTGTATTTTATTTTATTTTTTGTATTTTTTATTATTTATTTATTAAAAATTTCCACCTCCTACCCTCCTCCCATTTCCCTCCCACTTCCCCCACTTCTCCTCCTCCTCCTCCCTCTCCAGTCCTAAGAGAAATCAGGGTGCCCTGTCTTGTGGGAAGTCCAATGACCTCCCTACTCCATCCAGGTCTAGGAAGGTGAGCATCCAAACAGACTAGGTTCCCCAAAAGCCAGAACATGCAGTAGAATCAAAACCCAGTGCCATTATCATTGGCTTCCTAGTCAGCCCTCATTGTCAGCCACATTCAGAGAGTCCGGTCTGATCACATGCTTGCTCAGTCCCAGTCCAGCTGGTCTTGGTGAACTCCCATTAGATCAGTCCCACCTTCTCAGTGGGTGGACACACCCCTCGCAGTCCTGACTTCCTTGCTCATATTCTCCCTCTTTCTGCTCTTCATCTGGACCTTGGGAGCTCAGTCCATTTCTCCAATGTGGGTCTCTGTCTCTATCTCCATCTATCGCCGGATGAAGGTTCTATGTTGAGATGCAAGATATTCATCAATGTGGCTATGGGATAAGGCCAGTTCAAGCACCCTCTCCTCTGCTGCCCAAGGACCTAGCTGGGAACATCTTCTTGGACACCTGGGAACCCTTCTAGAGCCAAGTGAAGAGATACTTTAAAACAGTTTTACTAACCATTTCCAACTCCAGCACAGGATGACAACACATAATGTTTTAAGAGACCATATAGATAACACAACTATAAAGGAGAAGAGTTGAATTTAATTGAATTAGGAACTATGCTCACTAAACGATACCACTGAAAGGATAAAAAAGCATCCCATAGGAAAGGTACTGGAAGGCATTGTGCTAGCTGATCTATTGGCTGACCAACATGGATAGAAGGGTACACTCTACCTTCTATGGAAGGTGTTCTACTGTGGCAGGTGAGCCAGCAGCTCCTCCTGTTGACCACACACTGGGACCCTGAAGTCTAAAGCCGGAGGACCAGTTCTCTCTCAGTGTTGGTACAGCACAAAGGTTCCTTACCAAGCACACAGCAGAAAGTCTTAGATGATTACGAGTGTGAGACAACAGCAGGGCTAGAGAGCAGAGGGCTGACTCAGCAGTGAGAGGACTTGCTGCTGCTCTTGCAGACAACAGAAGTTCAGTTCCCAGCATCCATATCTGGGCTGCTGACAACAGTCGGTGTCCCCAGCACCATGGGATCTGATACTGTTTCCGGGCCTCCACAGGCACTGACTGTATCCATGAGCATTTACCCCCCACCACAGACACATAATTGGAAATTAAGTAAGTCTTAAAAAAATTAAATCAAGCTAAAATCTAGCATACGTGATCAGGAGGTCCCGTGGTTGAGTTTCTTGGTTGAGAAGAAAGGCAGGGGCAAAGAAACAATTTAAGAAGAAACATGTTAGAGTTTTTGTTGTTTTATAGATATCCTCCTTTATCCTGACAGTCTGCTGGGAATAGGTAGAAATTAATGCAGACCATAAAAACAGGGTTTAAATTAGAGGCATGGCCCCTTTTCAAATACTGAGTTATGTAGCTTCAACTGCAAGAAGGAAGCAGGGTTGTCTTTGTGCCTGGACCAGGTTCCCACAGCCCTATGCTCAGGCTCTAAAGAGCTGCTTGGCTTTGAAAAAGTCAATTGCATTGTCTATAAAGTTTACAGTTTGATGTCATGGGATACACAAAGAAAGAGCAAAGGTGGTTACAGTGGAATAACTTGATATATCTGCCATCTCACAGTTACTCCTTCTGTGACAAGATAAGCCCTTTAACAGCAGCAACAACAAAACCCACTAGAACACAATTTTTCAAACTACAGCCTTCATTTTATACATTAGATTTCTAGGCTCGTTCATCCCACACACATGCTGCTTTATAGAAGAAAACAAAACAAACAGATGAGCCCCTTGTCCTGTACATGTCCATTTCCCATCTCTCCTTTATTAACCACAGTTTTACTCTTTTGCTATACCTGACCCCCATTTTTAGTAAGAAGCCACAAATACCGTTTTTATTTCTATATTTGGCTCATTTCACTTAGCAGAATGTTCTCTAGAATTACCTGATTCTAAGCAAAGGCCACAGTCTTAGTTTTCATAGCAAAATAATATTTTATTGCTTAACTAGCTTCCTACCTACTTTTCTTTCTTCCTTTTTTCATTCTCCTTCCATCTCTCCCTTCCTGCCTACCTTCCTTCATTCCTTCGTTCCTCCCCACCTTCCTTCCTTCTCTTCCATGCTTCAGCCCTTAATTATTGAGACAGAGCCTCACTATACAGCTCAGTCTAACTTGAAACATATGATCCTTTTGTAACTACCAACTAAGTGCTAGGATTGCAAGTGTTTGCCACCACTCCTAGCTCTTTTCTCACTGACAGACAACTAGGTTGTTTCTACATCTTGCCATTGGGAATAATGCTGTGTGAACATGGGAGTGCAGATATCTTTGGTAGATGGTGATTTCTTCTGCTTTGGGTGTACATTCAGAAGACATTGCACTATTCTGGAGAGTTGGGTTTTGACTGTCTTTTTCTCCAATAGTTCTACCATCTTAACTCCATTTTGTCAGCAAACACTTGTAGAGTAAGCACTAAGTATCGGCGACTGGGGATCTAAAATTATACCCTGTAGGAAACTGAAGAGGTTAGAAGTAACTTTCTTGAAAGGGTGGATACTGCAGAGCCAAATCTATTAGCTCATTGGCTCTTAGTCCATACCCAAGGAATAAGAAAACTAGTCCTGGGAACCAAAGATGCAAGAAAATAGAACAAAACACCTATTTTGAGTCCTGAAAAATGAGCAGGGCTTTACCAATAAGTGAAGGAATAAGAGAAAGGAAAAAGCCAAGGTGAAAATCTTTAAGGAAAAATAAGCGTAGTGTTGTCACATTTAATTATCATATATTGAGAGAGAGAAAGAGAGAGAGGGGGGAGAGGGAGGGAGGGAGGGAAGGAGAGAGAGAGAGAGAGAGAGAGAGAGAGAGAGAGAGAGAGAGAGAGAGAGAGAGAGAGAGAGAGAGGTGGAGGGACAGGGAAACAGAGAAGACACACACAGCAATGTAAGGTAGAGAAGGCGAGTCACACTAAGCCACATTTTATTGAAGGTAGATCCATGCTTCATTTGAGACCAACGGGTTACTCAAAAAACCCCAGTCAGAACTGAAACCCTTAAGTCCTTGGGTTTTACAGAATATAAAGGAAGCAGGCAGGAGGAACTGGACAGTAGACTAACCAGGAGGGGTGGTTTGTGACTGTGGTCCAAGCAGGCTATGACAGGAGACAATGTGAAGACGCTGACACTGAAGATGGAGAAAACACAGACTTAAGATGGACTAGCGAGACAGAATGAACAGTATCCAATGGGTATTGTCCATGATGAAGAATGAGGTACCAAAGTCAAGAACTGTAGGCTTTACTTGAAGGTCATGTAGTATGATTTCATAGGCACAACCCAGATCTCAGTTAACAGTGGCTTCCAGGAGAGTATGGTTTTTACACTCAAACCTGCCTTAGCAAGCTGATCTGCACAAGCGACTTCTTGGTAGTCACAATTGGGAGACTGGTCAATTATGAGAATCTAATATCTTTATAATGAATCTAACAAGAATGTTCTATCAGAGAGAGAACGAGAGCCAAACAACTATCACTTTTCTTTCTCATTCTTCTAGCTGAATAATGAGCTCTGTAAATTGTTTGGAAGATTTTTTTTATTAGAATTCTATCTCTGCTTTGATTAAAAGAGAATTGAATACATGAAGCACTCCTTCTCCAGCAGACGCTGTGGCTTCTGTGTGCAGTAAAAACAACCAAATCAAACAGCAGCCAATAAACGGTCTATAACAAGAAATGTTAATTGAGCCCTCAGCGTGTGAGAAGAATGTGGAGGGCTTAAGAAGCCTTGCCCTCTGCTCTCAGTGAACTCCCTGAGATAAGGTAATGAGTCTCGTTTTTTCTGTGAGTGGATAAGTAGGTATTGAATAGTTGCTGGCAGAAAACATGGCACCTCATTTAAGCCATTAGACCAAGCCCTTGCCATCACACTTATCAATTCATCACCATCAGAGTTTTAAGTGTTTCTATCTATTTTCACAAAATTCTCTATATTTCACAAGGGAAAGACCTTTCTGCAGCAAGGCTGTAGCTACACTGAAGGCCACTGTGTAGACTCATCATATTAAATAGCTCCTGGCACAGGTAAGAGCTAATGGCAGGGTCTTTGGGGGACAGTCAGGTCAAAGGGTAGATAATTCATTATATCAGACATATTTGCCTGATGAAAACAAAAAAAGCTGAAATTACCAGCCACCCGGGTCTTCTTAATAAATCATAAGGTCTATGGTTATAAGATCTTTTTGATAAACTGTAAGATATATTTGCATCTAATATACTCAGTCTAGTCTCCCCAGTTTATGTACCTCTATGGCATGTTGGTGATGAAAATCCATTTTTGCAACTACTGGAAATCAAAGGATGAGCTAAGTCTTGTGCTATTTGTAGATAGCCAAATGTTTTGTGTTTGCCAGAAGAAATTAGTTGTAATCAGCGTGTTTACATGAATAAATGGAAAAAGATCTGATTTTAGCATACCTTGGGCATTTCCTGCTTCTGGCCTGGCATATGAAAATCACTTCATCCACCCTAGATCACAGGCCACTCACAAGAAGCATTATCTGCTAAGAGGAACAAGGGTCTGAGATGATTTCCTATGGATCAATTCATAGGTCGTTGTACCCTAAGCATCCCACACCTCTAGCACTTTTAATTAAGTCCGTGAACAGAATATTATGAGCTAAATAGGGTCATTACTGTCTTTCTGTCTCAGTCCCACAAGTGAGTGTACATCTGTGCATGTGCTTGTCCTGTGTGTGTGTATATTACATAACAGTCTCTCCAATGAGGTAGTTGGAGAACTTAACAAAGCTCAGTCTAATAAATTTTGTGACAATGAGCATTTTTTTTCTTTTCCAACTGGGCAAGAAATTATTGAATACCTAGTAGCCCCTCCTTTAGAAAAGTGGAGAGTCTTACCACCCGTGTGTATGGGCTATTTGTAGATTCATACTACAATCATACGCATGTAAGCTTACAGAGGGTGGTACACATGTGGACAGGCAGCGAGAGAGATGGGGTGAGCGGGGTAGAGAGAGAAGGATAGAGGAAAGAAGGAAGAGAGGAAGAAACAGAGAGAAGAAATAACCTTTCCCCTGATTAAATTGTGTTAGTTTGACATATTAATGAATCCTCACAGATTCAGACTCCAATTAACTAATTATTTGAAATATCTTCAGATTTAAAAGCTTTGAAATCCAATAATCAACAAAGTGGGGAAAACAAACCCAGTCAACCTCTTGAATCCCATCCTGCTTCTATGACAGACTGACTGAAGGGGAAATCTGCATGACTTGAATAAAAGTGTAAAATGCAGACTCATGATCTCTGTGTGAAACCAAGGCCATAGTAACTCAGGAAAGCTTGGCCCCAGCTCTGTGGAGAGGTTAGTAAAGTTTTTAGTATTTGGACAGTCATCACAGAAATGATGAAGCCACCACTCCAGTGGAAGTGTCCCCTTCTTCTCTGTCTGGTCCCTTTCATTCTTTATCACCCAGGGGATAGTGGGATGGAGATTGGGTAGTTGTCCAAAGACATCATACAGAGTTCAACTCTTTCTAGAGATATGTAGCTCTACTTCTAGAGTACACACACACATGACACATACACACACACAGAGAGAGAGAGAGAGAGAGAAACAGAGAGACAGAGAAACAGAGACAGAGGCAGAGATAGACACAGAGAGATACAGAGATATAGACATATGGAGAGAATAATTATTTTTACTACTTTAATAACTGTAGAAATGTGCCATCAAGTTTTAGTCCTGAGGCAAATCACTAAGTGAAAAAACTACTGGGTTCTTCACCTGTAAGTTTTATAACATTTTAGAAGGGTATCCATAAAAAATATCATACGTCTTTACCCAACTCAGCACGCTGCACTGAACTTGAAAGTCTTCCCTCCCTGTGGGCTCATTTCTGAAGAAATGAATCTCTGGACACTAAGCTCTCACATCCATCACCTGAAACCAAGCCCTTCTTGTTCAGAGGAGAATGGAGCATCCGGAGAGCCAAGCTCTCTAAGATGGCCTAGAGATGATGAATGGTTATCTGGTGTGCTAAGATGGAGGAAGATGCCCCAACTCTTTCCTAAGCAGGCAGATTTTAACCAGATGGCTCTAGGAAGAACAGACCTTGCCATTGCTCTAGACATAACAAAAAGTTGGATGAAGACGGCCCCTCTGCTCAGGACTTATATGCTTATCTCACTTCATCTGACACGACACAGAGTAGGTCTGAACTGTGTGGAAGAGCGGGGTTCAGTCGTAAGTACACAAACTCCGATTATGGAGTTCGACAACTCTCAGAAAGTGATTACGAGACACCGATGGTAGTTACTGAATACATCAGAGTGGCAGGATGATATGAACTGTTGACATAGGTAGCAAAAGTCTTGAATGTCGAGGCTGTTAACGTTTTAAGGAACAGAATTCAGAAATAGACTTCTGTGAGCAGTAGTAGCAGTCTTCATGTAGGGATTCTACCAGGAGCAGACACTGAGGACATCCAGAGGGCTGATTTGGGAGGTCACCCTAGGAAATAATGAAGGAGCAAGGGAGGAATGAATCAGGGAGGGATGGTGGTCAACAAGATGGTGTTGTGGATCAGATGTAATGGGCCGCCAGAGCTCAGTGCTATGGGAAAACTCTTAGAAGTGGTACAGAAAAGATACCTTCGGAGACACCATTCTCAGGAGGAGAGGAACAAGGTATTTTGACAGTGGATGATCCCTGGCAGAGGGCAAGGTCTCAGTGTGAACTACTTGTTTGGTACTGCTGGCCAGCCAGCATGATCAGAAAAGCTTTACTGACGGCTGATGCCCACAGTTATGGACAAAAGGTCAGAGTTGCAGATATTGCTAATGGAAAAACACACCAGATTTCCGTGCAACATTTAGGGAAAGGAATATGGCCATGGTATGGACAAGGTCTTCTGTTTACCCCACTGCATACCTTTTTCTCTGCCCTTCCCTCTAGGTTTGCCTTTGTCACTTTGCCCATAATTAACTTGGTTAAAGGAATCCGAACAGGAAGCTGTTCTGTCTTTTTTCTAATTGTTAGTTGTTAGTTAGGGAAATTCTTTCACACCACTTGGCACTATTATATTTTATTTAAAATATACTTCCATAAGCAACATGGATATGAATGGCAAACGCTGTGATAAAAGCAGTGGTATATAAATGAGGATCTTTGATTTGATTCTGATATACGTGAGTTAGTTTCTGCCCTTCATACATCTATAGCACACGGCAATTATTAAAACAATTTGAAGACTGGGATACTTCAATTTTCAAAATTCAATATTATATTTAATCCAATAAAGTTGTCGCAGAACAATGAGTAAAATTCCTTCAGTTCCTGCTTTCACTAGGTCAGGGTTTCTTATTGGGAGCCAATGGGTTTGCACACTTGAAATGAGTTCACAGAGATTTTTCTTCACTATAGGAAGCAAGTGAAGTTCTGAGAGAATGCACATTGTTTGATGTGAGCTGGCCATATCAAGGGCCAAGGCCTCAGACCCATAGAAAACTGGCAAAGCCTTTCCCACATGGGTGAGGGTTAGAACTGGCAAAGTCTTCCTCTAGTCTCTACGCAAATGTTGACATTATGTGCAAGTGTGAGTGTTTACAAAGAATTCACCAGTATGTACAAAAGCTGGCAATAGCAGTTTCCTGCTTCTAGAAGTTTGTAGCCTGAGACCGCTCCCCTACAGAGACCTCCTGCTGAACTACCCAATCGCTTCCTCTGGGCGCTACCTAATAACTGCCTTGAGGTTCTGCTTTGATGGTAGTAGTTGGTGCCACTTCACCAGAGTACACTCAGACCCACTGACTCCCACTTTTCTGTATATGTACCGGTATGTCTGTTCCTTCTTTATTCCCTTGCCACCCCAGTCAGGTTTCAAGACCCAAGCCGTTCAAAACTGGTCATCCATACATGTGTTTTCATTATATCAGAGAAGGGAACTGAAGAAATAGCAAGACAGAGAAGCCAATGTTCACAACAAAGTTTTTCAATGGTCTGATGGTTTTGAGTCAAGTTGGGATGAATTAGGGTTCAATTTGCGTTTCTTAATTTGCTTGTTAATGATCAACAGACTGTATTTTACATGAAAAGAAAGACATTGCAAATCAACAAGACATAGAAGAAAAACAGATTTCCACCCTAAGGGGAAATCAACTGCACAAATGAAGGCTTTGAGATATTTTTGGGAAAGAGGAATCTGCTCGTTCTATTTTCCAACTGAGTACATCATATATCATTATTATCACTGAATTGTTTTTCTATTTTATTCACACTTCTATCATAACAATCAATATTCTGAGGCTGTTTAGCACAGCCTGTTTTTAGAGGCATGGCTCCGGGAGGTAATCTATGGCCTGGTGTACTGTCCAGGCCCTATTGGCTTTGCAACACTGAAGAGTCAGAAGCGAAATAAACACTAGACTTGTATCGTATGATCAGCTCTAACTTGGTTTCTACTTAGTCATGCAAACAGATGCCTTTGAAAATCGTGCTAAGAACCCGTATAATGAGGACTAATCTCTGGAAAATGAACAACCTTATCAGAAGGGATGATTTTCACAAGAATGCGTACTTCCGATGAACTCTGATTTAAAAGAAAAAAAAATCTATGTCCAAGAATCTACTTAGCCCTTTTTCCCTGGCCTTCTTTATTGCAGAGATGGTATTTTCTCACAGTGAAAGGCTTTGGAGCATGCAAATTTATTGTGCATGTCCGTCCTCCATGTTAATTCAAAGTAACTATTATGGAGGATCAATGGTGTATAAATTATTCTTATGCTTTCTGTGGTGTCTCAGAATAATCTATTCAATCCCAAATAACAGTTCAGATAATGGTCTGTAAAATAATACTGGAGAAGACTCAATTCAGCTCACCAGGCATTGGCTGGGAGCCTACTTTTTCATACGCCATCCTAGTACAAGGAAAGGAACATTCAAGACCTAAGCAACAGCAGCTGAAGTTTTGTTCGGTTTACAATCTCATGAGGGACATAGATGTGGAAATGGAGTGAGTATGGGAAGACACAAGGCATGCTTTTGTTTGTAGGATGTTCAGGTGTTCAAGGTTTGAATACAAGTCAAAGGAGACCCTTTACACTGTCACAGCTAAGGAGATAGTGACATCATGCACTTCCGGCCCCTATCTCCCTGTCCTCTTTGTCGCCAGGTCACTCTCACTTCTTGCTACCGCTCACCTGAATGTTTTGTGATCTATGTACATGTAAGGAAAGCCATTTACTGGTCCTCATTTTGCTGACAGTCTGGTTGACTCCCCTTTATCCAGCATGTGTTGCTAAGTTAGTTCATCTTTCAGAAAACTACATTACCCTCCACCCCACCCCCCCTTAAATCTTGATTATATGCTACTGCTACCTCATGTCCCAGCATCTGGAACCCCCTTTGTCTTGATATTTTATTACATTTCATTCAACCTTCTATCCAGATGGCATTAATTTTTAAGAGCTTTTTGGGTGTCTGAGAAGAAACCTACCAAGTAAGCACAGTGGGCATAATAAGGACTCTTGCCATCAAAACTGACAACCTGAATTTGCTCTCCAGAGACCACATGAGTAAAGCAGAGAACTAAATCACACAAACTGATTGTCCTCTGACCTTCATATACACACTGTGGCATGCTGAAGACACACACGAGCACACACGCACACATACACATACACACATGCACTACTGAAAATTATTGAAAGAGTTAAAGTTTGTCTTTTCAATATTAATTAGAAGAGGCAGGGAGCAAACACTAAACAAATTTCAGGGCAAAATCCAAGTTTGGATAGCTGGTAGCATGGGAATAAAATTAGGTAAAGAGATGAAAGGCACTTAACAGTTTACTTTAAGGTTGGGTGACTCAGATGTGCCCACAAGACTGACCCTACCTGTTTTCCATTGATCTTAAGCTTTGAGATAGATGTCCTGGCAAAAGGCGTTGGGGACAGCCATCACCCAAATGGAGACTGGAGTGCGAAGGGAAGAGAGACAGGGGCTCACTCCACTTTTACTACCAAGATAAAACTTCCATCCTGATTGCAATGGAAATTCACAGATATTTTAAATATGAGCTAAAAAAATCATTATTAAGATCTCACGGTGGTTGTTTTGTAGAAAATGTCTGTGAACGTAGGGCCTGGGGAGGGCTCAGTGGTTAAAAACACCAGCTGTTCTTCAAGAGGACATGGGTTAAGTTGCAGCACCCACATGGTGGTTTTCAGCTATCTGTAACTCTAGTCCCAGATTATTAGACACCCTATTCTGGCATCTGTGGGCATTAGCCTTGCATTTGGTGCACAGGCATATATGCAGGCCAACTGTGTATACACCATAAAACAAATACATTTAAAAAAAAAAACGTGATGTAGAAGAAGTGAGGATTAATCCTGGTGAGAGTAATAGCGATTGGTTTTAATGATTTATATTTCTGCTTTTCTTATACTTTTTGCAAGTAAAGGAAGGCAACTTTACGCATAGATCTTTATAACTTCAGAGTTTAGGATAATAGCTTATGTATTTTAAGAGTTCCCTGATGGGAAATGGCTACTTCCAGATGGAGCTGACAATGATGTCATCCCAACAAGCCTTGTTCCTTCCTGTCCTCCTTCCAGTGCCAAGTCACTGGGTGTTCAATGAATCTGTTCTCACCAACAAATTCTTCTCCCCGCCGAATGCTTTAGAAAAGAAATAATGAAATATGAACCTCTTAGATGATAAAAAGTATATTTATATGGTATACTGATGAGATGTTGCAAATGTGCTTTCACAAATTAACATTATTTACTTTGACAGCAGATTCTGTTTTTCTCTCTGCGTATTATTTAACTCAGACATTTGAGAAGCCTATCAAATAACTAACTACTGCTTTTTCCTAAAGCAAGCATTATTAATAGAACAAGATTTATTGGCAAAATGGGTACCATTAATACTTTTATAAGTAAAAAACAAAGTGAAGATATGATGAATGTTTATGCTTTGTAAGACAATAAATTAAGAGTTTTATATACATAAAATTAAGAACATTTGCAAAACTTTGTATGCAATAAATAGTTGGTCTCATTAGTTAGATGGGTTTATTGGCATCAATTTTTTGTAAGATTCACAGGTGTGGTGCTCTTGGAAGAATTATAGCAAGGAACATATGAATTATAAGTAAGAAACTCAAGTTTTTTTTATTTTCTGAAATCATGAAAAAGAGGAAATCTGTCCAGGTAGTTAACTTTCTTATTCTTAGAGCTGTCTGGTGGAAATATTATGTAGCAACATATGTGGCTTAACTTTTCTTCTACTCATATTCACAAAGCAAAATGCAGGGCCAGTAACGTAGTTCAGTGTTTGAAGGTGTTTACCATGAAGTCGGACAACTTGAGTTTGATGACCAGAACTCATATAATGGGAGGAGAATGGCAATTCCCTAGGCACACATTATAAATGATAAGTAAATAAGCGAATAAGCACAAATTTTTACAAAGCAAAATGAATGTGTAGAATTAATTTAATATTTTTAAAATTTAACGTATCAAATTATCATTCAACCTGAAGTCAATATGAAATTAGTAATACATATCTCTGCTTCCTTTGTTTGGCATTACGCTTTCTAATCCATCACATACTTTACACATATCTGAACTCACCATATTCTATTACTGAAGAACAACTTCGGCTAACAGGACTATTTTAAACAGGGCCACCTGGCATTTTCTTTCTTTCTTATTTAATTATTTTTTAAAAAGAAAACTTTTTTTTAATTTTATATACCAATCCCAGTCCTCTCTTCCTCCCCTCCTCCCATTCCCTCTACAGATCCCTTCTACCCTGCCCCCCATCCATTCCTAAGAGAGGGAAAGGCACATTGCTTTGAGGAAGGTCCAAGGTGCCCCCTATTATATTTAGGCTAAGCAAGGTATCCATCCAAGGAGAACAGGTTTCCTAAAAGCCAGTACAAGCAGTAGGGATAAGTCCTGGTGCCACTGCCAGTGGCCCCGCAGTCTGCTCCAGCCATACAACTGTCACCCACATTCGGAGGAATTAGTTTGGACCTATGCTGGTTACTTCCCTGTCCAACTGGTATTGGTGAACTCCCATTAGCTCAGGTAGACTGTTTCTGTGGGTGACCCCATCATGGTCTTGACCTCTTTGCTCATATTCTCGCTCCTCCCACTTTTTAACTGGACTTTGGGAGCTTAGCCCAGTGCTCCACTGCGGGTCTCTGCCTCTGTTTCCATCAGTTGCTGAATCAAGGTTCTAAGGTGACATTTAAGATAATCATCAATCTGACTACAGGGCAAGACCAGTTTGGGCACCCTCTCCTTTATTTCTTAGGATCTTAGCTGGGGTCATCCTTGTGGATTCCTGAGAAATTCTCTAGTGCCAGCCACCTGTCATTTTCATATTTCATAATTACCTTAGAGATTTTTGTGAAGATGTCAAAATAGAAAGCATGTAATAAATATGGGCCAGAATTCAGAGGTTGTATTTTTTTCCCCTAAACTCATGTTACAGGCCACATGGTCATGGCCTGGTTATTACAGCTCTCAAGCTGCTATAATCTCTTCTCTCTTCTTTAAAAATGCAAGCGGTTCATTACTGAAATAAATTTACAATATTTTCCTCACTTAAAACATGAGTGACCTCACAGACGCTGTCTTTGTTTTATGTGCCTGGTCTACTCTTGATTTCTAGCTGATGTGGGATGCCCCTTTGTACGCTGTGAATATGTTTCATTGCCACTGACCAATAAAGAAGCTGCTTTGGTCCATGGTAGGGCAGAATATGGCAATGTGGGAAATCTAATTAGAGATAGAGGAGGAAGTAAGGCAGAGACACCATGTAGCTGCCAAAGGAGAAAGAAGCCAGAACCTTATCAGGAAGCCAGAGCCTTGTGGCGATAAACAGATTAATAGAAATGTGTTAATTCAAGATGTAATAGTTACTTAAAAAATATGCCCAAGGCATCAGCCAAACAGTGTTGTAATTAATACATTTTCTGTGTGATTATTCGGGTCTGGGTGGCCGGGAAATAGAAGCACAGTCTCCATTCATACCTAGTTCTAAAGCGGTGCTGGAGCAAATCACTGTTGAATGCTGTGTCATCAAGTTGAAAGAGAAATATTTAGAAACAGCACAAAGGTGAAAGCAGTTTTGTTCTCTGCCACAAATGTTCTAGAAACACATACAGGTCTATATGGAGAGGACACAAGATTCTGTTCATAAGGCCAAATGCATACCATGGTCTACTCTATTTGAGATCAGTCATTTACTGGGGCTAAGGAATAAAAACGACTTTGACTCAGACCTGCCACCATATGAAATTGTCATTCATTTGGCCTTTGGCAAATTTTCCTAAATGTCTCTTTCTATCTCTTCCAAATCCCATACTCCCAATGAAGGAATTAAGGTCATGGAACTTCTCCTTCACTTGGCTCATTCAAAAAAATGATACATTGTTCTTAGCAGTTTTTAAATGGCACAAAATTACATCATTTTAAGGTTGAATACCCTTCCATCCACACTGTATATTTTATCCATAAGCTGAAAAACCAAAATTAAAATAGCTATAGACACTAATAATTGGTGCAAATTTTCATCTTGTATCCAAAGGGTTCTACTTTTTTTTAAAAAAATAAGTCTTGACTATACAAGTTCTGACTGTACAAATGTTCCCGTAGTTAACAACATTTAAACCAGTTTATATTTTTAATGGGCAAAAAATGAACACCAAATAATCACAGGCTGATAATAAATAAACATTCTGGGCAGCTGTGCCAGTCACAGGAGTATTTGTAAGGAACATTCTTTTCACTTGCAGACAGCTGAAAGGTGTTAAGTGGCTTGAACAGCTATGCAAAGTGCAAGCTGGTAGAAGTGTGAGCTCACTGCCACATTCCAGTGCCTTCATTGAACAAGCACAAATGAGGCTGCCACTGGTTGGGATGTCGAGAGCTGCTCCTTTGTTAACAAACCTACACTTGCTCTGGCATTAAAATGGAGCTGGAATCACTTACAAGAAGGTACATTGTTAAGAAAAGCCAGTATTTTTATTCACAACTCAAAGACATATTTGAGAATTTCATTGCAGGGCAAAGACATATTTTTTATGTGTGTATTGGAAGGCTGGAGAAAAACCCATAAACTCATATGAATTACTGACCTTACCTCAGAAAGATCTGAAGGGTCTGTTCTTCTGGAGCAATGAGTATCATTCTGATGAGCTATATACTTGCTTTAGGAAATCCACAAGACCAGTACTGTCCTGTGAGCAGCAGAGGTTACTAATTAATCATCAGTCAAGACTGCCCAGCACAGAGCTACCTTCACTGTCCTCCAAAGGGATTCTTGTTTCTCTTTCTTTCCTTTCTATTCCCTGCTCATTCAACATTGACCCCCCACTAATTCTCCATCGCTCATTTTAGTTTTACTCTTTATTGGCATCTTAAGCTCCTCCTGAGTAATCAAAACTCCCTTAAATTGCCCTTGGATAACCAAAAATGATAGCACAGAAATCTAATTCCACAAGCTCCAGGCTGTCTTCAGCCCTTGATATGCAGGAGCTGGGCCATTTTCCTTCGACATCCCATTCCTCGTTCAGGGATGCAGTCGTTGCTTGTTTTATGTAATTACTGAGCTTCTTAGATCCTCACGGCTGCATCTAACTCACACTGTCTCTCTGTAGGAACTGATTTAAATTTGTCCTAAGTAAAGTACCCCCAAGAGACCCCCACCACGTTTTTATTAAACACAGCTACTTTATTTGGAAATGGAATCCAGGAAACATGAGCAGAGAGGTTAGGTGGAACATAAGGAGGGGAGGCAGGCAGGCAGTCAGCAATGCCTTTGGGTGACTAGGTATCTCCTTGGTAAAGTCTGAAGAGTGAAGGCTATTCCTAGAGCCAACTCTGGTCACGTGGAGAGCTGAGATGCCATTAGCCATTGATTAAGAGACATATAGCTTATGGTATCAAGTCTCCTGTGCTTCCTGTCCATTCCATGTATGAGTAAAGATATGTATGATAGAGACAAAGGCTCAATGGAGAGACGGTCACAAATTTTTGTTGTTAGAAGTCAAGGTTTATGAGTGCTGAAAAATTAGCTGAATTTTAATATAATTTCTGAAACAGACATGGGCTCAAACCCAAGCTTGCATGCTTGCTTTCAACTGCGTGCCTCTCTACAGTGAACAACCTAACCCGAGGGAGCCCCTCCATGGGATTGTCCCCCTTGACTTCATCTTACCACACTCCCCAGTTAATGCCATATGTTTCCTATCCAGAATACGTTGTAATATTCCTTTTTCACAAAGGAAATATCCTTATGAATGTTTCATTTCTCCCGTTTCTTCCTGAAGTCGCCTGTCTTGGGCTCTGAGCAAACTTACTTTCTTCAGTATTAATTCAACCACTTAATGGATACAACTTCAGCCAGGTGCAGAATCCATTAAATTATGTGCCTACCATGTAGTGATGTGATTCTGACACATCATTATATAAGAACTGCAATTTAAGAGAAACTTTAAAGGCAAGGGGGGAGGGGCCCACCCTCACTTTAATAATATAACCAAACACAGAGTACTTAATCTTTGGAGCCTTAACTCCTTCTTCTGTAAAGTGCAGATAATGATATACATTATAGGCACTGTGGTTTAGAAGAGAAAAGTCTCCCACATAGATTCACATGTTTGATCACTTGGGACCCTGGTTGGTGATGTGTGATGAGGTTGTGAGACCTATAGGAGGCAGAGCCTTGCTGGAGGAAGCCAGTCACTCCCAGCAGCTCTTGAGGTTTTGTGCCCTGGACCCACTTCCCCTTTTCCCTATTACTTTCTGACTGTGGATGCAATGTTCCCTGCTTCCCTGTTTTCAACACTATCACCTATCACAGACTTTATCATCTCAAACTCTAAGCCAAAATAAACCCTCCCTACATTAAGTGGTGTCTATTTTTTCATGTCACACGATGAGAAAAGCAACAAATACAATAGTATTTCTGCAAGTATTAAATAATGTAACACCAATGGCAGTGCATAAGCCAGTATTATTAGCATCATTAATCATTGATAGTAATATTAGGATTAGTAGTGTCATATTGCTGACAGCAAAGTAAGTGTGGCAGGGATGAAAGACAATATCCTGCTTTCTCGCTACAGTGCCTGCATCTGGGTTTTCTGACAGTTTAAGCTCAATAAGCACTTAGGAAACCCTTTGCCTCACAAAGAAATTGGGACTCTCTAAATTAGTAGGCCTGCAGAAAATATTTCAAGTGGGCTCCAAGATAGATTCGAGAGTGCAAGAGTTAGCAGTTCAAGCTTGATGATCTGAGTTCAAGCCCTGGGAGAACCCCAATTCCTGATTTTTGGGCTCTGAGTTCCAAAAGTGCACTGTATCAACACATGTGAACACTCAGTACACATCAAGCACACATACCCACTTTCTTGCTTACAATATTAATAATAATAATAGTAATAATGATAATATAAAGAGAAAACTGCTTGGGTATTTCTTGATAGTGTGACTCTAGTTCTGAGTCAAGCAATGATTCCTGTCCCCTCTGCCTCAAGGATATTTTGGAAAAAAGACTTGGAATTCTCATTTGACTTGATATAAGACTTCCTTAATGCACTTAAGCTGTGTTTTGACAAAATGTATGCAACAGAATAATTTTGAACCGCCATGTAATAAAAACGGTGTTTGGAAGCACTTTATACTTCATGGAGAAATGATCAAGATTCTCTCAATAAAAGCTTGTAATCATTTATTGAACCAGCCAATACATGGAACTAAACAGGTCACTGGTTGATAGGATAAAAATGGGATATTTTAGTATTAAGTGGAATACTATTAGGGTACCTTTCAAACAAGGTGAGGCAAGCATGGTGATTTTCCACATACAAAACACAGGATGGTTGTATTGAGTCAGTGACAATAAGTTACTCTAACCTTTATCTGAGAACTAATACCACCCACAGATGTTGCTGTGGTCTAGCTCTTCTCAGACTCATGCATCAGATGCTAACTTTAAGAAATCTATGATTAGGACATGTATTGATGGATTGGCGCTTTCAAACATGCAACTAGAGACCACCCCACCCAAGCCCAAAGAGAGTGGAGAGAACAGCAGATCAACTGCCATGGAGTAGTATGACAAATTAGATGTAAAGACACAATCTAAAATGAGGTTTATTTGGGGACTATAAAATATTAGAAACAAGAATTGCTATTGGTTTAAGCCTAAGAAGTTATAGTTTAATTGGTGTGGGGAGGTGCTCACAATGATGAAAATGCTTTGGAAAGTATTTGCCATTGGCTTTTCACTTGAAACATTATCGTTTAGTTTCCTCGCTGTTTGCATTCCTATGTCAAAGCTCAATGTTATAGACCGTGACAAAATGTGTCAATATTGATTGTGACAAAAATGATCCAATAGTCTATACTTGGTTCTGACTGAGGTTACCAGAAATACAAGTGGAACCAGAACTCACCAGGACACATGGTCCCTACACAGACAGGTAGTAGAGAAGAAGACAGGATAGGAGAACCAATACAGCTCCAAGTGTTACAGTGTGGATATTGCCAAATGACCAGATGTTCTATAGAAATCTCCTCAACTTGGTGATCGTTGCTCTCCTTCCATGCTATCTTACATTCTCCACAAGTACATTTTTTGCTTCTGACATAACGATCTCTTTCCCAACGCCTCAGATCCTATAGACCTCCACTCTTGCATTACCAGGTGCCAAGTAATTGCTGAATATAATACACTTCCTCTTTCCTGTCACTCATTTTTCTTTATTTTATATTTCAAGCTTCAACTGAAAAAAATCCTTCTACTGGGGTGACTTTTTCTTTTCATCCAGTGGAGATAGATCATAACCTCATTTCAAAACCATAAAAATACATTTCCTCTGGTACACTTTATGCACCTTTCTATGGCTACTCATCCATTTTTAAAAAGTATATTTACTTTAAATTTCCCCCAAGTTCTACAGTTCTTTAAAGAGGTTATGTAGTTCCCTGTAATTTGCAGCTCTTGGTATTACACTTATACACAAAAGAAATCCAGGTCCTTCATGCAATGATGATGTTAAATGATGGACAATACTCATTTGGGATTTCTGCCCTTGCTAATTTGTTTTCATTCCATCCTTTAGAGATGTCCTTGCAAACAGGATGTCAATAATACCTCATTGACTAGAGAAGCACAGAAAAGTCGACACAGGGACCCAGAATAGTGACAGCACTGGTCAAGTCAAATTCCTCAGAAATGATCCTATGTGATACTTGGTTATACCCACATTCTGTGTTCCAATGATAGGACATGGGTAGGCCTTTAAGAAGGACTTCAGGAGAATTAAAAATCTTTCAAAGGGTTGCAGTAGACACTACTTTCAATCTGCCTAGGGAGAAATGTGTCTTACAAGATGACCATAAACATCCACCATCAATATGCCCTTCTATATTTGTGTTACTGCCATTCCTTCATCAGAGGGAAGTCTTACTGTCTCTTTCATTCTGAGTGCGTCTGAGGTTCAACAGAATGAGGTATAAATGTTGCTCATGGGTTTTCAAGGTTAAGTCAATAAAAAGCAAATACCTCTCCCATTTAGGGTTCTTGGAAATTCTACTTAAATAACTGAGCTCACACTGAGAATCCTAAGAATTAGCCGAAGCAACATGTGGTGTCTGGTCCATGTTCCAAGCACAGCATATCTGTTAGTCATCTTGGACAACTGCCAAACATGTGACAAAAGGAATCTCTAGATTATTTTAGCCTCTAAGCACTCAAGTCAACTATAGTGATCTAAGTCTCCCAAAATGAAGCTGTGGACACTGTGGACAAGAGGAAATTCATTATCATGTTCTTCTTACATCACTGATTCACTGATTCCATGAGCATAACAGATAGATTTGCTGTGTACCATAGTAACTAGAATATTGCCAAACATTTCTTCTTATATTTGGTGGTACCAAGGATGATCCTCATCTGATATATATATATCAATAAAACATATATATATATATATATATGTTTTATTGAGACATTTTTACACTAATTAATTCATGTATTACCTATGGCTTCTTTTGTACTACAATGAGTGACAAGGATTCTATAACTTGTAAACAAAATATTTGCTAGCTGACCCTATATAGAAAAGTTCCTGGTATTATACAGAGGTTCTCAGAATGTGCTTCCCATCCAGCAACATCAGCATCAAGTGGAGACTTCATGGGAACACCAAAGCTGTCTGCTACACAGAATTCACACACACACACACACACACACACACACACACACACACACACACACACCAGAAATTTTAACACTCAGGTGATTTTGCTGCTCATTGAAGATGGAGAACCACTGCTCTATGCTGTAGAACCCTGATCCCTGATGTTTCTGAGGCTATGATACCCTCAGTTGATAGAAATCAGTTTTTCCAGGACAATTCATTCCTTGCTATTTCACAGTATCCTTATGTTTGGCTCCATAACAGTCCCAGATAGGGACAAAGCTTTTCTTGGACAATTTGGATCTGCTGATGGAATTGACTAATCACTGGGAATGGTGTTTACCTCCTTTTTGGTTTGTGGTTCTAGGAGGTCTGTATACTATATAGCTACTTTGTGACCTTGGGAATTGCATACTGGTTTGAATAAAATGACCCTAACAGACCCATAGGGAGTGGCACTACTAGGAGGTGTGGCCTTGTTGGAGTAGGTCTGGCTTTGTTGGAGGAGGTGTGTCACTGGCTTCAGGCTTTGAGGTGTCAGAGCTCAAGCTAGATCACTTCTTTCTGATTGCTGACCTGGATGTAGAACTCTCAGTTCTTTCTCCAGCACCATGTCTGCCTGCATGCCACCATTCTTCCCACCATGATGATAATGGACTGAACCTCTGAAACTGTAAGCAAGCCCCAATGAAACAATGAAATGTTTTTCTTGTATAAGAGTTGCCATGGTCGTGGTGGTGTCTCTTCACAGCCACAGAAATGCTGACCAAGACACATACCAAACAATGGAGTCTGTCTTTGGAGTACACTCCTGCAGCCATTGCTAATATAATTTCCTTAATTTCATGATCAGAATCCTTTACAATGTCACATACAAAATTTTTGACAAATATACCACTGGAGGAAGTACATAAACTGAAGTGAACAGATCTTTGAACTTTTTGTTGTTGTTTGGCAGAGAAATTTAAATTTTTTGAAGCTGGACAATTTAGGGAATATTGATTTGCACCTCCTCAAAATATCTGTCTGTCTTGAACTTTACCAATCATCACAGCTGCAGGGATGAAAGAGGAAAGATACCCTAGTGATGCTGATGTGGGTTTCTTATCGTCTATGCCTCTGTAAATATTTGCTTAAAGGGGTTTCATGCACCATCTCCTTTATCTTCTTCATTATGACCGCCTTTCATATTTATGTCCATTTCTTCTTTCTCAAATTGCTACATTCTCAGTTTCTGAAGGTGTTAGGGTGCAATATGGACTCTTCTGATAGATATGCAATATGACTCTTCAATATGGTCTCCCCATTTTGATGGTGCCTTTCAGTGGGCTCAAAGCACCTCCTTTTTGTGTCTCCAGGTTGAGAAATGTCTCTCTAAAGATCTCCCAGCCTCTAATAACCACAGAGCATGAGAATGGGAATGCTAATGTGGTATTCTGCACAAGAGGTGAGGACTGTCCAGCCTTTTGTGGATAGGAAGCCTTTGGCGCTAATTGAAATGTGTGCATACAGTAAAGCAAATGCCTTCCGTGGATGTTCCCACAGTCAGCAGTCAGAGATAGGCCAGGCCTTGGTGAGCCTTTTATCTATGTGGAGTTCTGAAAGACAACTTGACATTCTTATACTGTCATGCAAATGCAGTCCCTTATACAATGCCAGCGATTACTCAGACTCACAAGACAAGCCACACATATCTTAATAAACTGCAACTGAAAGATTAAACAATTTAGAAAACAGCCTTTCACGGAGAGTGAAGCCATGGTTTGTGTCCTTCCGATTACCAGAGAAAGGCTCTGAATTATTCTAAATCAGCATTCTCCCAAGACAATTATAGGCAACAGACATTCTTGGTTTTTTCCAACCGCTACCATAGCCATTCCCTTCATTCCCATGTGTATGACTCACTCTGAGAATCCCAAATCAAAAGCCATTCTTTCTTTAAACCTTTAATTTTTTCTATCTGTCTGTCTGTCTGTCTGTCTATATCCTTACTGCAGTGCAAGCTCATTTCACTTTACCTGGTGCTCCTGGACCCTTTGTTCAGGTCTCTACAGTGACAAGAGTATAACTTGAGTTACAAATGACAGTGAGATGCAATTGTGTTTTCTCCATTCTGTGCTCCAGCTTAGACCTCTATTTACCCCATCACGATGGTCATTTCCTTTCCTCTGGACTAACCTAATGCTCTGCTAGGTGACGATGTTGTTGCCTCATAATTCTTTGAGGATGTGATTCTCTTCAACAGCTATATGATGGCAGTTTCTAGAATTATGAGCAAGTGTGTTCTTTCCTAGTACCTGCCTTGCATAGACAAGATGTGCACCAAATGCTTGCTACATTAAATAAAGCCAGGCTGGTTGGATCTAGAGTCAGAAAGGAGAAGATAATTTCCATAGCACGCAGAGAAGCCATTATGGATGTAGCTCAGTAGCTTTAAAGGATGTATCTGCCAGGTCATCTGGCCATAGCTAATAAGGCTCTGTGCAGGTAGTTTGAGAAAAATACTGTTCTCTGTAACAGATGTCAGGAAAGAATTCTAAAGCTTCAGTCGATACAACTGCCTGCTTAACTTGCGGCCATAAGGAGATGGTGACAGACAAGCTTTACCTCCCCTCCTTGCAATCAATTTGCTTCTGACCATGCTTCCAAGTATTAACCTTGTTCTATCAAACCCCTGGTGTGTAGGGCTGGGAAGACAAGAGCATGCACAGCGGAAGCTGAGATCAGCCGGAATAGCTAATGAGCCACCAGATTTGATCTTTAGGGGAAAGAGAAAAATAGCCTTGGTATGGGAAACAAAACACAAGAATTCCTTCCCTGGGTAACCCGACCGTGGCTTGCTCTGCTGCCGACATGGTCTAGTGCAATGCCTGTTTGCTCAGGTTTTCTGCCCTTACTGAAGATAGGAGGATTGGCAAGAGAGCAATTAAAGCCTCACCTATTCATATTTGTTCCCATATGTTCCTGAACGCTCCTAATGGAGACTGAATAAAATGAACAATGGCTATACAAAATAGAAATAAAGTCAAGAGAAGTGATGGAAAAGTCTCTGAAAAGAAGTGGGATAGAACAATCCTTTTGTTGTGGTGATTGTACTAAAGATAAATTTATTCACAGAGGAAGAAGTATAATCATAAAAAGCAATTAATACAAATATGAGCAGAATAGTATGTTGTACCAGCACAAAACGTCTCTGGGGAATTGCCATTTCTCTGACATCACACATGTTATCTTTCCATATTGACAGTTTGTATATGACACCATGTTTTTTTTTTCCAGACACAGAAATGGTTCTTTTACTTTTTTTTTTATATTATGGACTACTCTGGTCCTAAATTAAGTGTTATAAAAAGATTCAATACTTTGTATTCTCAGTATTTCAGCTTGTTGGAGTATCACCTAAGCCATCCTAAAATATGAGTTCAGACTGGAACACTAGGATGCATCTCGAATAAATATGAGAGAAATTCAATATTCTACTGTATAGCTCTTAAATTTTAGCTGACACATAACTGTACACACTCATGATATACAGTGTGATACTTCACTAAATATAGAATAATCAGATCAGGATATTTAGCATACCCATTACCTCAAATCTTTATTAGCTCCTTGTTTTCAGAAATTTATAAACTTATTTGAAATATAAGATTTGTTGTTTGTCAGTTTCAGTTACCCCAATGTGGTATCAAACATTAGAGATTATTTCTCCTTCCAACTGGCCTCTTCTATCTATTAACTAACCTCACTTTGTGTATTGCTAATTGTCTTTCCCAGACTTTAGCAAGCACTTGTCTCTACTTCTTATGAGAGCAATGATTTAGCTTGCACATACAAGTTAGAATATATAGTGCTTATGTTTCGGTGGCTGACTTATTTCGGTTTATATAAAGTCCCTCAGAATTGCCTTCAGCAGCAAATGGCAGGATTTCATTGTTATGGCTGAATCATATTTCTTTCTCTCTCTCCTTTCTCTTTGTCTCTGTTGAAGGGGTATTTTCATTCCCATGTGGACTGTAGTGCAATTGCAACAGTCAAGTTATCAAGTCCATGTAGTTGTTCATCAATGAATAGATGGATACAGAAATTATTCTATAGATTCTCTAAGTCTATTTTGAAGAAATGAACAAAAAGTTAACAACTAAAGGCAGTAAATTTTATCTTATTTTGTGGAATTTAAAAAACTCTTAAAAGTATAAATATAATCCCGATGACACAGAATCTGACAACTTACATTGCCACGTTTGATCTTAAAAAGGAAAAGGTGTAACAAGCAGCCTGATTTCCCTACATCAGTAGTCCCCAGGATGGATCCCTGACTATCAATCAGCACAGGTCTCACCTGGGTAATTGAAATGATTAGGCTTCACACTAGAGTAACTGAATGGGAATGTCTGCAGTCAGGACTAATGATCCGGGACTGAGTAAATACCCATGATGATTTCAATGCACAATGAATTTGAGAACTACTGTCTTACAAAGGCACAATCAGTTAAACTGCCTTTGATTTTTTTTTTAAAAAAAAGATACATTTTAATCATAAAGCATACTCACAATGCAGTATATTCTTGCTACCAAAAGCCCTATAGTATATACAAGGGTGATTATTGCTTCAGTTTTTAACAAACATTATTATCTATTCTGTAGGTCTTTCTGTATTTGCACTTGAAGATACACTATGTGGCTTAAAGGACTACGCAGCCCCCATCACACTGGCTACTTGCCATAATTGCTCAATAAGTCCTTTATGAGGTTATTTTGAATATTTAAAGTTTGTTCATTTTATATTGGATATTCTTGCAGACCCATCTTGGAAAAATGCATTTCATTGGAAAAGTTCCTAACAGAAGGCATTAAAAATCAAATGGACTAATGTTTTATGCTGGGTGTTTTGGTGCATATTACCTTCCTATTTGATTATAGTTACTCCTGTGTGAACTCAGTCAACAATATAATAACAGTGGCTATTTATCTGGATTCTTCTTGGCAATGGATATTCTAAAACTCACTTTAATTGTCTTCAATATGATTGAATAAAACAAGGCATTTTAATCTTTGATTAGACTTCTTTAATTATGAGGTGAGAGCAGATCATCAAAAATATTTTCATGAAAAGTTTCTTATTTACAGCAACTATTATGTCTTTGGAGTAAATATATTTTGTACTTTCTAGTTTGTGAGAAAGTCTATAAGAACATTGATCCTAACATGCCAGTTGTTTATGCTGTATATTGTATTCTTTTTAGTAACCACATACATACCAAATGCAATACTAAATTGGATCATAACTCCATAGGTTGGTTACTGTTTTCCTTTATGTATAGATAGATTCTACTGATTTTTTTTAAATGGGAAGAATTTCCACAAGCTCAAAAAATTTAAGTAAGTTCATGTGTATTTCTCCTCAAGCTGCTATGATTTGATTTTCTCTATCCATCATTTACATTGGTAAATAAATGAAATGCAACCCAGGTTTTGTTTGCTCAGAGTTACTCTCTATCCACACTGTTCAGTGGATGCGCTTCCTTTTCTCAATTAGTTTATTGCCACCATTATATCCACAGGCACAGAATCAAAAAGCACTTCTCATTACCCACTGGGCTCTGTGTTTGTGTTTGAACACCTTCCTAGCCCTTCTCATTCTACACCATGCCACAACCACCCTTTTCTTCTTCCTTTTGAAAAATTCCAAGGCAATTTGCACAATTGTTTTTCATGATAAATCTTGTATTACTTTTCCAAATGGCAGAAAAGTTTAGAGGGAATGTTAAGTCACTGTGCTCCTAATTTCGTAAGCTGAATGTATAGCATTGAGGTGTTGTATGAGATAATGTCTACAATTCTACTTTTACTCAAATAGTTTAGGTCAACATTAGATTTCCCATATGAACTCCTCACATTTCTGATTAGTGTTGATGCTAAGTTTTTAGTATTTTGCTTTCTGTCATAAATGATGATTTTCTCCTATTTCATTTTCTAACTGTATTTGTCTGAATCAAAATTACTAATTTTGATATTCTGCAAGTTTTATCTGCTTCTCAATACCTGCAATTATCTATGCAAAAAGTAAAACATTTCCACACCTAGGTGAACATTAACTACTAAAAATAAACATTAGTCAACTTTGCTAACAACTTGCTTTGACATAGCGGAAGTAGTAAATTCTATACTCTTAGTAAGGACCTATAATTCACAATAACCTGCTATATATATTTCATGAATAACTAAGAAAGATAAGTTTAAATAAATTCAATAAGGAGATGGAAATGTTCATCGCTTTGATTTAATCAGGATATATTTTATCACACTTAGTAACCTTAAATATGCATGAATCCTATGTGAATCAAAGTAATGTTTAAGGAAGTAGAAATAGTAAATCATTCTCATGTACTACATTCATGTATTGAATAAACACATCTTTCCACAGAAATGTTTATGATTTCAATGAGCAATTAAAAACAAGTTGTTTAGAAAATATTTTCCTCATAAATCAACATTTCCGTCATGGTGATATTTATATATTTTAATGCAATGTTGAACCCATTTTAAGCAAGTGCTCTACCATTGAATTACCTAAAGAGCCCTGCCACATGATGCTCACAGAGACTAACATAGCCATCTTGGGTTATTCCAGGTACTTCCTGAATTTTGTGTACATAAATATAACCACTCCATTTTACTACCTACTGAAAATAAGGATTCATCATGCAGACTATTTCAATTTTTTAAGAATGTTAATTCTAGTTTAATCTTGAAATATGACATTTCTGAAATGGCCTCGCTAGAAGAGACTATTGAACAGCCAAGGGAAGAATTTGAAAGAACAAACTGATATGTGCAAAAATCAAAGGGAAATTGGTAAGAAAATGAGTGTTTTGATATTGTTTAACTTTTGTTTGACTTTATTCTGTCGTCCTGGCTGACATGGAGCTGACTGTATTCCAGCCCGGCCACCATCTTGCAATGGTCCTTCCGCTTTAACCTCCCAATTGCAATGACTACAGGCATAAGCCACCTAGCTAATTTTTATTTTTAATTAGAAATAAAATTAACAACATGACAATTGGTCATGGTCTAAGACTTAAAAATGTTAGCTATAATAAAAACAAAAACAACAGAATACAGATGGAAAAACATCAACATAAAAATGAGCATAAAGGAAAGAAATGACAAATGGAAATATCTCCTCTCTGTAGTATTCCACTGGCTAAGTGGAAGATACAAAATGCCAAGGCTGGGGGCTGGAGAGATGGCTCAGTGGTTAAGAGCATTGCCTGCTCTTCCAAAGGTCCTGAGTTCAATTCCCAGCAACCACATGGTGGCTCACAACCATCTGTAACAAGGTCTGGTGCTCTCTTCTGGCCTTCAGGCATACACAGAGACAGAACATTATATACATAATAAATAAATAAATAAATATTTAAAAAAAATGCCAAGGGCAATGATTTTACTTCTAAGTTATTTTACATATCAACCAATTGTTTCATGAGCTTTCCTGCAGTTTCTGTTGGATATCTTAGGTATTTATACGCAACATCTATCATTAATTTGTTTTCTCCTAACTATTATATAGACCATTCACTTTCATTTTCAAAGTAAATTACATGTCATTTCTGTAAAAATGTTTATGGTGGGGTATTAGGCATTGCTATCTAGTATTTTATATGATGATATAACCTCTTATGAATTACTACTAAATTAAATCCTGGATATTTGTTTGAGAATATAAGTGTATTCATAGTTAATGGTGAAAAATCTTTTAACAAACACTGCTCTGTTTGTAAACATTTAAGTATTTTCTCCATGAGAGCAATTTGTATCTTCTACATTTTAGCCAACTTCTACTTAAATAGTATTGTCTTTCTAAAAAATAATTTGAAAATTTACATTCCTTATGCTTTTCTTTCTATGTCAAGTAAATTATAAATTAGTTTTTCTTAGCATTTCCATTGAGAAAGAAAGCCTGGGGACTTCTTTTTGCTATAACTTGTTAAATATTTTTAAATTAATTTTCACAGTTATTCATGAATTGGGGTTTCATATCTTTTCTGAGATAATTTTTGTTCACTCTCTGGTTCCTGAATATTTGCGAAATGTTATCTGCATCTCAGTAGTCTATCAAATACTCCTTTATTGTTCTTTTCATTTCTACAATAACCATTCCCACTGTGCCATCTTAAGTTTTGTCCAACTGTGGGGTTTTTTTATTTATTATGTTAATAGGTAAATTATCATCTATCTAGAGCAACAATTGGTGTTATTAATAAACTGAAACACATTTTTCATTTTCTAATCCATCACCCTACTTTTAATTTTTATCATTTGTTTTCTGTTCTTCAGTTTTTCTCTTTTCAGTAATTTTGCTTAGATACTCATCAACTGGACCCAAACACCATGACTGGCTGGGTCACAAGTCTTAAGGAGGAACTTAATACTATTATTCTGCTAAATTGATTTTCCCCCCTCTGATTCAGGATATTTTTGAAAGCTCATTTTGGAAACTCCTGAGACTCTGTGGTATACCTTTGTGTTATATAAAAGTTGACAAAGCCTTCTCCTGTATATAAGAAAAGTGCCTGCATATTCTCTCAAACAAAGCTTGCTTGACGTGGCTTTTGACTACTGTGGCCATACATTCTGCGTCAAGCATCATGTGCCTCTGGGATTAAAGAAGCCATTGTTCCTTGAAAGACTCACACACACTGACTCAGAAGGCCATCCAAAAGATAGTTCAAAATGTGCTTTCACCAACCGCAAGCGATTCTTGAGACCGGAACACTTTTGGATGTGTGAGCACTCCTTTGTGTCTTTTTAAGGGCACGTTACCATGAAGTGAGGAGGTGCATATTCCCTGCAGTAGAAACCAGAAAGGTAGATAAACCAGGAAAGAAAAGAAGGGTTCAGCAAGGATGCCTTGAGTTGAACTTTCATTCGGCTTGAAATACAGTCATTGACTTCAAGGGGAGAAGAAGTAGCATTTATTTACAGCGGTTAGACATGTGTGTAAAACAAAACTGCTTTCCTAGGTGAAGAATGAAGCACAAGCTACTATAAACATTTCAGAATAAAGCGTGCTTTTGATAAAGGGCAATGTAGAAAGAGACTACAGAAAAGATATCGGTAAACATGAAGTTTTTATGTATCCTTATGCCAATGTTAGGGTTCTAAACACCCTCATAATATTCATACATATTATACTTCTGTCATTTTAATTTGAATAGTTAATGCCATTTATGAGGAAAGCAGTCACACTTCCTGGGTAATTACTGCATATCTATTAAAATGAATTATGCCTCCCTTTAAAATGTGCATTTATTCCATTCTCATCTATTAATGCATATCTTTCCCTTCATTATATCTGCGAAATGTCAAGCCTGCTATGTTGAAGAAATCAATAATTAAATAGCTTTACAGTAATTACCTCCTAGTAACACATTTTTCCACCTTAACAACACAAACCTAATCCACTAACATCAAAATTACACAAACATATTGTTGAGAAGGTCATCAAGCGAAAACCCAATGCAGTTTACAAACATTCCAGTCCCACTTTAAGCGCCAGTCCTTCACAGGAGGGTGTGTGGTGTCAGTCTCCTGAGCAGATGTCCGGACTGCACCTCTATCTCCAGGAAGCATTTATATGATGGCGACTCGGGGAAATTGAATTTGGACATAAATTTACAAAACATCGAAGTCCCCAATCATTTTGACCATGAAAATAAAATGTGTCATTTTTCAATAAATTTTCTAGATGTCAGTTTGTGACTAAGATAATAAAAACTAAAAGAAATTGCCCCATTCCAATGATTTGGCCATCTTAACAGCTCACACATGGATGTCTAGCCAAAGTAAATGGCCATGCACAAGTGAGCAGCCCGCAGAGATGCATTCAGGAAATTAGATTCAAAGTCATTTAGAGCCCTTTGGTAACAGCACAGCACATAAAAAAGTATTACTACAGTTTCTGGAAAAAAAAAATGAAAAATGCTTTTAATAATAATTTAGCCAAGCAAAATACAAAAAAAATGTCTGTAAATTAGAATAAAAGCAAACACAACCATCGCCACCTCTCGGTGACAGTGTTTTGCACAGCTCTGGGCTTATTCACAGGGGAGAAGTCACACAAAGTGCAAGTGACACTTAAGTTACTCTAAAGGATTCAGTGCACTGTATGTGGGGTTTCCAAGGCCTGCATGGGGTCTTATTTCTGAATATATCTTTCAAAATTAAAAAGAAATAAGGAAGAAGACTATTAAAAATATTTTAAGAAATTAGAGTAAGTGGCTGAAGAGATGGTTCAGTGCCTAAATGCACTGACTGCTCTTCCAGAGGACGGGGTTTATTTTCCAGCACCCATGTGGTAGCTAACAACCATCTGTAATTCTAATGACCAAGGATACAACACCTTCTTTTGGTCTCTAAAAGAACTACACACATGTGGTGCATAGATATAAATGTAGGCAAAACATCCATAAAAATAAACTCAAAATAAACCTCTTAAGAAAATTTGAAAAAGGAATCAGTATGTACTGATGAAAGCTACTCATTCCAACAATAGAAAACACCCCTTATTATTACTATGTCAGATACAGAAAGTGGTATAGATCTTTTATAAAAGAGTTATCATATTTATTTATGTGTATGTGCATGTGTTGGTATATGTAAGGAGTATATGCCAGTGAGTGCTGGTACTCATGAAAGCCAGAAGAGGGCATCAGATCACGAGGAGCTGTACTTATAGGCACTTGTGAGCCCGCTTACTCAGGTCCTCTGCAGGACTGGAGAGTACTTTAAACAGGGAACTAGGTCTGTAGCCCTGCTCTACTTCCCTTTACAGTCCATCTTTAGTATTAATTTATGTGAGTTGTATTATTTTTTCTTTTACTGAAAATAGATTCTTTTCTCTTAGAATATATCTGATTTTAGCTTCTCCTCCCTCTTCTCCTCCCAGCTCCTCCTACCTCCCCTCCTCTCTGGACCCACCCCCATCTATCTCTCATTAGAAAAGAACAGTCTTACAAGAGATAACAACAAAACATGTCAAACTAAAATACAATAAGAGAAAGGAAAAATCTATCATATCAAAGTTTAACACAGAAACCCACCAGGAGGAAAAGAGTCCTAAGAGCAGGCACAGGATTCAGAGACCCATTAGTTCTCAGACTCAGGGGTCCCATAAAAGTACTAAGCTCATGCTATAAAGCATGTGTAGAGAACCTGGAGCTGCAGTGACACCAGCCTCTCTCCATGCTGGGGGTCAAACTCAGGGCCTTGTGTTTGCGAGGCAAGGTTTCCACCACAGGATAATAGGCATAGTATTGGGTTTTGGAAACCATGTACTATATAGTTTAAACTGGCCTTAAACTCAATCCATCACCAGCCTTTCTTTCCTATTGAGTCCTGAGACTGCAGGTGTGTGCCTCTGATCCTGGCTCCCTTCACTTCTCATATCACTTTGATTTTTTAGATTATTTTTTTTCAGTTGGCTGAATTCATAGCTTTTTTTAGATTTATTTTATGCATATGAGTATTTTGCTTGTATGTACATAAGTGCAACACATGCATGCCTGAGGCCCAGGACAGCAGAAGAGGACTTTAGATCCCCAAAGACTGTAGTCATAGATAGTTTTGATCAGCCATGTGAATGCTGGGAGCAAGGTTGTGTCCCCCTGCAAGAGTAACAAGTGTTCTTAACTGCTGAGACAACTTTCATTATGTCCAATGATTTCTCAATAAAGTTGTCACTGAAAAATGATTCCATCAATTCTTGCTTACCTGGGATAATCTTTCTTTGGCTTTATATTCATAGGATAAAAAGTGTATGTGGGGGGGAATATTACTTTTTTCCACCACTGTATGTTTCCCTTCAGCATTGGGTTCCTTGCCTGACTTCCATCTATCTGGCCTCAGTCACCACACCAAAAAAAAAAAAATCATATCAACTACAATTGTTCATCAAGTCCCAAATATTGGAGCTAGATGACTGAAGTTTAAGATCATGTAGCCATAAGTTAAAGTAAGTAATTCTACTCTTAAATTTTTCTCTCAGTTGTTTAGGTTAAATATACGGAAAGTTAACTAATAGAATAACTAAGAAGTATGTAATAAATATCCCTGTGTCTCTTGGGGCATTATTTCAGTAATGGTTAGAACACTATTTCTTAAGATCATTTTTACTATTCCACTGTATACTATGCATTTTTTAATTAGCGAAGATGGACACTTTGCACAGAATAGTATAGGAATAGAGATATAGTATGGCAGGGGGCAAAGATGGATACTCCACAGCTGCTACTTTGCTGTATTAAACGAAGCTCATAGCTAAGGGCCTGTGTCAGTGTAGTTCATAGTTAGAGATCTTTAACTGGTCCCCTTCTTCCCCCTTTATAACCAATCAGCTAAAAGATAGAAAAAGTTGCATAATTTATCTCTAAACTCACAATATTTCTCTTTTCACTCTATATTAATTATTATATTTCATTCCTTACCAGGTCATGTTAGCAACAACAACAGAACTCTTAGATATATCTTCCAGGACCATGACATTTGTGCAGGGAGAGGCACTCTATTCTCTAAGGTAACAGGGGTGGTGAAGTCAGTTACTAGCTCCCATGTGTCTACCTGCACTCAATGACATGTGATGGGTGAGTTCCCCAGTCAGTGTTCTGTTTCTATGCTTGACTCTTTTGTCCTTATGCAGTCAGAGAGAGGGTAACATAAAAAGGTTTCCTTTATTCCTTGACTTTTAATTAAAACATTAAGTAATCATATTTCCATATTTTACTATGTAAATTTTTAAACATCCTGAAAATTTGAAGGAAATTTACAACGGGTCAATTTCCATATACTCAACATTTAAATTCTACCACTAAGGTTTCATTGTTCTTGTTTAGTTATTTATCTGTTCCCCGAACTATTCCTCTATTCATTCATCAATGGATCAATCATTTTTGATTGTTCTTTTATTTAGCCAAAGAAAATTGAATTGCAATTTGCCAGCAGAAGATGATTAGGAAGCTGTAAAACTTCATTTGTAACAGCAGTAGGCTTTAAAACAAGCTCGAGGAAGCGCTTGTGCAGCCCTTTGATAAAAATGAGTGATGCTGCAGAGAGAAGTCATTTATATGCAGCTATTATAGGGACCAAATGTGCACTAATGACCAGATTCATAAATTTCTTCTCTATGTGACTTGGCCCATTGGGCCATCTGGCTTCAAGTAGAAAGCAGAGTTACTCAGATGCCATGCACACCGTAAAAGTCAGAATAGAACATCTCTTTAAAGCACTTTTCTTTAGTCCCCGCATAATCTACTAGGGAACTGTTATGACATCCCCTACTACAACAAAGAAGACAGTGGCTCTCAGTATGTACCTGTTGGGAATAGAACATATTGTATGTTGAATAGATAGTATATTTTTCTAGTTGTTTTACTATCTCAGAATTATTTCTCTGTGTTGTTATATCTGCCGCTATTGATACATGAGACCACTGCTCAGAGCTCTAACAACTAGCATTCTTTCCACTGAGCAAGGGAACAAGGGATGTTAGGAAGAGGAAGTGTAAGAAAATTGAAAGGTCCAGAATTGACACACAGGAGTCAGTTTGGATGCTTTCCCTCCTCATGGATTCACACTAGTAAGAAGTATCAAGGAAAAGCATGAGTAAGTGAATCATTCCAGAGTGGTTTCTCCTAAGAGACTAGTGACCTTTCTTTTGTATTTTAATAAATAAAGCTTACCTGAAGAACAGAGAGTAAAACAGCCTGACTGGTCAGCCTTACAGACCAGGCAGAAATAACACACACTTTAATCCAAGTAGCCACATTAGTTGACACAGAAACCAAGCAGTGTATGCCTTTAATTCCAGTGGTGCAAGCCTTTAATCCCAGCTATAGAAAGATTATAAAATGGGAGGAGACAGCTCTCAGGCTCATTTGAGATTTCTGGAGGCAGGGTTGCCATTTAGGACTGAGGTCAAGGTAAGAACCAGTGCCTGGCTGCTTTGCCTTTCTGACTTTCAGGTTGAACTTCAATTTCTCTCTCTGAGTTTTTATTATTTGAGCTTCAACTAGCATGGATTTACTCCTCCAAAAGTGAGACCTCCATCTACAAGTGTCGGCTGAAGATGGTGGTGTGGTCATGGAAGAATCAGGGAAGGCATGCTGGCTGTCATTTTTCTAAGCAAAACACCACTTAAATGTCCCTGTAGCCTGTTTTCAGAGGATGTCCCAGTGCACTGTCTTATTTTTGCTGACATATTATTTTAATAAAATTTTCTTTCTGTGATATAATGTGTCCTAGTTTGGAAAGCAAATTACATTTTTCACATAAGACAATCATCACTGAAGAGAAAATCATGAAATTGTATTGTGCCATGACTTTAAGCAACACTAAAGACCAAATTAGAAAAAAAGTTTTGATTTGAATTAATAGGACAAGTGTCCCTCTGGTGAAATCCATGCAGAGAACATATGTCTATAATACAATTGAGGATTCCTCTTCAGTTTGCTAACTATAAAGCCCCATCTTGGTGTAGGAGGTCCTTCTGTTTATGTGTTGCTTTCATTGGTTGAATAAAGAAACTGCCTTGGCCGTTTGATAAGGCAGAACTTAGTAGGCATGGAGAAGACAGAACTGAATGCTGGGAAGAAGGGCAGGCAGAGAGAGGCCATGGATCTCCTGCCTGAGATGGACGCTGGTTAGAATCTTGCCGGTAAGCCACAGTCACGTGGAAATAAACAGATTAATAGAAATGGGTTAAATTAAGATGTAAGAATTAGCCAATAAGAAGTTAGAGCAATTGGCCGGGCATTGTTTAAATGAATGCAGTTTCTGTGTGATTATTTCGTTGTAACATAGCTGGGCGGCAGGGACAACAACCAGCCTGCTTCTCCTGTTACACCATCTTATTGTGTTCAATCTTTTTATAAAACATAACGTAATTTTGTTACGACTATTGTGTGTATGTGTGTGTGTGTGTGTGTGTGTGCGCACGCGCACACACACAGGGACTTAAATGTCAGAGGACAAAATTTGAGAGTCAAGTCAAGTTCTTTCCTTCTACTGTGGATTCTATGGATTAAACTCAGGTTACTGGGCACGGATGGAGGACAAACACTTTTACCCACTGAGACATCTTGCAAGATTGATCCTCAACCTTAAAGGGAACCAAGTAGAAAGGGAAACTCATCCTGCCCAGGTTTCCGAGAGATTCTAACAAAATTCCTTTGTATAAAAAGACCATATACACCTGCCATTTTCATAGCTCTGTCAGAAAGAAAAGCAGACACAGATAGGCATGCAGGCACATAACAATTCGTTTGAAAAATATCCAGCAATTAAAGGGGGAACTTAGAATGCAGAACACAATAGACTGCCTAATCTTGAATATTATTTGCCATAGGAAAACGAATCTCATTTCTAGTGACTGCAGTTTTGTATTCTTTTTGAAATTAAGGAAGAAATACAATCTCTAAATCACTTAGAGCTCAGTGACAGATACGTTTACGACATCATGTGAGCAACACATGCTTGCAGAGTCAGATGAAAAAGGCAACAGAAATACAAAGCCAAGAATGCCATATCAAGAATGGCACCAGAGCAACTCAATTACTGTGGTATAAACATGATCTCTAGGTATGGTGTGACGGCTATGCTTGGTGGTCAGTTTGACAACATTTGGGATTAACTAAAATCCAAGAAGCCTTGTATACCTATTAAGGGTGTTTTTCCTTAATGAATACATTTGAAGTGGATGATTCACCTATATTGCAGATCTTATGAGGTAGGAAGAGCCACATTTAATCTGAGCCAAACCTTTGGCTGGCAGCCTATATAAAGGACACAGAAGGAGGAAGCTTTTGCTTTTTGTTTGCTTGCCCTTGATCTCACTGGCAACTCAATTTTTTCACATGCATTAATGACTACTTATTCACAATTCCAGCATGTATTGGATATCAGTTGAAATATTCAGCCTTGTGGACTGAACAACTACTGGTTTCTTAGGCTTACCATGGATAGAAAGCCAATGTTGGACTAATTGGACTATAACCTGTAAGCTACTCTAATAAATTACAGTGTGTATGTGTACATGTGTGTGTGTGTTCGTGTGTGTGTGTGTTCGTGTGTGTGTGTGTTCGTGTGTGTGTGTGTGTGTATGATTCTATCAGTTCTGTTCCTCTAGAGAACCATGGATACTGCTTATGGGCATCAGTAATCTTTTAATCTCTGTGCTAAAATATGGCTCCTCACATGGGAAACAGATTCAAATCCTTTTCTCTCTGAATTCAGGCTTATCTTCAAACTGGCTTTGAACTACTGTAAGGGAAAGGAGGCGTGATTAGGCATGATTATAGGTCTTCTAAGTCTACGGTAAGGGAAATTGCAGCTCACACCTTATTCCACCAGCACCTGAATGGGCATGTTATCCAACTAGGTCACTGAATGCCTAGGGGTGTTGTGAAGAGAGGCCATGGAGAAAGAGAATCTATTAACAATATTGTCCCTTCTAGACACAAATGAATTTATTTATTTAATGGAGGGACTGAGTTATTAATCTGATCAGTTAAATAAAAAAAGCACTCTTCAGAGCCCCTCGAACTCCCAGAGTTGACAGGAGCCTTTGCCACTTTGAGTGCAAAGGCTTTCCAGTGGATCACTGAACAGCACCAAACACTAAAACAATAATTCTCATTTCTTATGTGGGCATCCACAACAAACTGTGCTGAGAACACCATATGTCCTTTCTCATTTAATCTTTAAATCATCTTATTTTATCCTCTCTAATGCCATTGCTCCATGTCTAGCCCAGTTTTCACTGATAAATGGAAATATAAAAGCTTTAAAATTGGATTTCTAGAGATCTGACTTGACCTTTACCCCAATTTATTTCATCTCATGCCAAGAGAGAACACTACTTGAAATAAAAATTAAAGCATATGCCTAAATATACATTTCCCACTTCATCTCTATAATCTATCTCCTTTCATAATTCACATCAATTACCCCTCTATGCTATCTTATCATCTGTCCCTCCTTTTATGGCAAAGATGGTATCTCTTACATATAGGATATTTTTCTGAAAATGCACTCAGTGCCCAGTTAATTCTACCTGCATAATTTTTTCTACCCTACAAATTTCATTTCATATGTCATCTCTTCCAGGAAGCTTTCTTGATTAGCTTTGGTGTCTTGATTTGAATGAATCTACTCTCCAATTCATTGAAACTTAATGTCCAATATAATAATATTAAGAGATGGTGTCTGAATGAGAACAGCCCCCAATAGGGTCATATTTTTGCATTCTTAGTCCCTAGTACATGAATTGCTAGGCAGGATTAGGAAGTGTAGCCTTGTTGGGAGAGGTGGATTTTGAGATTGCAAAACCTTACCCCAGGCCAGTCTCTCTCTCTCCCCGAGTAGTTCAAGATCCTGTCAAATCAACAGCACTACTGGTTACCCCTATCATAAGTCCCATTTTAAACACGTTTCCCGCATCATTGTGATTATTTGCCTTCTATTCCCACCACATGTGGATACAGCATCTCTTCCCTCTGGAAATTTCAGCAGTAAGGTGCAATCTTAGAAGCAGAAAGCATCCCCAGTAGACAACAAATTCATTTGTACCTTAATCTTGGATTGCCTTGGACTCTAGAATTATGAAAGGTAGTTTCTGGTATTCATAAATTGTAAATGACACATAACATGACATAACATAACATAACATAACATGACATAACATGACATAACAGTAGCACAAACAGGTTAAGATAATTGTCAAGGATTGCATGAGGGTACCCTCTGCTTGAGTCACATAGAAGATCAGACTGCTGGTATAACTCAGTGTTAGTCTAGTATGCATAAAGCCCTCGGTTCAATCCCTAGAAATGCCAATGACAGAAAAAAAAAAGAAAAGAAAATCACACAGGAGATAGTTAATATATAATGTAAAGTTACCTCTTTCTTTTGCTATGAGTTTGAGAGTTGAAACCAGATTTTGTTGTTGGTGGTGGTTTTTTTGTTTGTTTTGCTTTTTTTCTAGACAAAGTTTCTCTGTCACTTTAGAGCCTGTCCTGGAATTCACTCTGTAGACTAGAATAGCCTTGAACTGACAGAGATCTGCCTGCCTCTGTTTTCTGTTTTCTGAGTGCTGTGATTAAAATTCTGTGCCACCACCGCCCAGCTGAAACCACATTCTTAAATTTCATAACTCCAATTACGGCTTAATGTATGTATGACATCACTATGTAGTTACAAGCTTGGGTCGGAGGGCTAGAGAGAGGGCTCAAAGGTTAAGAGCAGTGAACTGCTCTTCTAGAGGTCCTGAGTTCAATTCCCAGCAACCACATAGTGGCTCACAACCATCTGTAATGAGATCTGGTGCCCTCTTATGGCCTGCAGGCATACATAGAGGCTGAGCACTGTGTACATAATAAATAAATAAATAAATAAATAAATAAATAAATAAATAAATAAATAAATCTTTCTTTAAAAAAGCTTGGATCATCACACCAAGAGCTCTTTATCAGAAGGTGGGAAACCATTTGTGAGATTGCCTTGCTGTAGAACACTGTCCAAGAAACCTAACAACTGGCATCTTAACCAAGCAGCTCTGATTGCCCGCAAGAAATTGTCAGGGTTAAGCTTGTAGATTAACTTTCCCTCAAATAAACAGGAGGTAAAGAAGAGTCTTGGGATCTAGATACTCAACACATTTTACGATCCCTCCCTGTTTTTTTTTTTTTTTTTTTTTTTTTGCCTTAGCTGCAGAATTAAAGAGGGTTGGTTATCTAAAGGTAGAACTCCATCAATATAGCTTTGGGGATGCCATCACTTATTCTAAGGTGCAACTTTCATTGATGCATCTGATTAGGTCACCAGTGCTCTTCTAATAAAGCCCAATAAACTCACTTGTGTACCCAGCTAGATGGATGGAATCATTTCTTATCTGGGATGAGGAGCTGTTTGTGCACATCTCCCAGGACATGTTAATGTAACGATTGCACAACCCTGAACCCCTCTCATTCAACAAATTAACATATATCTCTCAACTTCCTAAAAAAGTTACATGTGTCTGTTGGTTTTCATCTCAGTGGACGCCACCCTAATCTATGCTATAATTGTTTTCCTTGCAAACAACCATAGTCAGCTGCCGATGAGACTATCCTTATCCCTTGTCCTGTAGCAATCTGTTCATCCAAGTTAGAATTATTGCTCAGAATGGTAATTGAGTATTTTAACTCCTTGGATTCAAGCCTTCATTAAAAGGACAGTACTCTTACTGTCCTATATTACTGAATCTTGATGCACGCACAGGATGCCAGCCCCTCCTGTCTTCTTTTTTATTACTTTTGGGGCACAGGCTGCTTCTCTCATTCCCCCACTAGGGTTTTTCCAAGCATAAGATCTAAGCAAAGGACAGTCTATTTTCCTGTTCTCCTAGGGCTTTACTTTCTCATTTTTCTAGAATTAGCTAGGCCATCTGCTCCAAGAGAAGTTCTCAGAACAATAAATATAATGTAAGCCACTAATTATCCTCTCTTATGGAAAGACTGTTCCTTGTCCGGTTAGAATAATTACCAGGATCCTAAGTAAATATTTATTTTTTCCACACTCTTATTTAATGTGTATCTTCTTCTTCGACTATATATTAGAAGACAGCAATGAGCTGGACCACTGAATGCCAATTAATTATGCTAATACTTAGTGGGATTTAAACATTACTTCTCCAAAACTTAGCACTCAGAGAGCGATTCCTGGGAAGAGATGTGCATGCTATAAAACATGTACTTTGAAAAGAGGTAATTTTTAGTGGCACAGCTCCTCGGAGCTAAATGTGGGATCTGCACTTCTCAGCATTGAAGCAAGTTTTGGCTCATCTTTGCCTCTTTGCCTTGCAAGAATGGCACAGCAATAGATAATAGCACCAGGTATCAGTTAAGGTTCCAACACTGACTGACTGGCATGCCTTCTTGCCCAGCAAGTTACTGCTGCAATGTCTCTTAACTAATACCCTGGAACAGGTTCCTGATGAACCAGCTACAAAATAAAGTTGTTCAGATTTGATGGACTCGCAGATTCTGATGGGAAGTCACACTATTGGAGGTGACATCTTTCCCTTTTTGTTTTACTCTTCTGTATTCTATCTATAGCTATATAGGAAACGAGAGCTCCATTCCATGTGTTCCGGCTTTCACCTTTTACTATCAGCCATTTTTCCCAGAGATATCGTCTACCTCTGACTGTGATTGCCTACAGAAGACACGTATTTTTCTGCTACTCCTGGGGTTCTTGGTCACATTGGCATGCTTTGAAACTATTAATTATTAGGATTTAGAAGCCACCACACTGCCTTTAATCCCAGCACTCATGAGGTCCAGGCAAGTGGATTTTTGTGAGTTAAACGCCAACCTGGTCTACAAAGTGGAGTTACATACAATATAGCCAGAGCTGTTACAAAGATAAACTTTGTCTCAGAAAAAAAATGATCAATACACCCAAATAAGTCAAGTTGATTCTTGTACATAACTTGCATTGAGTATTTTCACCCAAATGTGAGAAACTCGTGGGTGAAATAGTAGAACCACTCAGGACTGCAGAACCAAACATAAAATGCCTGTTTGATTGAGTCCAAATGCAGGAACAGCTCTAATTTAGCTATTCTGCAATACACACAAGCACGTAATAGTCCCTTAGTGCATCAGCATCAAGGTGTGTGCAAACAACTCCAGGGAGAATTTCAACAACGAAGATGGTGCTAATTCCAAATGTTCTCTGGATAATAATGTCAAGTCTCTCAGTAATTCTCTGGGTCCCTCTGGGATCTGACTATTAAAAGAGCAATGAAAATGGAACCATCACTTTGAGTTTCTCTGCTATTTCTCTCTGCTTATTTTTCCCACTTCTCTGTAATCGCTCCTTCTCCCTTCTTCTCTTTCTTTCACTCATAACCTTAACATTTTCCTGTTTGATTGCAGAGAATTCTCAGTGTCTAGAACTTTTATACTCTTTTAGAAAAATGACAGTTATTCTAAAATATCAATGTTAGGGAGTGGAGAGATGGCTCAGCTTTTAAGTGCACTGCCTATTTTTCCAGAAGTCCTGGGTTCAAATCCTAGTACCTACATGGCAGCTCACACCCATTTGTAACACTCCCTCCAGGGGACCTGATGCCTTCTTCTGGCCTCTGCTTGGACCAGACATTAACATGGTGCACATATATAAATTCAGGAAAAACACCCATACAAATTTAAGAAAACATGTATGTTCATGTCTGTATATACGTGTGTGTACATACACACACAAACATTAAATGATGTACACATACATACATTTGGGAAAAATACCCACACAACATTAACAAAACACACATACACATGTATATAAGAGAATATTAAAGTGTGTGTATACAACATAACTGTGTGTGTATGTGTGTGTGATATAAGTGCCTTTCCTTTCTATTATGGTTTGGTGTTTGGTCTCTTCAAGGGTGGTAATTGGTACTTATTGAAAATATTCAACCATGTTATCATGCATTAGAATAAATATCTCAAGTCTTTATTTTATTTAACCCTAAATTCTGGAATCAATAATGCTTAAAGCACAGGCAGAGTTTTAAGACCTGGTAGCTTGATTTCTCTTGTTTGGACATTTGGTTCATTTTTTCATCTCTTTAGCTGGGTATTCATGGACCAAATTGGCAACAGCAGGCCACATGAAAAAATAATGTGAATATCTTTCTTGACCACTTTAGAGATTCAAAACTTGTGAATTATTATTTAGTGGTCCCCCAAGGAAAGAAATTTGAAAACAAATGCATCTAACATTCTCAAAATATGCCAATGAGAGAATTCACACAGCATTCTGGCCTTCTCCATCTTCTTGATTCACGAAGATACTAATGAGGTCAGTGGTACTTAGCTCTGAGGATGCTTAGATATGCTAAGGTTGTTCCATGTATTCCAGGTATAAAAATTCAGTGGGTCATCATAGTAGTAAGATATTGAAATATTGCTGTCTCATTTTATACAGCCAACTGTATCAAATAACTTCTATACCTTCTATATGTTCAACCTTGTAGATGTCTATGTGATTATATAGGGAAAGATATATTGAGTGGCAGATACCCAGTCATACATTATGTAAAAGTATTTGGTTAGTTCACTTTTCACTGTCTATAGATTCCTGAAATCACCCTGAGAGTTTGGAAATTCTTTCCATTGCATGCAAAATGAAAACAAGACAGTATTATGTATATCGAACTGCTAACCACTGTTCATTCATATGGCATATATGTATATATTATATGACAGGAATCACCCTAGCTCTTAGAAATAAACAAGTGGATGGAAAATAGTATCAAGAACCTTTTAACCTATTAAGCAAAGACTGTAAGACAATATGGATTAAATCAAAGTACAACAGAAGAATATCATACACATAAAAATTAAAGACCCTTATACATAGAGATAAGAATGGGGACAGTTGAGAAACATCTCCATCAGTAGAAATCAGGAATGTGGTTCTACTGAAGGATGTAAATACATGTCTACTGGCATGGTTTCTGGAATTCAAGTCAAATGTCCATGACAGATGAGGTGGTAAAGAAGCAGAGAGTGGAGTGGGGCATTGGGAAAACTAAGAAATACAACACATTCACAATAAACACGGAGGGAGAGGAGCCTAGAGGTGTGGGACTCATGTTTCCTTTGGAACCATGTTTACAATTTTTGACTTTTTCTTGTACATTATGCAGCAAGTTGTGGGACAGACACAATCAGATTTGTATGTTAGAAAGATTCCTCAGTCAGCAGCACTGTAGACCACTTGCAGAAGGAAGGCCAGAAATTTGCAGTCAAGACAGGTGAAAAGTTATTTCAGCTCCAGTAAGGCAATGAAAAGAGAATTGTGCCAAGCTGGCCTCTTCACATCTCTCCGACGATAATATGAGAATGGCAAATAATGAATGAATATAAATGTGAAAGCAATTTGAACCGCTTTGAAAAATCGGGTGGCTTTTTGACAAATGTGACTTACGGATTAAATGCCCTTGATGAGAGAAGGCAGGAGTTTAAGGTCTTAGATTGCAGACTGTAGCAATGAGCATCAGGCAGTGTTTGAGAGGTATATATTCTGGGAGTGGCAGCTGAGCTAAGTTTCAGAAACGTTGCCTTCAATACGCTTTCGAGAATTAAAATCGGGTCATCAAGTAAGTGTTTGGAGATCTTCACTTGCCTGGAACATCATTAGATGGTGACAGAATCCTGGAAGCTATACATATACATGCGACATGCAAAAATATAAAGGAAGGTTGCAAGGATGAGATGAAATCACAGAAGAGGTAAAATGGGAAGAAGAGCAAAGAGTGAAGCCAGAGAACCATGAAAGTTTAGGAAAACAGAGAAAGGGATGTGCAGGTTGTTGACTGTGGGGAGACTGAGCAAAACCTAGACAATAATGCTACATACCCATCTCTGTGTACCTGTCCAGCAGGGATGCACAAAATCCCTTCCCACAATGCAGCAGCAAGCTAACTGTTAGTCTGTTTCTGCTTTTCTGTGTGTTATAACCTCCATGCCTCACATAAAATATTCATGGAGACGTTTTTTTGTTCCTTTAAAGTTTCATCGTATATTGACAAGTAAAACTCAGCCAGGTATTAAAATGGTCTCACCAAATCTTGGCTTTAGTCCTTAAAAATTTTAAAGTGAGAATTACTCTTATTTTGGGTTTAGATACAATTATTCACACACCCAGAGGTGGGAGGAGACAACAGATGCACATGCACGCGTGCGCACGCACACACACACACACACACACACACACACGCGCACGCACGCATCTTTATTTTTTTTTATTTTTTTTTTTCATTTGGTAATTACAGATCTGAAGTGATTCTGCTTTTATTTCCTTCACGTTAAGCCAATCATGGAATTTCACAGTGATTTCTGGGGTGGGGCAGAAGGAAAGTGTGTTCAGAATGATGGAGGCCACGGCCTGGTTGGCCTGAGAAGGCACAAGCAGGGGGCCTCACTGGGGAAGCTGGAGGAGTACTGACTGCCCCGCTGGCAGGTAGGTGATGTTCCGAGAGCGAGAGAGCTGGTAAGCATTGTCTTCAGCTGCTTCCAGCTTCCGCAGCTCAATCAGGCCATCGCCTGCAGTGGCCAGGGAGTTGGTGATCAGCTCGGCTGCCTTGGAGTCGCCCTCAGCAGAGATGATGGCTGCCTTCTTCTGCTGCTCAGCCTTTTCCACCACAAATCTGGCCCTCTCCGCTTCCTGCTGAGCCACCTGTTTGGCTTCCACTGCTTCTGTGAACTCCTTCCCGAAGGTCAGATGTGTCAAGGACACATCATCCAGAATGAGTCCAAATGTTGCTACTCTCTCTGTGAGGTCATCGCTCACCTGCCGGGAGACCAGCTCTCGCTGGGTGATCAATTCTCCAGCATCAAAGCGAGCCACCACCGACTTGAGGATCTCTGTAGTGATGGAAGGCAGCACCCGCTCATCATAGTCCTCGCCGATGCTGGTGTAGATACGAGGGAGCTGGCTGGCCACCGGCCGGAAGAGGATACGTAGTGTGATGTTGACGTTCTGCAAATCTTTGCTACCAGTGATGACTGGTACGTTCCGTGGTCGCGAGCGGCAGTCAAAGATAATTGGTTTCTGTACCCAAGGGATGAGAAAGTGAGTCCCTTCCCCTACCACGACATCCTGTACTCCACGGAATCGGTCAAAGATGACAGCTCTGTGTCCAGCATCCACATTATACAAGGCAGAGTTCACCACACCTCCTGCCACTGCTAAAGCCAGGCCGAACTTTCCAATGGACTCAAACACTTTGGCAGCCATGATTCCTTCTGTTGCACCCACTCACACCTGCCTCCACTCTGACCTCCACATGAATTCCCCAACCACGCATCTTTAAAATGGAGTTCACAGTAATTTTGAGCACTTAGTGAATATTTCGGTATAAAATACAATTTCGGTATACATAAAATAAGTTTGACTTTATGGTCCATTTCACCATCCTGGAAAACTAGTGGCCATGAGGATATAAAGCGGTCCAGGGGTTCTCAACCATCTTAATGCCGCAACTCATTAATACAGTTCTTCATCTTGTGGAGACCCCCCAACCATAAAATTATTTTGTCGTTACTTCATAACTGTAATTTTGCTACTGTTATGAATCTTAGTGTAAATATCTCATTTGTGACCTAAAAGGGGTCATGAACCACAGGGTTAAGAACCAGATTAACAACACTGAAATCTGACTCAACCAGGTTCGAATTCTGATGTTGAACATTTTTGCCTTATTACTGGCCAAATGGTTACCCTCTGTTAGTATTTTCATTCTTATTTCTAGCATAAGGCATACTGACTTCACAAAACTCGTTGGAATGGATATGGTGAAAATGCCTGCTTAGTACAGTGTCTGCATGTAAAATTCCAATAACTATTAGCCAAATAAACTGTGAAGAACCCTTAACACAGGTTGTTTCAAATCTTACATTCTAGCCTGGTGATATTTCATTTGTATTTTAATAAATGAAGCTTGCCTGAAGATCAGAGAGTAAAACAGCCCTCAATGGTCAGCCTTACAGACCAGGCAGTGGTATCACACACCTTCAATCCCAGTAGCCACACTAGTTGCCATAGAAACCTGGTGGTGCATGCCTTTAATCCCAGTGGTGCATACCTATAATCCCAGCCCCAGAGAGGGTTATAAAATGGGAGAAGACAGTGCTCATGTTCAGTCTTATTCTGAGATTATTGGAGGCAGGATTGTTATTTCGAACTAGGGTTAAGCTAAGAGACAGTGGCTGGTTGTTTTGCTTTTTGTATTTTCAAGTTGAACCCCAATTTCTGACTCTGGGTTTTTATTAATCATGCTTCAGCCTGATTATGCCACTAACCAAAAGGATGGATGGAAAAAGATTCATTGTGGAGAAAATTCCACGCAGAACTGAAATGCATAGCACTTTTCTGAATTCTGCTCTCACAGTGTGAGCTTTTTATCTTTAAGAGCAGTGTCACAATATCACACTAAATAAATAGAAGCCACTCCTCTGGTTATGATAAGACTCCACACATGTTTACATGTATGCACATTTATATGTGTCACAACATTTATGCTGTGGTAGCAAAGGAAAAATCCATTCTTAATTTCCTATAGCCCAAAAGCAACCACAAAAGGAACGTAGCTCTAGGACCTCCTAGGTAGTTTCCTTTACGTCATTTATTTTAAACAGAATCTGTCACTGAATCACAATGAGTAGCATCTCAACACTCATTCAGTTATTGAACAAATGTAGAAGCTAATCTACAAAGGGGGTTTCCACCCCCACCACGATTATTTTCCTTCCATGTAAGCATGCAGCGCTTACTGCTTACAGTGATTGCAATCTCTTCCAAGAAAACCTCCCATGGCACTTAAACATAATCAATACCTACCTCAGAGCAATTGTGTTATCAACACCCTTTCCTGAGTAATCAAAGCATAAAGTTTAGCTTATCTTTTTTTTTGTTTTTTTTTTTTTTTTTACTTTTCTCTCAGTCACACTGGAATAAAGAAACTTGTTTTTGGAGTGAATATACAGTTGTTCTGAAGATCAGAAATAGTAACCTTCAAAACAAAACTTCGGCACTCTGACTAAAAGAGGATGCTCTTATAGGGGTGTGCAGCAAAACGCCAATGGATAGCACCACCGCATACTAATACAATTATTTTATTATGTGATCTGATTTAAATGATTGTTAAGTTAATATGTAAGTTGTCTGGGGCATGACAATGATGACAGCTTGGGATGTCCAACAGGAAGAACCTTTAGGGAGGCAGAGAGAAGATATGGGGAGAAGCCAGGGTGACCTAGCAGAGGCACCGTTGGGGGTACACTGGGACATAGATTGAAATAGATTTCCGAGTCTGTTGATTTACAGAGTATCTTTGGTCAAACAAAGCTTGCCTGGTGAACACAACTACCATGCTAGCCAAGCAGAACGAAGGAACAGGTGGAGTGACAAGAGCTATCACGTACAGGTGACTACACAGACCTTGTGAACATGAGCTGCTTCCAAAACACAAAGCTGCCATGGAGGTTGTGGGCATATGTTGTCTGGATCTCCTAAGAGAAGCTAGAAGACAATCTTTTAAAAATTATGATTTTTGTGTGAATTTTATTCATGAGTGCTGTACTGATATTCTACTCTCCTCCTAACCCCCTCTGTGTCTCCCATTCACACTCAAATTCATGACCTCTTGTTCTATAATTCCTACTATTACATATAAAATCTGGATTTTTATGTGAAGATTTCAACTGTCAAAGACCAACCTCCAGTTGTGCTTGGAAATACTGAGAAAACGGAGGCAATTTTATCACCTGGATGATAGAAAGGCATCTTCCCTAGAACTTCCGGTTTGTGATATGAGGCTTGGAAGTCTACACTCACTGGTGCGCGCCTGCAAACTTGACCCCAATTTTATGTGAAAATCTCTGAAGAAGCCTAGTCATTGGATTGTTCTAGTACATATGAGAGGTTAACTACATTTATTCTAAAACAAACTTTCCAGAGCTCAAGATGGTAACTTATGCTCTGAAATAAGAATTTTGTTTGGAGGTGATCTTGTTCCTTGCATGTGCGCCATCTCTTGAGTTATGTCATCCTCCTGGAGCATGATTTTAATTAGTCTTAACAATAAAAACCTGGAGTCAGATATTAGGGTGAAAGCTGAAAGATCAGAGAAGCAGAGCAACAACCACTTAGAGACTTCTTATCTCTACGAATCCTCAGACTGAAGGGGGGTTGGGGATCCTGTCTCTGTGAATACTCAGACTGAATGGAGGGATCCTGTCTCTATGAATACTCTGACTGGATGGGGCTGAGATCCTGTTTACACCTGCCTTATATTTGTGTCTCAGCCTCCCTCGTGCTGAAATCAAAGGCATGAGATCCCAAGGGCTGGGATCAAATTGTGAGCCACCACTGCCTAGCTCTGTTTCTCTTTTAGCCTGGTTCAGTCTCCTGTTACCCAGGGTGGCCTTGAACTCCTGATCATCCTGATTCTACCCAAGAGCTGGGATTAAAGGTGTGTGCCACACTGCCTAGCCTGCATGGCTAGCTAGTGGCCAGTGACTAGCTCTGCCCTCTGATCTTCAGGCAAGCTTTATTTATCAGAACACAAATAAAATATCATATAATACCTTCCCCATAATTTCTCATGATTTTACTTTCCAGTGTTTCATAGCCCAGCCATTTCATATAACCCTTGGCTCTTTCATAACATACCCTTCAGAGTAAAAGTCAGTAGAAATATGAATAGGGCCAAATTCAAAATCAACTTAAATGTATCACATTTAGAGTCATTGTTCTTAGGATAATAACATAAGTTTGTTATATAAAAGGAAATATAGGAAAATATAGAGCATTCTCATGTGAGGTGATTTTCTTCCTTTTTCTTTAGCTCTTGATTCTCTTAGGTCTTCTGAGGGTGAGGGTGATGGGACCTGACAAGGTAGAGCAAGCTGTTACTACCTCTGCCTTGCAGGCCCCTGCTCCTCCCCAGGTTTTCAGCCCACCTCTCCGGTTCAGATCTTCTCTGAAGAGACAATTTTCCCTTACTTTGCTGGCTGGGTTGCAGGAAGAAAAACATTGAGATTCTGGCACTTCGGTCTCCAGCAATGTTCACCTCTGAGATTTCAAAAGGATAAAGGAATAGCTGGAAATCTCAGTGACACGGTCCAATGAGGAAAAGGAACAAAAGCAGGAATGGCTGACCGACAAATGAAACCTTGGGCTGTAATTCCAGGGGAGCATTTCAAAACAGCAGTTACCATCCAGCTCTAGTGTGGCTGAGGCCTTTAAAGCCGCATTCCTCCTTTTACATATAGACGACTTACCTCCTTTAGGCAACCCAGTTGATAACTAGCCATTAAAACTCTTCCAAACAAAAAGCAAGTTTTGAAACCCACAGTCCCAACTGTCTTGGGGCACAGGAAAGAGAAATTGTAGAATCCTTTGACCTTCACAGGAAGCTATTTTTATTGCATTAAGGGAACACAGGAAGAGAGAGAGAGAGAAAATATTTTCCTTTTCAGCAGCCATGAAATCATACAGATTTTTACTATGTGCCAAATGTCTATCACTATTGCTCTCTTTCGGTGGGAGACATTTGACTCATTGCTCCTAGGGGGATATTAAAAACAGCACAGCAGGAGAACACTGGGAAAGGAAATTAAATGGAAACTTTGTCTTTTCTTCATCTTCTTCCTCCTTCGTTTGCAAACTTTGCTCCGGGAGTCATCATGGTTGTTCCTAAAGCTCAACGCTGCTCCTGCCATCGACTTGCTGTTCTGTGCTATTTATTGTTTGGGGGCTGGAATCAGCAACCCTTAAAAGGAAGCCTCTTAACAGCAATCTTAAAAAAAGCCCCAAACAATAAACGTAAACACTTTGTAGTTTATAATGCTTAGCTTATTAAACTTGTGATGGAAATACCATATAGTTCCATTAAATTCTAAATAAATCACTGCAATATGCTTGGTCAATGGTGCTTGGACTATTAGAGTGAGTTAATGGGGAATGGATTTGGCAAATTAGTTATATGAACCAGGATCAACTTTGTTTCTTCCAGGGAATTCCTGATACTGTTACCATCTTCACTGTACCTTTCTTAAACAATTTAAAGCAAAATAAAATGTCATTGCCCCGAACAACATAGTTGGTTTGAAGCAGAACCAAGTTGAGAATTTCTTTCTTCTCATTTTTAGGAATAGGTTGTAAATACTGAATTATCACACTTCTCTCATTAAAACAGCAACAGTCCCTGTTTTGCAACCTCACATTTGTGGCATGCTACAACTGCTTCATCACTTGGGGTCAAGTGGAACCACAAACAAAACCAATTATTTCTAGGCAAGATAATCAGTGTTTAATCATCTCATGGGAATGAGGTTCAAAGCCATAAGAGCAGCTCAAGCTGAAAGCGTGGAAGAGGATAATAGCCACCTTGTGATTGCCTTGTGGGACTCCTACCACTTCTCCATCAAAGTGAGGACGGATTTAAATGCCCAAAAAGGAAGATGCTAAAAAACACCACTTGACCACATAGTTAATATTTGAGCCAATTCTAACAGTGGCCATGATGGCTTTGGGTGTTTTAGAAGTCTGCGATTAGTTGATCACATAGCCTCTTCTGCTTTGAACTCGATCCATGACCTTGGGGAAATTACACAATCTTTCTGAGCCTGTTTACTTTTTGTAAAATGATAGTAATATCATTTTCCATAAAGATTAAATCAATGTTGGGTAGAGTAGGAGCTCCATATTTAAGATAGGGGTTCTATATTTATGTAGATAGAAAATATTTGGAAACAATAGGATCTGGATTTGGTGACTCATGCCTATACTTCTATGACTCAGGAGGCTGAGGCAGGAAGGTGATGAGCTAAAGACCAACCAGGGCTACATAGTGAGTTCCAAGCCAGGCTGTGTTATAGGGTAAGATGACAACAATAAATATATCTGTCTGTTCTAAACATATATAGACTTTTATTAATGTTGTCATCCCCTAAACAACAGTATTTATATGACATTTACCTTGTATTAGTTACTATACAACTGCAGAGAATTTAAAGAGGAGGTATCTAGACTACGTGCAAAAATAACATTTTATCTAAGGGACTTGAGTATCCCTGGGTTTTGACATTGGGATATATACATGAACTAGTTTCTGGGGGCTACCAAAGGATAAGCTACTTGTAAGTATGGGGTAGCATTGTGGTTCTCAAGTAATGTAGCACTTGAATTTGGTCTCTGCCTAGAGGCTCGACACAGGGATATGGAAAAGGAACTGGCAAGCTCTACCTCTACTTGAACGAGGATGAAATTAAGACCTTAAGAGGCATACAAGAAAGGGTTAAAATTTTCCTAGATGAGTGATTATAGATCATGTATTGGAAGCCTTTGATCAGAGGTTACATATGGAAGTCTCCAAAATGCACCTCTTCTTGCAGATGTTTCCTTTTGCCCACACATAGTTTTTAAAAGGTAAGCTACTTCCCACCCTAAAACAACAAAACATCTTGATACAAGATCATGCATTCCTCTCTTCCCTTTTGAACGACCAAATACTAGTATTTGAAGCCAAGCCTCTGCTTGTGTCTTTGGAGGGCACATTGCCTGTGTTGGTTGATTTACCACCTTTACCCCCTGCTGTACACACCAAGTTTTCCACTCAAATAATTCCTTCTTTTTTTTTAAAGGCTCATGAATTTGTGCTTTGATCATAAGAGTTTCTTTGCCCAGTGTAATGTCAGCAGATGTGATATCAAACGTGTGCTTGGGTGCTTGACTGACCTCAGCGTTTGTGCTACTTGACAGGAGAAGGGCATGTCTCAGGGGGTGCCTGCTGCTTGATCTCAAGTAAACTGGGGATTAACACATGTGGAGTAGACTGAATGTTGGCTCAAATGACCCATCCTCCCAGGCAGAGCTACTTCAGCAAATCTTAACAACAACAACAACAAAAGCAATATCGCTACAAGTCACCCAACTTAGGATGGTGTATTACACAGCATCTTGGTATCAGCAACTAATAGGTAGATTGCATTGTTGTTCTTCTCTATTTCTGCCTGCACGCTTGCCTTTTGTTTCTATTCCTGGGAGGAGTTGGGAGCAAAATGGGAAGAGAGAATTGGTGAGAGAATCCGGGATGAGTAGGAGTGAGACAATCTCTGGAATGAGTAAACTCGGCCTCTTCATCTTTCCAGGTTGAGCTCATTTTTGAGCTTAACTCCAATTTCCTTTATTCCTAATGAGGTGTCAAAAATTTAGGATTACCAACTTGGAATCTGCTGTGGGAAACTCTCTTTCAACCTTTCTTAGATTTAAATAAACAAAGACAATATGTGAAACTCACAGGCAATCCTATCCGCCAAGCAATCAAACCCACCATTTGGTGTCTGCCCAATATGGACATGCATGAATCCACATAAGGTCTCTCAGAGAGGGCAGGCCGAAATCAGTGAAAACCAAATACTTTCCAAATTCACAAGCAATACCCACGAAGAGTGAGGTTAACAGGCTTAAACTTCCCTGGCTTTTACCTTCATTCTCAAAGAGAAATGTTGGAATTCTTTTAGTCTGTGAAGCAGAGTACAGAGACTTCACGCTACTTTCTGCAATGCTGTATGGCCACACACTTTCCACTTCTCTTTGCTTCACAAAATTTTTGTAGTAGCTCTATTGTTGCTTATCTAGATTTATTTATTTCTTACATATTACTTTGCTTTCTTTTTGGACCAGATTCAACTCCCACACATAATATTGATTTATAAATAGTGGCTACTTGTAGATTTTTTTCCAGAAAAGTGTTGCATGTTGATTTCAGAGGATGAACAATCTTGCTGAACATAGAAATAAAGTAATCCAAAGGATTATAAATGCTCTGAGCAGTTAATGGTCACAAAAATCAGAGATTTACTACCCTCTACTGATAACGGGAAGCCAACAACATATACAATCACATTTAACTGGTGAAGAACTTCAAATGAAATGAGGACCAGAGAGAAAGAATCTGAGAGTTGGAAAACCAAACATCCTGTAACAGGTACATTAAAACTCTGAAAGTCCCCAGCTGTGAAGATGAACACACACAAACACAATCCCTGATAATTGACTAGGAATGAATTCCCCTTCCAGAAAACAAGGGAAAGATAAAAGTTAAGGAGAGAAAAGAAAACAAGAAGATAAGTACTCAAGAGTAGAAGAAACAAGGCACCCCAGAGTACCATCCAAGGCAGGCTGGGGACACTTTACCAAATGCTTCCTAAGTCCTTTTTTGTTTAAGAAAGAACAGCTCCTATAGCACCAGTTTCAAGCCCCAATGCTCGCTTTTGTAAAAATATGGGGAGGGGGGAGTGATCTTTCACTCAGACACTTCATTGTCATCTTGACAAAAAGTGATTGCAATAAATCTGTAAAATCATTAAGAACGTGTTGTAGGTGGCATCGTCTGGGGCATGCATGCACAGACTGCAGAGGTATTGCACTACTGAATTCTTAGGTTGTGAAGCATCACAGGTGTTCTGCTATTCCGATGATTAACACAAGTTTGATAAAAAAAAGTGGGAGACGAAATATAAAATGCACAGACTCCCTGTGTAGAGAAACTGCGAATTTCGGTTACTTTGGAAACATAATAAGAAACAGAAAATGTGAGCTTTTCTTATTGCCCATTTTTCTATAGCAACAAAATGTATACAGATTCATTAATTCTTTGCAACTTCTCCCATGGTAAGTCCAAAAGTTCTTTCTTTTGGGTGTGTATGTGTTGGGGGTGGGGAGTTCATCATTTGATGCCTTTTGTTCAGTTAGTAGCAAATACAACTCAGTGGTACTCAAACAGCTTTTGCACACCAGGGTTTGCCCTCTTGTTACATGACTCCCTTTTGCTACCACATAGGTGAGTCTGTGCTTGCTACATGGAAAGAGACACACCATCTGGAGAGACCTCACATGCAGAAGAGTAAATGATGCATTAAATATTTGGTTTCAAGCCACTGGAGCAGAATCCTGTGGTTTGTTATGTAGCAGAATACAGCTACCATGGGGTCCTAAATGAAGATTATTGTAGTTGATATTTGCACTACCAATATTGAAGGTGAAATATAACAAGCAAGTCTTTCTTGGGATGGGGGGTCATAAAGCTTGACACTGAAGATGTTTCTTTTCCTGATCTTTCACCAGGAGATGGAGCCTGCAGGTGGGCCTTAACTACCAAAAACTCTCAAAAAGAACTCCCCTATAAGACAGCTAAGAAACCGAGGTTTCTGAGTACTGTAAACACGATAAGGAAATGGCAAAGTTGTCAATGAAACCTTGATTTCTTTTCAACAATTGTCGGTGTTACCGCACTATTTCTGAAATAACCAATTACTGAACTCAGGTATATAATAAAAGAACAGAAACAGCGCAGTTTCTGAAAGGGACTAGAAGGTCCACTAGCCAAAGGATGAGAGTATGTCCCTAACTCAGTTAAAGTCAGTATGCTCCTTAGTCTAAAGAATGTTCAGTCCAGCGGCGAACAGGAAGCCATTGCCATCAACAGAAATGGTGCTTGTGGAAGTAGCTTGTGATGGGCATAGCCTGCTCCAAAGAAAGAAATGTCCAGCTCAGATGTTTACTAAAAATTTCCAAAGGGAACATAACAGACCCATATTGTATGTGAAGGTCTCTATGAATTTACAATGTGTGCAAGTCCTTGTGTTGCAATGAGCATTTCTGAATTGCACATGAGATCACATGTCATTGGTAAGTGGACTCTTTAGTATGATCCATGGATCACAGCATAAGGTTTTTCATAGGCGAAGTGAGTAGAAAAAGAATTACAAATCTGAGCAGGTAAGAATACAGCCCTGGGTTCAGCGTTTGAATTTGTAGTAGGAGTCTGTTTGTCTATGCTGAAGGATAATAACTATTGAATGTTAGCAATTGCATGCAGAAGTCACTTTTTGAGGTATGTACCCAGCTGTTTTACTTTGGTCTCTCCCCAGCAGACATACGCAAACTGGGGAGGAGAAAGGGGAAGAAAAAGTTTACTTTAGTTTACAGGTTATAGTCTGTCTTGGAGGTTCAGCAACAGAAGCTCCAGGGGGAGAAACTGGATCCAGGAACCCAGAAAGAGTCTACAGGGGAATGGAGTATTGGTGCCATTGTCTTGATTGTTTCCTCTGTCGTCCTCAGTCCCCTTACTTGTACACCCTAGGGTCTACCTGCCCAGGGATGACACCCACTACAGTGGATTGGGCCCTCCTTTATGAACCAGCAATCAAGAAGAGTCCCACAGATGTGTCTGATGGAGGCAGTTTGTCATTCGAGGGTCTCCCTTCCCAGATGTGCCGAGTTGACCAAAACTAATCAATACATCATCTAAAAGGTGAACGGGAGTTTGTACTGAAGGCCAAAGGTGGGAGCCCCAGAGAGCACAAGGCGGGGTTAAAACTCAGATGGCAGAGATATCACAAGGGTGTCTGGATCTTCCAAGGCCTCCTTAGCAGGTCTCCAGGGAAACTCTATCTCATTTATCCTTGGTCAGCCACCCTCTTCTGATTACCGTGACTGGCATAAAAGGACGAGCTAAGTCAGCAGTGCCCAGGAGAGCCTGTGCTGAGAGCTACCAGCAAGGTGTCACCTCTGTTTCTTTTGTTGATCAAGGCAAGTCACATGACTCGATTCAAGATCAGAGTAGGTAGGGAAACACAATCCTCTGTTTTAGCAGGAAGAAGTCCAGAAGCACAGAAGGTTCAAAATAGCACAGCCCCCCTAAGACTCGATCAAAGAAAACATGGATTCGAGGGAAAGCGCTGACCCCGTATTTCTAGATGACTGCAGTGGAAATAACATTGGCTTCAAAGACCTTCCACTATTGAGAAGCACACCTTACAAGCACCGCTTATTCTGCGCTCATCGTCTATGTAATAATGCCAGTTACCATCATTTCCATTATTATTGTAATTATCATTATATTTTTGTTACCATTTCTTTAGGCCTTGAAACAGATCAAGCTTTTGCTCGCCCAGTCGAAGTCAGCATGTGCAATTTCTCCTCCAAGTTTTGCTTTTAGGTATGAAGTAAGCCACTTGTGCTCATAAACAGGGGCCAAGCCAAACAAAATACACATTATAGCACACATGCCCTTCTGTGTTCCTCTTGGCCCAGCCCCCAGAGTTCTTGCAAAGGGGAATGTGAAACACGAAAGGTAGTTACAGAAAAAGGGGAATTTGTAGAACATTTTGGAGCAGGGAATGTGGGGAGAGAGTCCCTGCCTTCACTGGTAGCGGAAATGAGTTGTTTCTCTTCCAAGCCCCATTTCTTCTGAAAACATTTGGGAAATAGATTTTTGGAAAGAGCGGTTGTGGATCGGTTTCCAGGGACTGGGCCATGCTCTCTGTGGTTGCGCTGCTCCAGTTAGCTGAGCTGGATCCACTTTGAAACAGGAGTCGTCACTCCTGCACTTGAATAAGACCGACTCCATATTCCTTTTGTTTCCCGTTTGCTGCCATGTTTGAGACTCTCTTTGCCTTGGATGTAAAAAAAAAGCTGTGAATCCATTTTTATGATGCATATTCCTGGGTCAGTTAAATAGGCCTCAAAAGTATCCCTCCCCCAACTGATCATCTAATTGGACCTATTTATGCTTATTTCTTATGCAAATAAAATAATTACCTTAATTATCTACTGAGATAAACTCTTCCCTTTTTCATTGGTGATGTTCTTGAGTAACAATTTAGCTTATTTCAGAGAGAACATGCTATAAAAGTTCAATTTTTATCTAATATACATAGTAATTGTATCTAATTGTACATAGTAAATTTAATTGTGATAGTTGCCTGATTATTTCAGTATAATTTCTTTCTAGGATTCGTTTAGACTCAGTTTTCTAAATTTAGCAGAGTTATTTCCTCTCCGTTTTTACCAATGCTCTTGATCATTCTTAGATGTGAATGGATTGTGCGTGTCCGTGGGCAAACATGTGTATGCACCTGTGCATGCCTAGGAGGAGGACCAACCGTGACACAGGATTTCTTCCTTAATTATCCAGTACTTTCTTTGAGGTATGATGATCTCTCAATTGAATTCCGAGTTTCTTAATTCTGAATAGCTGTCCTGCTAGGATCCACTTTCCTTCCCTCCTGTCTGCCGAGATTACCAGCCCTTTTCACGCCTGTTTGGATTTTTAAGTGGATTGTAGGGATCTGAACCCTCCTCTGCCCATTTGTATGGTCAACACTTTGCCCGCTGAGCCGCCTGACCTCTTGGTCATTTTCCATAGGACTCAACAGGTTTTCCTGACACTAGCTCTTGAACTAAGAGCCTTTCTGGGCAAGTGCTCAGCCTGCCATGGTGCATGTTTCCATCCACGTGCCACAGGGAATGTTAGTAGAAAATCGCCAAAAAAACCCCAAAAAAACCAAAAACCTTCAGAGTGTTATTATGCAGGAAGGTGGCCTGTGAATGCCGGAGTGAAAATATGAATTGATGAATTGCTGCTATAATCTACGCCCCGTCCCAGCAGCCTTCCTGGCCCCTCCCTCTCCCGGAACTCCACTGCGAGGAGGTCCTGTCCCACTGCAGTGAGAAGAGGATGGTTGGAATCTCCAAGCAAAGCCGAATTTTACCATAAGCATGGTTTCCATGACTCTGGTGGCGTTCTGCAATCCAGGAAAAGCTTCTAGTGGTTAAGCACTGGGCTGGAAAGACGGGTGATTACTGAGCTCTGTTTGTTTCAGCTGTCCCCGAAGCTGCTTTACTAAACATAGCAGCACCCCCAACCCCTCTAAATCCAGTCCCAGCTGGCAAAGTCCACCTGGACCTCCTTTGGCAATCTCTTTGTGTGAGTGACTGAGTGGCAGATGAGAAAGCCCAACCAGAACAGGAACCTGCTGCCAAGTCCTTCCTGTCTCTAGCTTCAGTGGGCAGCTCTGGGTCATTTTCCTAAAGCCCTGACACTCCCCAAGAAAACTCAATCCAAAGGATCAGATGAGACCCTCCAGTTCTTTCTGCTCTCACTAGTGTCTGAGCGTGCATCCCAGGAAGACGTTTTGTGATCAGCTCACGGGGATCTTTGTGGATCACACAGCTCTCTCAGAGGTCTGTCCTCTGCTTGTTTAGCGAGCACACTATCGGCATGATTATTTGCACGTTTCTGAAGCTTTACCATGGCAGAAACTCAGTCTCCCTCTTGGGAAAGGTAGCTTTCCTTTACAGCAGAAGTTGTAACGCTTTCCTAATACAAACGTGCATACAGGGTTTGTAATATAAAACTCCTGCAGGCATTCCTTGATGTCTCCCTTCTGGCTTAAACTGCTGGGTGTGACTAGTTTAAAAGCTGTCAAAATGACATAAAACAGTTATTAGAACCATTGGCTGCCTCACTGCCAGAGGGCAATATTGTTCCATAAACAGTCTGCACTGCAATAGTGCTCAGAGCAAGACGGAGCCATCAACCTAAGGGCAGGAGGCGTCTGTAGCACAAGGTAAAATGTTATCACATGTGGAGTCCCACACATGAATAATCGGACCCATTTTTTTTTCCAGCAATTTGGGCAAATAGGTACAGGTGAAACACGGGCATTCTGTATCTATTTGAGCACCTAAGTGAACATGTAATTGCACAATGAGCCTTTCACAGCAACTCAATTAAACATGTAAATTATTGTCTAATGTCCCCAGAAGGCAAAGAATATTTTCCGTGTCCGATGTCATTATCTTCTATCATTCATTTGTGCATCAAAGTACACATTTCTATAATTAAATGGCAATTATTTTTACTTCCATTCCATTAGTAATATTAAAATCACAAGGATTCTTCTCTTTGGTGCTTGAATTCATTACATTCTTAGTGGAAACGCCCATTAAGGAATTAGTGGCTGTTGATAGGGCAATCTTTAAACATCTATGTCTTTGGGTTGATAAACCAATAATGGGATTCTTCAGAAAAACAGACTTATATATTTCTGAAATCTTGTAGATGAACTCCCTGTTGCATATTCTTGGAAATTAATGCTAATGACTTTCACAAAGTATCAACTACCTTGAAAAACAACACTCAATAATATTATTTGTTTCCTTAAAAAAATAACGGCCTATCTCAAGAACTAGAGGTGATAACTTCTTTGGCATACTTTACGATATCGATTGTGAAAAGCGAATAACAATATTTACAGTCTCTCCAAGGGTTGGGAAGGACAACAGATGAGAAGTGAGGATCTCCTTGACTTTGGGTCAGGGTGTTCTTGGCAGTTTATGTGAGGGTATGCTGATCGTACATGTGATTGTGTTGGGAGGTAGAGCTTGTAAAGGGTAATTAGACTTAAAGAAACTCTTGATACTGGGGCTACAATGGTGGGTTTTACATCTTCACAAAAAGAGCCAGAGAAATGGCAAAATAGTAGCTCTCTCCCTCTCTCCTTTGTGTGATGATACAATGAGATGAAACTGAGAAGTTGGGAGCCTGCCAAGAAGAGAATTTACTAGCATCTTGACCATGGACTTTCAGCATCTGAAATGTATGAGCAAAAAAAAAAAAAAAAAAAAAAAAGAAGAAGAAGAAGAAGAAAAATCAATTCTTTCATTAGGTAGCCTGGTCTCTGGTATTTGTTACAGTTGCAGGAGTTGACTAAGACATGCATAGAGGTATTTCTTAGAGTAGGTGATAGAATTGCCTATTATTCAGATCAGTTTTGGATTATTACATGAAAATTTATGTAATCAGCCACCCAAGTAGAACAGGAAAAACAATCTTCAGTACTATGGGATGGTAAGATCCTGTGAGTATCTTCTAGGTAGTGAACAAAAATCCAATAGAGTCGGAAACTATTTATCCAACTGTGTATGAGTCATCAGGGGATGAATCTCCAATGGAATTGCTCTGATTCTCCTGAAAGGTAACAATCACTGCTTGCACACCAGGACTTCCATCACTCAGCTGCATGTTAGAAGAGCTCCACAGATTCAAGGCCCACAGGGTCACACAGGATGCTCCCTTCACTGTGTTACATTTTAATGTTTTATAAGACAGTTAGCTGGGGGGGGGGCGTATTTCAGTTATGTTACGAAGTTCTAAATGACTTCAAAACTCAAACCAATCCAGTCGATTTCTCAGTAATTGGCTTAGAAGAAACCGAGACAAGAGCACTGCAAACGAAGTGCTTTTAAATAAATCATAATTATCCGTGCAAATATCTCCAATAATGTGAGCCTTTAATCAGATGACTACCAATTTGGAGACTGCTTGCGTTTGGGGAGGTGACAGGCATCAGGAGGAGGGAGGGGGAAAGTTGGCAGCAACAGTAGCACACATGATAGGGAGAGGCCGGGATATTATCCAAAATTATCCAGACTTGGAAAAGGTAGGCACCAGGAGGCTGCTTCTGTGCTCTTCCTTAATAGCAGGGGGCTGCATATACATTTAATGTTTCCATTTCATTCCTAAACTGCAGAATTCATCTGGAATGCTTATAGATATTTCTTTTCCCCTTCAGATGGTAAAAACATTGTGTGTGTGTGTGTGTGTGTGTGTGTGTGCGCGCGCGCGCACAATATGGAGCAGGTGTTGTTGCTTATTCAAATTCAGAATCTGTTACCAGCTTCCCCCTAAAGTCCCTCTTCCAAGCCAGCATCCTTCTGCCTTCTCTTGCTACCTAATCTTCTAGATTCTCATTACAGCAAACATTTTAAAGAGGGGCACTTGTGTCCTTCCACAGTGATATTTTACTCATGGTTAGGGGTTAAAAAAATCAATATGATATGTGACCTCCTTGTGATTTTTTTTCTCTGAAACCAAGAAGGAAAGTACTCCACTCAGTGCAGTTTTAATTAAACTGAATACATTATAAAACACTCTTCTAATTTGCTTTGCCTAGAAAATGTTTTTTAAAGTGTTACAAATCAATCAACTAATTGAGCTATGGAGTAGGATATGCAGATGGCATCTCCTCCCTGTTTTCCCTCTGCTGATCAAGAGCCTCTTCACAGACAGGGTTTGTGGGGCCTGGCAATGTGCATTCTGCGGTACAAATAAGGGGTGCTGAGTTAGTCACAAAGGTGTGCAAGTACTGACACAGCACTGACCAAAAGCAGGGAAGATGTGTGAAGAAGGTCCAAGGCAACGCTAGTAGAAACGGAGGGGTGGCTACTTGCAGCATGCCGCCTCTGTGTAGTCTGTATTGGACTAGGAACTGATGATACTGTCTGCTCATTCAGAGGAGTGCCAGAGAGAGCAAGGTGGTAGCTACCACAGGAATCCCCCCTCGAATCCCATACTGAGAGCTGCGGCTAGCTTGTCACCTGCTGGGCTCTTTTAGTTTCCTTTCCTAAATATTAATTAGGCAGAGGACACTCCACCCAGTGCTGGGAAGACCTGCAGATGGACGGATGGCATGAGCTCTTTGCACTTACAAAGCTCTCAGTTAACAAGCAATAACTGAACACATACATATACTTTCGGGTATCATGGTGGAATACATGATAATCAGACATGAAAACTAAGGTGTCTCTGCCCTCAAGCGTATTCTAGTCAAGTAGGAAAACTGATAGTGTATCTGAAGGAGGCAGACATGAGGAAAGAAGTACCTTTGCTAGGAGGTAGTATGAAACCTTTGTGGTACAATCAGAGGATGGAGTGCCTTGTAGGGTACCAAGATGTTGTGTGTGCTTCATGTGAGGGGGCAAGGTAAACACAATCTGTAAACTCTTCCCATGTTGGCAGCTGCCTAGTCATTCTCTGTTTCTTCTTGGACTATTCTTTCTAATATTATATTATGTGTATATAATTATATATTATATTATATTATATTACATTATATATTTTTATATATAATTATATATTTCAAATTCTTACATGTGGAATTGTTGGTCTACTTTAAAGCATTGCTCTGTGTTATATACTCATTGACTACATATTCTTTTTAAACCATTGTCACCCCTGAGGAAGTTCAAACATGATTAATTTTATGTGCTATGGCAGTATTAATTGGTTTCCATTACACTAATGTCCACACACATATCCTTGCTCTTTCTCACCTTTTTTTTCTCACTTTAATCCAGCCTCACTTTAAAGATTTTTCAAATCTTACTCTGAAGCATGATTAATAAAAACTCAGGGAGATAAATTGGGGTTCAGCCTGAAGACCTAAAAAGCAAAGCAGCCAGCCACTGGTTCTTACCTCAACTTCAGTCCGAAAATGACAATCCTACCTCCAGAAATCCAGAATGAGACTGTGTCTGAGAGCTGTTTTCTCCCATCTTATAATCCTCTCTAGTTCTGGGACTAAAGGCGTGCACCACCCGGTTTCTATAGCTACTAGTGTGGTTACGGTGATTAAAGGTGCATGTCATTGTGGCTACTGGGAATAAAGGTGTGTGTTATCATCACCTGGTCTATAAGGCTGACCAGTGGGGCTGCTTCACTCTCAGATCTTCAGACAAGCTTTATTTATCAAAATACAATTGAAATGCCACCGTATTACTCTCCTGTCTTATCTATCTATATCTAAATTCGGTGTTGGGCATTGCAAGGATACACTGTTCACATTTTATTTAAATAAGAACAATTATGCCAGACACTGAGCTTTGAGATACTGCAGATTGGGGGAGATTTCTTGGTCATAACTAAAGTTATATATACATATACATACATATGTATAATGTGTGCATGCGTGGTTGTGTGTGTGTGTCCAAGAGAACCAGGTAAACTAGAAAGTTCCTCTATGGAAGGGAAGCTGCAAGGCTTAATATCAAACATGATAACAAGATCTATTCTAACTACAAAAAAAAAAGAGCTTTTTATTGAAAGAGAAACCAAGCAACCATGCATTGAAAAAGAGTATCTTGCAGAAGAGGGAGGACCAAATACCTTTGAAGTTATGTCTTTGATGTGGAAGATGATAATACGACTGGAAAGAACCTGCAACTGGGTTGCTCAGACTAGAGTAGTCTCTCTCTCTCTCTCTCTCTCTCTCTCTCTCTCTCTCTCTCTCTCTCTCTCTCTCTCTCTCTGTGTGTGTGTGTGTCTTTTTTCTTCCTATCTTTTCTTGCACATTGTCTTTTCTCTCTGTGTCCCCCCCCTCTCTCTCTGTCTGTCTGTCTTATCTGTCTTCTTTCTCTCCCTGTCTTTTCTTTCATGCTGTCTCTCTGTCTTCTTTCTCTGCTTCTCTCTCTCTCTCTCTCTCTCTCTTTGTGTGTGTGTGTACATGAGCGTGTTTGTACAGTTGATTCTTTGCCTTTGACCGTTATGAGATAAACCATAGGTAAAGAATACTTTCTTGACAGCAGAAGGGTTTTGTTTGCTCCAATTGATTACGGGAACATTATATACTTTTCACTTGAACCATTTCCAAAGGCTATCTGGAAAAAACTTTAAAGTGCTGTATTTAGGTAATTTAAGGGTTCTTTAAAGGAAAACGGTATCTTTTCCTTGGTGGTAAAAGTACTAAAGTATCTGAATCTAAGGGGATTTGAATTCATTCTTCAGAAAGTAGTTTTATATAAAAGAAAGCACTTAATAGAGATAAGGTACACTCGACTCTTTATTGAGTGGAATCAATCTTGACTGTGAAAAAGTGTTGGTATCTAGCCTATACCTGCTTGGCAAGCAGGGCAAACAGCTAAGTGCTTTTAGGGCTGGCAAGGAAAGTCTGCCCTTTTAGTAGATACAAAGAAAAAAACTTTTCGGAGGATCAAATATCTTCCAGAGATTGTTGCAAACTATGAGGGGCCAGAACAATATGAAACACATTTTATTTATATTCATTGGTATTTATAAGCGACTAGCCGACCAGGCCCGATCTTCACAATAATACTACAACTTAAATATGACATCCTAAGACCCTGGAGGGGAGGAGCTCCGGAATCATGATGCAATGACAGCAGAGGGGTGTAGTGTGAAGGGTACTGGGGATGGAAGGATTTTAAAGATGGCATGCACTGGCTGAGAGGCAAGTTCACGCAAAGCTCCCATTTCTTGATTCAAAAAAGCCATTCGCTTACTTAATTCAGTAAATATTCTCAGTTGTAAGGTTGCTTTCTGTTGCTGTGATTAAACACCAGGGCCAAAAGCAAACTGGAGAGGAAAGGTTTTGTTTCAGCTTCAGTTTAGAGTCCATCATTGGGGGAAGTCAGAGCAGAACTCGGCAGCACTAGAGAGGCAGGAACTGATGCAGAGGACATAGAGCACAGAGCAGCATGGCTTACTGATTTGCTCTTCAGAAACGTTCAGACTCCTTTCTTCTACCATCTAAGACCTCCTGCCAACAGTAGGAGTTCCCATTGTGGACTCAGCCCTCCCACATCAACTACTCATCAAGAAAGTTCCCTAAAGTCTTCACTACAGGCCAATGGGATTTCTCAACTGAGGTTCTCCTTCCCAGATAACTCTAGCTTCCAAGCTGACAGAAACTAACCAGGTTATTCTCTAATGATGTTCCAGGTATTCTCTTAAACTTGAGGCAGAGAGGCATTCTTGGGGTGATATTTGGTTTTGCTATAACAAATAAAACTTGCCTAGGGATCAGAGTGTGGAGCAATTCACTAGTTAGCTTTAGAGGCCAGGCAGTGGTGGCACACACCTTTAATCCCAGCACTTGGGAAGTGGAGACAGGCAGATCTCTGTGAGGTCAAGGCCACACTAGATGGGTACAGTCACAAAGAGAAACAAAGCCAAGTGGTCATGACTCACACCTTTAATCCCAGTATTTGGGAGTCATTGGCCTTTAATCTGAACTCTAGGGAGGTGGAGACAGGAAGGATTTGCTGGAAACCAAATGGCTGGATGGAGAGAGGAATATAAGGCAGAAGGAAACAGGAGCTCAAGGCATTCAGTCTAAGGCTTCATAAAGATAGGATTTTGCCCACTTTGGTCTGAGGATTTTGTCGAGGTAAGAACCGTAGGTGCTGGATATTCTGCTTCTCTGATCTTTCAGCTTTTACCCCCTAATATCTGACTCAGGGCTTTTATTAATAAGACCAATTAGAACTCATGCTACATGTTCTGTATGGTGTAAACCAGTAAAAACACATGTAATGGAAAGATGTAATTTCAAGTAGTAACAAATGTATAAGGTAAATAAAAACAGCTATTGACCCTTTCCACTTGATAATCAAAGTGATGCCTTAATAATCAAATTGTGCCCAGAATAAATTTATAAAAGTTAAACTCGGGTTCTGTGTTAGGCATTAGAAAGGGTTACAATAAAGTAACTAATGACACACTATTACCTTCAGAAAAGAAGTGATAAAATAGATATTAACTCAAAAGTTAATGAACATTCAAATCAGTAGTACATAACGATGCCACAGAAATAGGAAGATAACAATATTAAGAACTATCTATTATCTAGGAAGGTGCTTTGTAGATACCACCATAGTTTCCTTTATTCCTCAAATCATAGTTGAGGAAATCAGAATTTGAATACGTAAACTGACTTGTCCAAAATCCCACAGGAAGCAACGGGTCAGATAAAGAACTCAAGGATGTTCTTACCAGAACAGCTGTCAATCTCCCCACACAATATACAGGTGTTTACTAAATTACCAGCTGAAAAGCTTCTTCCTGGGTCCATGTTTAAGCAACAGTAGGCAGATTTATTCAGGCTAAATCTCCTAATAAAATAGGAACAATGCTATTCCATGTCCAAATGTAAGCTTACAACCAGCCAATGCATGCATGGAACATCAAAGGCGCAAAGTTATCCCTCTCCTGAAATCTTCAGTGAGTTAGTTCACACACAGATTTCATACAACCCTAATTTAAAACTTTGCAAGTTTGCTGTGGATCAGAGACTGAATTCTAAAATTTGCTTGGAAATAGAGTGAGAAGAGTCAATATGCCTCTTAAAAATAGATTAAAAGGTCTAGTAGACTTACTCTATCAAGAACTAAGGTGAATTTTTACTTGTAATAGTGATTATTTCATAAAAACGATACAGGATTAGCAAACATAATTGTCAATAAAGACAGACATATACAAAGTTCTTTGACATTGAGCAGAGGGAGTACAGATGATGGTAAGGAAAAGTCTGCAAGGTATTAAAAAAAAACCCTAGTATTTACATAAAAAGCAATTGGGCAAAGGCTGAATTAATATCTCAGTGTTTAAGAGAACTGTTGCTTTTTCAAAGGATTCAAGTTCAGTTCCCAGCACTCAAATCAGACAGCTCACAACTGTTTGAATTGTGACTGTAACTCCAGCTTTAGTGAATCGGATGGCCTCTCTTCTGGTCTCTGAGGGCAATTGTGTGTGTGTATGCATGCACACAAAACAACATCTACACGATAGGCATCTGACAATGGTATGGATTCTGGGTGGATTAAACCATTCATAACATTTGAAACAGAAATCAGGAGAATATTGTCATGTCCTTGAGTAGGAAAACACTTCTATGGATTAAACACACACACACGTGCACACGCACACACGCACACACACACATATATAAAACTACCAGTGGGCCTATCTTGCCAGGTCACTTTCCCCAGACACAAGAATGTGATGTGAGTGACCATCGCTTTCTGGTTAGATTTCAAACCCATTCCACAAGAAAGAACTCATATATGGTACCATTAACTGGGTCCCAAATCCATGCTTTTCCAGGTCTTAGGCCCAGGGGAGATCCTAATACTACTATTCTGCTAAACAGACATAGTAATCAACTGTTTCCTAAGTTCTTTCACCATAGATTAGTACATCTTTCAACTATCATTAGAGAAGCTTATTTTATAGTAGATGGCAATTAACAGAGAATCCTACAACAGGTAAATCTGCAGATAACAAGAAATTGGAATGCTCACCTCTACTTGGGATATCCATATCACACTCCTCCCTGCAAGGCCCAGTGGTTATAAGACTGTAACAGGCAGAGGTAGTGGATATCTTCAGTGAAATAGTATGTTCTAGATATGGCATCACTAATGTGAACATAAACTGATAGGGGCTGTGTGTGCAAGCATAAGATCTGTACAAGATCAACCAGCCCATATCTCTGCATGACTGGGAGAGAGGTCCATAGAGTTCTATTCATAGATGAGTAGCTATTGGTAGCTCCTGGCTACTGAGAGATGAAGAGTCAGATTTATTCAGGGAAACACCCTTTGATGGGCTATCTGTACTCCATAAGAATAAATACTCAATTAAGTCTTTTCCAGATGAGTCAGAGAGAGAAAATGACTGGAGCTGTAAGTGATGTATGCACCCCATCCCCAACCATTTGCTGGCCTGTAAGTTTTCAGATACAATTTGGAACAGAGGATGTTTATATGGACGACGCCAAGAGAACACATCAGTAATTCATGAACAAAGTAAGTTCTGTTCTACCAAAGCACCACATTAGGGTTACATTGCTCTCTGTTCTGTGGCTAGGATTATTATTTTCAAATCATTTGCAAAGCATAGCATAAAACTGCTCCTTATCAGGCAATGTGGGTAGTGAAATGGCTCAGGGTAAAAAAAAAATCTTACTTACTGATGAGTGTATATTACTTTATGAACTCCTTCCTTAATCAACATTGGCTAAACATCTACTATGGGTCAGATGCTTATTTCTAATTTCATAGAGCATAAGCTAATAAAACAAGGGATCTATCGGAGGAAAGAATGTTTCTTACATATGATGCACAGGGGGAACTTCAACCAATATGCTTAAAATATGACATCTTAGCACATGAAGACATGAATTTGCACATAGGTAACTGGCATTACAAAGTTTTGTTTCATGGTATTATCTAGAATATAGGTTGCAGAACAAGAATATAAAACCTGAAGCTCCCCCATCCTCCCCTTCTCACTTTTCTCTCCCCATCTCCCCTTACCCCCATCCCTCCCCACCCCCAAGATCCCAATTTTCTCCCCGGCAATTTAGTCTACTTCCCATAGCCAAGAGGATAACTATATGTTTTTCCTTGAGTTCACCTTCTTATTTAGCTTCTTTAGGTTCACAAATTATAGACTCTGTGACCTTTATTTATGGCTAGAAACCAATTATGAGTGAGTACATCCCATGTTCATCTTTTTGGGTCTGGGTTACCTCACTCAGGATAGTGTTTTCTATTTCCATCCATTTGCATACAAAATTCGAGAAGTCATTGTTTTTTACTGCAGCGTAGTACTCTAATGTGTATATATTCCACACTTTCTTCATTCACTCTTCCATGATTGGGATAAAGGAAGGTTGGATAGGGGAGCACGGAAGCACAATTCTTAGTTAAGGGAGCCACCTTAGGGTTGGCAAGAGTCTTGAACCTAGAGTGGCTCCCAGGAGCCCAAGGCGATATCCCCAGTTAGTTCCTTGGGCAGCTGAGGATAGGGAACCTGAAATGACCCTATCCTATAGCAATACTGACAAATATCTTGCTTATCACCATAGAACCTTCATCTGGTGATGGATGGAGATAGAGACAGAGACCCACACTGGAGCACTGGACTGAGCTCCCAAGGTCCCAATGAGGAGCGGAAGGAGGGAGAACAATAGCAAAGAAGTCAGGACCACGAGGGGTGCACCCACCCACTGAGACAGTGGGGCTGATCTATTGGGAGCTCACCAAGGCCAGCTGGACTGTGACTGAAAAAGCATGGGATAAAAACGGACTCTCTGAACATGGCGAACAATGAGTGGCACAGGGTTTTGATCCTACTTCATGTTCTGGCTTTGTGGGAGCCTACCCAGTTTGGATGTTCACCTTCCTAGACATGGACGGAGGGGGGAGGACCTTGGACTTTCCACAGGGCAGGGAACCCTGACTGCTCTTTGGACTGGAGAGGGAGGGGGAGAGGAGTGGGGGGAGGGGGAGAAGGGTGGGAAGAGGGGGAGGGAAATGGGAGGTTGGGAGGAGGCACAAACTTTTTTTTTCCTTTTCTCAATAAAAAAAATTAAAAAAAGAAATTGGTTAAATTAATATGCAAGAGTTAGCTAATAAAAAGGCTAGAGCTAATGGGCCAAGCAGTGATTTAATAAAAAAAAAAGAATATAAAACCTGTATGTATGATGGTTGTCAAGGAAGCCAGAGACTGAGACCTAGTGTTAATCAGAGTTAGTGGGATATGAGAGTAGTTACATAGCATAGTGATTGCTAGACCTTAGCTTTCATGAAAAAGGATGGTTCTAGCTATTGGGTTTGAAAGGTGAAAAGCAAAGGCCAGTGATGGTGCAAGGTTGGGCAATCTGGTTGGGGTGGAAGGGTACAGGATGCTCAGATTATGGAGATACTTCAAAGTGTAGCCAACAAGTTTTCTAATTTGTTGCTGGTTGTACAGTAAGAGAGGTATGATCTATGCTCCTGCAAAAAGGCATTGTCACCAATTGGAATTTAATAAAGACTCCAGAAGATGCCACTTTTGGTGGGGTGGAGATTTGCTTGGTTTGGAATACATTGCACTTCAGATGTCTGTAGGCATTTTGAGGAAAAATTTGCAAACTTTATAGTAGCAGTTGGCTCTGTAAGAAACATCAGTTGAGAATTTTCACATTCTGGAATCATTCCCTGATGCTTACACAAGTTCTCAGGATAATAGGCTTGCCTCAGGTCCATTCATGAGTTTGATTTTTCCCACCTAGTTTCTACCAACATACCTTTGTATTATCTCTGCTTTTCTGCAAATACATTTGATTGAGATTCTGTTGCTAATAGCATTTTCAGCAATCATAATTCCCAGTTCCTTTCTTTTCATTTGTCACAGCGAGGCTGCAAGTCTCAGGGAGGCTGCATATCCCAGGCCTAACTATTTTTAGAAGGAATCAAGTGACTCACTTGTGGCCAATGAAGCAGTCAAAGATGCACACAGTGTTTCTGAGTATTAAAGGAACTCTTGTTCATGTTCTTCAACTTTCTTTATCTTTCTTAAATTGGTCAGAGGAAAAACACTAGCCTGCTCAGAAGGCTGTGCGTTAGCTGGACATTAGCACAAAACACTGTGGGGGGATGACTGGACATTAGCTCTAAAGAGTTCTGGAGACCCTGAAGGATTCCTGCAGCCAAACTCCCACATTCATCCTCATTTGACTGTGACTTGGAGGGGAACCGGGACTTGTCATGATAAGCTGCTGAAATTATGAAGCTGTTTCCAGCAGGTTGCATATCTTGACTAACAGAGGCATTGACTGTTAACTATGTGTCACACAGTATTCAAAGCTCTTGAAATATAATGTCATTATTACTACAACTCAACTTTGGTCCTTGGAGCAGCGGGTAGGAGGACATAGGAACGATTAGACTTTTCACATCAGTATTCAATGTCCTTCAGCTATGACCTTCTCTTGCCATTTTCTGCTCTCATGTCATCTCCAGCATCTATTTTCTTTTGTCCTGTGTCCTATATCTTTTACTATGCAATTTTATGAATTTATTATTTTTAATAAGAATCTATAAAAAATTTTAATATTTACTTTCCCTTGCTTTTCATCTCCTTAGAGCCTGCCTTCCTTTTCCAATACTGCACTTAAAATGTCCCATTGATATCAATCTTAGGAAGTAATCTGAGGGCCCAAAGTTTCTACCTCAGGACTTTTGCTCTAAAACTTCCTGTTGTTTGACCTTAGGCAGCCATGATTTTTGCTGCCTACTCAGTATTATTTCCTTTTTGGGTCTCTGAGGGAGTTGAAGACTAGATAGTTATTGTTTTCACTGTTTAACTGACTCAAGAAAGCAAGTTATGATAGAAAGTAAATTAGGTACAAGACTTTGAAGACACCAACATAGGATAGATATGGAGTATTTTCTCTGAGTTTATCTAATGCAACCGAAATAGACATTGTTGATGTATTTATTGCCTACATATATTACATATAGTTATTATACTTAATGTATCTATTTTTCTTATATTAGTTCTAGCCTTCTTCGTAGTTTAGACAAAAAAGGGGAAGTTGTAGTAGCATTTCATTTGTATTTTAATAAATAAAACTTGCCTAAGGACTAGAAAAGTAAAACAGCCACAATGGCCAGCCTTACATACCAGGTAGCAATGACACACATCTTTATTCTCAGTATGTACAATGATATATACCTTTAATTTCAGTAGCCATAGTAGCTTGCCACAGAAGCCAGGTAGTAGTGGTACATGCCCTTAATTCCAGAACTAGAGAGGATTATAAAACAGGAGGGACAATTGTTATGTTTAGTCTCATTCTGATATGCCTGCAGGCAGGATCACCACTTTGGACTGAGGTCAAGGTAAGAGCCAGTGACTGACTCTTATGCTTTTCTGACCTTCAGGTTGAACTCCAATTTATGTCTCTGGGTTTTTATTAATTGTGCTACAGTGCAATTATCCTCATTGCCTCTATTTTTACTCCACTAAACAAACCCCTTAATCTGTATTTTTCCCCTTTAAATCTATCTATCTATCTATCTATCTATCTATCTATCTATCTATCTATCTATCATCTATAATCTGTCTATCTATAACTGTTTTCTGTCTACTTATCCATCATGTACTAGCTATAAATCCATAATGTAGCCCCTGGCTTAGTCTATTTGGTACTTTTCTCATTTATGTGTCTATATATCACAGTTCAGTTTTGAGATCCTATACATAATTTCTAACTTTTTAATGGTAAATAAATGGTTTTCACAGGAAATTTATTTATAGAATGTTAGCAGTTTGTGTAAAGGACGTGTTCTATTAATACATTATTGTAAGTTTGTAATTATTTAATGTACATTCTACTGTGATTCACTTCTGTTTACCAATGTTTTCCTAAAAGACATGGTATTAGAGCTAGCAAATAGAGGTGTACCTCTCCATAGATTTCAGCTACCATGTACTGCCTATTCCATAGCAACAAAGGTTGATTAGAGTTTACCATCATGTCCTAATCCACACCAGGGTACTGTGCATGGAAAACATGCACCAGTACCTCAATAAGAAATTATTGTTGACTGGGTGTTTAACAACACAAGATGGAGTTGAAAAACATTGCCTTAGGAAAAAAATCATCTGTTTTCAAATGTTTAATAACTCCATGAGGATGCATGATTCATAGCTTGATTTCCTGACATCTTTCTTCAATTTTTCTCCCCACATGCCAACTATCAAGTAGAGATTTTGACTCAGATCTTCTGCAATCACTTTAAATTGAACATATCTAAAAGCAAACACATTATCTTCCAAGATTATTTTAATCTTCTCTCATCTTACCAATTAGTAAGTCTTGAATATTTGAATCCATCTAAGCGTCTTCTGTTTCATTTGCTTCTACATATAACCAGTAATGAAAGCCACTCAGTGCTTCCTTCATAGAAAGTTTAAGTGCCTTTTTCCAATTGTGCATTCCTCTAGACTATTTCAGTAATACCTGGCATACTGAAACTTGGGTTATTCCATTATTGCTAACTCACTTTAATTTCTGAGATACCGTTCACACCTTTACACAACTAAGTCAATCTTCTCTTCCCTCCGTACATATTTGGACCATAGTAGCTGAGCTCAACTTGCGTTCTTCCAACTGTTTGAAGTGCTACTCAAACAGTATATATATATATATATATATATATATATATATATATATATATAATATATATATTACAAGAAATAGAAATGTCTCTCCACTGATAATGTCACAGTGTCCATTCTCAGCTACTAAAGCTGTTCCATGCTAGCTTACTTAACTCTAGCATCCTTTGAAGTTTTGTCTGAGCATGGATGTGGATCACTACAGTAGGACTATAAACTTGTACTTTAAAATAAATGAAAACAAACAAACAAACAAACCAGCAGGTATCGAGTACCTACAATGTGCCAATACTCTTCAGGTTATTTGTTTAGTCTTCAACCATAGCTATGCCTGTGCATAGGATAGTTCCCACTTAATAGGAGAAAACAGACTCGAATAAGTTATAGTTAGTCAATGATTGATAGATCTAGGGGCTCTAGATACTATGTTTCCTTTTCTGTATCACCATTCCTTATTTCCCATACATCCGTATACACACACACACACACACACACACACACACACACACACACACACATGCATGTGACTGCGCACACACACTTACCTTTAAAAGTTTTCTGTAGTGCACATACACAGTAAGAGTTCAAGAAAGACATAAAGTATGAGATGGTGTAACATGGATCTGGAAGCTTCCTCAAAAGTCCACATACCCAGGCTATGGGAAAGTGCTAGAAATTTTAAAATATGGGTTACACCCTTGAAGGGAATGGTTGAGTCTTGGTTCTGTTTCTTATTCCTGTGATCTAAATAACTTTCTTGGAACACACACACACACGCACAAGCGCTCTCTCTCTCTCTCTCTCTCTCTCTCTCTCTCTCTCTCTCTTTATCTCACATACACACACAGGGAGACAGGCACATACACACACACATACAAACACACAAACAAGAACCTGCCATGACGTCATGTTACAGTCCCAAAGCAATAAGGCCAATTTTCCAGGGATAGAAACCTGTAAAGCTATGAATCAAGATAATTGTTTTCTCTATATCACTTTTTATTACTGCAAGAATTTGCTACAGTAACAGAACATCAACACATGGACATTTGACGACACTCCATTCAGGATCCTGCAAAGTTAGACATTTCACACACGTTAGCTCTGACTATGGTGCTGAAGGTGACAACAATTTCTTCAATTCAGGTAAAACAGAAGGAACAGGACCCAAGCAGCCATTTGTGCCCTAAATGCTAAGACTCAGTCAGATTATAAAAACAAATATTTTCAAAAATAGAAAGCAGAAACCCACACTGAAATTCCTTATCACCACTAGTAAATGCAAGAAAAACTCAAAACCTAGTCAACTGCCTAGCACAATGTGGCATGGCCCTTTCTAGACTAAAAGCATCCTATTTCATTTGTTGAGATGCCTTCTAAAAATCAGAACCTATCCAAATGAAACAGCACATGACAAGTACTGAAATCCAGCATGGAACAATCTCAAACAACAATGATTGCTAATCTTCAGAAAGCACCTTCCCACGTGGAGGCTTCTCTTTAACTACACCAAAGAGATTTTAGTCCTTATTAAAAGCAATTCATCTTTATCAAAACAATCCTCCCATTCTCGTTATGAGTCAGACAAACAAATTAATCCTTAGTGGTGATAGCGTGTGCACAAACATTTCAATTAAAAAAGAAAAAACTTCAAATTGTGTACTGAAAATTCTTTTATTGTATTGTTGACACAGTACAAAATAGTTACAGGTCTGTTTTTCCAGAATTGAAACTCTCATAGTTGAGCGTCTTATGAAAAATGAGGAGACTTAAATCTATTTATTTAAATCACAGGAAAGTGTAGGTGTATTTTAAGGAAAACATTTGCAAAAAATTGCATGTCAATGTAATTAGTTAACAAAGAGAAATTTTTGCATATAAACAGATTCTAGAGATTGCAGAAAAGGAAAAAGAAATGTGTTTATGGCATTCTCTTTAAGGGGATGCTTGTTCTAGAATCATCCTCTGCACTCCAGTTCCAGGGCAGAAGAACACTCACACAAAGGAATTTCTTCACTAATTCCTTATCCATTTCCCAAAAATGTTCTTCTAGCCACACAAAACTTGTGTGGTAGTGATCAGAGTCAACTTGTGGCAATGAAAACATACAGATGTCTTGAGATCAAACAAGCAGATGCAGCACATCAAAGTCCAGTCTTACTGATTCCTCTGCATGCTTCTCTGCCCTTTGCTCTGCTGACTCTCACTGGTGACAATGGCTCCTTTGAATAGTGGAGGAATGCCAACGCTTTGAATGACTCAAAGCCTGCAGAAGACTCAGGGTCTGCAGAACTCCCATTTTTGGCTTTACACAGATCCTGGACCCTTTACCCCCGTTTATCTCAGGTCATTCTTCATATGATCTCATGCCAACCCCTCCTAGGCTTTGGTATTTTACATAAAGGACTGGCACTTCAGATTCTACTTTACCTCATATCAAACTCCTATTAAATCTTTAAAATATCACCAGAAATGTGTCTAAGTGTCCAAGTCTTATACCCTTCAATCATTATCAATAGCAAATGCCCCTTCTCCAGTGTTTTTCAATCAGTTCTACTTTAACACAAATAAACTAGCACATACTTCTCTTCCTCACCATATGCTACTCCCCAAAGCTATGTCTCATTAACCATCCAATGACCTCAATAATTGATATATTTGAAGTGTGCTTTATTCTGTGGCAGCCTCCAATGTCTCGAGGTGATAGAATTTTAATTAAAGTGTAAAGCCAAATATAAAAATGAAATACATACCTTCCCTGGTTCCAATCTAATTCTTCTAATTGCTGCTGTCCTTGTGCATGCAGCACAAAGAGGATCTGGGAGCGCTAGGTCTAGTTTAGTTAAAAACACCACAAAGCCAGTGGAGAACATGAGCCCCAGCACCACCATCAGTTTTAAATTGTAACCCTTGATAACTTGTGAGAAGTCACTAAATCAATGTTATCTACTGTTTCCCACTCCTTGGAATATGGAAAGAATGCAAATTTGAACTCTCTGGATTATTGTGAGGACTGAATGAGATGGTTCATGTGAAGAATGTCAGACAAGTCTAGCAAATACTTCCCACTATAGACTTACTAGCAGTTGTAGTTATTATGATTATTATTACTTATGCTTTTTAAATAGAATTTTTCAATGTTATCCTTTTCGCTAGTGCCTCTGATTATGTTCTACAGGCTTTCATGTAAATGGATTGATCAACCCTAGGCTAATCTTCCACAAAAGGGCAGGCCAGTGTCTGAGAAACTGAAGGGTAGAAATTATCCCCAAGAAAACTGCCAGTGAGATAACAGCAGAATACACATTCTTCTTAAGATTAAAAGATTCTATAGTGTAAATCATATTTTGGATTATAAAACATAACTTTGTTGCAAAAGAAGAAAATCCAGAGGGCACCTGTTTTCAGATCATATAAAATTATAGAACTGTACAACAAAGTGATATAGGAAAAAAAATTACACTAAGATTTAAAAAAAACATACTTTGAATAATGTAGAAAGCAAAAAAACAATTTCAAGAGTAAAAATTATTTTGAACTAGACAAAAAAGGGAACATAACTTGAAATGTAGCAAAAGCAGTGCTCTGAGGGAAATTCATGGCATTAAAAACAACAGGGAAAAAGAGCTCAATCAGTCAGCTAATTTTCAACGTAGCACCTCAGAAGAAGAAAAGCAATTAAATTCAAAGTAAGCACAAAACAAAACAGAGAAAAACAAAAACAAATGATGAAAACTGCAACCCCAAACATGGGAAATTAAGGATAAGAAATCAATGAAGAAAATCAAAGACACAAAAGGTTTGCTCTCTGAAATATAAATGAAAGCTACAAGCCTCTAAGAAGGCCAAGAGAGATAGCACAGATGTTATGACCAGTATAAAATGGCATATCACTATAGAGACCACCATCTTTAAAAGTTCAATAAAGAATTAATGAAAGGCTCTCCACCCACATAGCTAGTAATCAATGGGCACAATCTTCAAAAACTTACAAAAGAGAGAATAGGTAACCAAAATGTCTATATATACATAAGTATATGTATAAACTTCTTATACTCAATGTATAAAAATTAAATTGATTAAAAACTTCATAAAACAGAAATCACTAGTTTCAGAGATATTTACTGGAAAAGATAACTTATTTTTAAAAAAGCTGAATCAAAAATCATATTCTTAACTGAGTTATAAGTGTTACCATAATACCCAAATCAGACAGTGAGATTATATGAAAGCAAACTTATAAATAATACCTCTCAGAAGTATAAACAAAAGTACTTTAATTTTTCAGCACATTGAATGCAGCTATACACAAAGTAATTATAATTCATAATCTAGTAGAATAAACTCTAGGGAAGGATCACTCCATATTAAACATACAAATTAATAAAATTTAACATAACATTAGGGAAAATTATTGATCATATTAAAAGATATAGAAAAGGAATTTGGTATCCCCAATTTGTTGCAATAAATTTTCCCATTAAATCACGGCTCTAGAAGAATTTGGCAACTTGGTGAAGAGCATATTCTACACCTAACATCACAATTAATGATGAGAAACTACAAGATTTCCCATTAATATAAAAACCAAAGCAAGTAAATGACCTTCAACCATTTCTCCCAGCATTATACCCAAAGTCACAGCTAATACAATAGAGGCAGGGTGGAGAGAGGCATGGGGAAGCTGCAGAGATGGCTTAGCAGTGAAGAAACTGGACAGCCATATGAAAAATAAGTATCTAAACACAGATGCTATAACCTTTAACATGAACCTGGACTGGATCATCATCCTAAATATTATGCAGAAATATATGCAGAAATTCTAGAATACCTTGAAAATAAGACAAGATAAAATATAGAAATAATTTCTTTTAATGTAACACAAAAGGTATGATCCATGAAAGAAATGACCAATAGATAGAACTTTTTCATTAAAATTAAATATTTCTTTCTGAAATCTCAACTAAAAGAGAATGAAAAGTGACATCACAGTCTAGAAAAAGCATTTACAAAGATGTATTTTATGAAAAGATAATATCTTAAAATTTAAGTTAAGCAAACACATACTCTGATGAAAAACTGACCTTAGTAGACAATGAATGTTACTAAAGATGATAAGAAAATGCAAAGCCAGCATATGGAAAGCAGCATGGATAATTTTATCAAGGAAATGTAAATTAAGAAGAGACATAATTCCATATTAAAATTGCCAAAAATCTAGAACACCATCACAAACAAATACCTGTGAAAATGTAGAACAATAGAAATTGTCATTTATTGCCAGTGGTCTATCGTAGGCTGGAAGATAGTGTGATAGTTACTATCTCATCCAGCCAACCTGTTTTATTCAAAGGATTTTAAAATCTACATCTACATGGAAAACAGCATAATGATGTTAATACCGGCTTTATTCAGAGATTTTTCAGACTTTAAAGTCACAAAGAGGTTCTTCACCAGTAGAACAGAAAAATACAATGTAGTAAACTCAGACAATGGGATATTATTTAGTGTGGAAAGGCATAAAGTATCAAGCTCTAGGGAATGAGGAAGAAAATTGTATGCATGCTAAATAAAATAAGTCAATGTGAAGAGGCTACCCATTCTATTATTCCAACTATATGTCATACTGGAAAAAATAGAAGTATGGAGGAAGAAAAAAGATCAGTGATAGCGAGGTGGTGAGAAGAAGAAAGAGGAACATGAGAACACAGAAATTTTACAGAAATGAAAATAATCTGTGTAACATTATAACAAGGGTTGTATGTAATTGGACATGTCCAGCCCCTTAGGATATATAAACTGAAGTGAATCATAACATGAACAGACTCGGGCTGGAAGTTATATGAGTCAATGTAGGCTGATTAACAGTAACAAATATACCACTCTGAGAAGCTAATGGTAGAAAGGTATGCACAAATGTATGATTAATGCAAAGGGAAAAGAAAGTATGGCAGCTAGGTGATGCATGATCTTAAAAAATCAAATTTGCCAAGATGCAAAGGCAAGTGATTCTTCAACCAGTGAGAGAAAAACCATTTCATTAACATTCTAGCAAAATAAAACTGAATTTTGGTGATAGTAGAATCTATTAGGTTCATTTAATTGGAATTTGGTGGCAGTTGGTAGTTTTTGATATTCAAATTAGCTTTTGGGGTTCTCAGCAGCTGAGATTATTGAAAAGTTTTTTTGTTTTTTGTTTTTTTTTTGATGAGGGAAACACACTGCAGCTAATCAAATGATTCTGATGACTTTTTGGATAGGAAGAAAAGAACCTCTGGAGTTGGTTTCCTTACAGCCATCTTGTTGTGTTTAGAACAAGAAAACTTTTAATTTCACTGCATCCTGTTCACAAAGTCTGTAAGTTCTGCTGGAGTTTGCTCCTTCCAGCTTCTTCAGAAGAGTTTTCTGTGGAGCAGTTAGTCACTTTAGAACCCATTGTGCTATTCTCAAAAATCATTATCCATAAAGTTTTGATATTTACAGCCTGAACATGAAATAAATATAGATATTTTTGTTCAGCAGCATTCATAAATAAGCACCAATACGTTTCTTTGTGTGTGCAGAATTAAATGCTCTAGGAAAGATTCATTATTGCAAGAGAATAATTTGAAAGATTGCATTGAAAAATAACCCAGCCCAGCTAGAATAATAAAACCATTTAGTAATGGGCTCTGATGCTGGCTTGAAGAAGGATAATTAGAAGCATTGCTGTGCAGAACATCTTTTCAAAGCATCTCTGGTACTTAATACCAGCATCTTCACTTCTAAAGAAAGTCCACTGATCTGATAGATGCTCCCCAAGAAACTTGTCCAAGGTCATGTGAAAAACAGAAAAAGAAACTTCATTTCTTCTCATTAGATTTACTATTATCCTATCATACAGTTGTAGTCTATGAATTTCTTGCAAATGTCATGGATCAAAGTTGGAGATTCATGGGATTAAAAGATGCATGGACACCTTGAGTGACAGCTGAAGGTAAGTCCCTCCTCCTTCAAAGAACTGGGGAGTGAGAGATAGCTCTTAGGGCAGAGGTCTTATCAGTTCACTCCTAGCAATATGATTCCTGGGGAAGAAGGGTAATAATTTCCCATCATAAACACAGCCTGGGAATAAGGGTTTGACTCCAGTTCTTGGTACAAATGCATACAGTATTTTCCTAAAGTCCATAGTTTCTCCATAGCCCAAGTATACCTCTCAGTACCAAGGCTGTAAAATCAAAGAAAAACAGTTTTCTCCTGAAGATAATTTTAACCCTAGGAGAGCCAACACTTTGGGAAGAAAGTAAGCCATACTCTACTATAAAAATAATATTTATTAATTTGATGGTGTAGGAGTTCCTTCTGTTTATATGTTGCTTTCATTGGTTGAATAAAGAAACTGCCTTGGCCTAGTTGATAGGACAGAACTTAGGTAGGCAGAGTAGACAGAACTGAATGCTGGGAAGAAGGGCAGAGGGGCAGATGCCATGGGTCTCCTGCCTGAGACCAATGCTGGTTAGAATCTTGCTGGTAAGCCACAATCATGTGGCGATACACAGATTAACAGAAATGGATTAAATTGAGGTGTAAGAATTAGCCAATAAGAAGTTAGAGCTAATGGGCCAGGCAGTGTTTAAATGAATGCAGTTTCTGTGTGATGATTTCAGGTGTAAGCTAGCCGGGCGGCCAGGACAAAGGACCCACTCTCCTTGCAACAATTTGCTTATGTGCTTTAAAAAACAAGATACAGAGAAAAATCAGCATGATACTACCTTTTAAGACACACTGTCATGTCCTTCCCTGGACCTCTGTCACTCTTACTGTTTCCAAAGGCTCTGGCCAATCTTATCTTCCCTGCCAGCTATTGCATTAGATCCCTGCAGTCCTTTGCGGAACTTGTGGGAAGAGTTGCCTGTGCCTGTGTCTGCTTCTTCACCTCCCTCAGTCTGTTCTGGGACCACTCTAAGCAGGCTTTTCTCCCTACAATTCTGCCTAAATAAACTGATCCCAAGGCCCACCATTAACCATATCTGAGAGAAGAGATAGATCTCCAGGTCTCTCTGACAAGCTGCCCTTGCTTCTTCTCCAAGTTTCCAAATCTGATCCTTCTCCATTTGCCCTCCACTCTCAGATCTTTCGACTGTGCCTGCATGCTCAGACTGATTTAGCTTTAATTCACAGAGTAGTGACAATACATATTTGAGAGGTTTAGCCACCAGGGTGTGTCTGTCACAGTCCATTTAATGCTTTATATTTTCTCAATCACTTATCTCGATGAATCTTGGTTAGACAAATAATTCTATTGAGCTCTTTCACGTATACTGCACAAACAGAGATTTATGGTTTCATTTCTTTTAACTAGCAGAGCTTCAACTGCACCAGGCAGCAGATGCCTGACATTTAATTAGTGACCCAATTATGGCTTTTTTGCTGGCCTTAGCGTATTTTATTTTTCGATGTAGGAGTAAAAGAAATCAAATTGATTGGGCTTATGATGAAAAGAAAATTATAACTCCACTTAATAGCCTTAGCCTCCTTAGGAATAAAATGTGAGAGACCCCCCACCCTTTGTCTCCTTAAACCTAAAGAATAAACTAAAAATGGCTCTGCCTCAGGTGATACATTTGATACTGAAGTAAGACAAGAAAGAGTTAACAGGGCCACATGCCCGTCGGGGTGTGCTGGTTCACAGCTGATCATATTAATGCCCTTTGTACCAACAGAATGGGATTTGAGGAGGCAAGAAATGAATGTCCACAAGAAATCATTGTGAGCAAGCCACAGAAAATAACCTTGTGGCCAACAGAGAATTACGTGCCTTTTGTGGCTGGGTTTTCCTTTCCCATTTCCCCTTTCAGGGCCTTCAGTTCCTAGTTTTTCTTCTTCATGTAAAGTTTCTTTCTCATCCTCTTTTCTACAGAGAGCCTGTGATAAACGATAATGCCCCCGAAAGTGGTGCTCAGCCAAGGAAACCTGTTGATGGCTTTTACCGTTCTTCATCATTCTTTTATGTGCCTTTTGTTGTTCCTTGTTCAAAGTAGTATAGTCTTGTGATGAGAGGAAAAAAATTATGTGTCGTGACTATAACGACAACAACAACAACAACAAAAAAGCCAAGTTAAAAAAAATACCACATAGGATTGGTGGTGAGGGAGAAAGCCTATGGGCCTTTAAAACTCTATCTTGAGCACAAAAGACAAGGTTCCTGGTTAACCTCCTCAGAATTAGCCCTTTGGAACAGCCACCCAGAGCTTTGGCTCATTGGCTGGGGCCTTTCCAAATCAGTGAGAAATACAGGGGTAGGTCACGAACGCTTGTGTGTGATTGTAATCCAAAAATATATAGACTTAGTCAGGCTTTAAATCACTTAAACAGAGCTTAAAAATTCAAGTTTCTGAAGGAGGTGGCCATTATAAAATAAACTCATATTAAAAAGCCAGTCTTTACATAAATCAACAGATCAGAAAGCATATATTTGGAGCAGGGTTTTATAGACATAGGTTTTAAAAATATAATTGTTACTTACATATGCAATATTTTGTTTTGTTTATGCTTTTTTGAGACAGGGTTTCTCTGTAGTTTTGGAGCCTGTCCTGGAACTAGCTCTTGAAGACCAGGCTGGCCTCGAACTCATAGAGATCTACCTGCCTCTGTCTCCTGAGGGCTAAGATTAAAGGTGTGCACCACCACCACATGGCTATATATGCAACTTGATAGGGAACTAGCACATGACTTCTTATACATTATCTGCAATAAAATAATATAGTTTAATCGTTTTACTTACAGTTTGTGCTAGTAAAGGGCAAGAGCTCACATAATTGGGTAGAAAATAGATCAACACACTATGAGGAATACTATATTATATTGAATTATTTACAACTTTATGCATTTGGAAGGTGAATAAAACAGAGGAAGACTTTCATCTTTAAAAAATATTTTATTGGATATGTTTGGGTGTAGGTGTTTTGTCTTTATGTAAGCCTATGTACAATGTGGGTGCAGTGCCTTCAGGGGCCAAGAGAGGGCATTGGATTCCCTAGTACTGTAGTTGTGAGCCATCCAATGTGCTGGAAACCATATCCTGGTCCTCTATAATAGCCAAGCTCTTAACCACTGAGCCATCTATCCAAAGTCTTTCATCTTATCCTAAAATGGGATGGTAAAATAATTTACACCCTCAGACTATGAGAACTCAGTAAGTAATGCCAAGCACCAAAACATTAAGCATTTCACATAGGGCCTGCCATTAAATTAATTAATAAACTGCACCTGTTTCAATGAAAAGATTAAGATGTATTTAACAGTAGCAGAGTAGCTACAGGAAGTACAGATAAAGCAGTGTCACCGTAAGAAATTGGAACATGTCTGTGGCCATATTGTGTGAGTTACTAACAGACCTTATCCCATAGACATGGGTGACACAAAACACTGCCCAGTTCCATTCTGAATAGCTAATAATTTAGTAGTGATGGCACCCTAGTTAAGATTTCCTCATCAGGCAATACATTGAAATATTTATATGTAATTACATTCATGTACAGGAAGGTAAAAACTATGATTTGTATTTTAATATTGTAAGGTTTGTTGATATTGCTTTTGTATCAGTGTGTTTGTATTTTTAATTTCAGCAAAAATTGATGACAAAGAAAATCACTCAAAGGTTCAGCATTGCAAGAGAAATAGCTGTTCTTCTGACAGAGCTGATGCTTGGTGTCCACATTTAACTTCAAGACAGAGCTGCATCCCATTCTGAATAAATACACAGGCAGAATTGCAGCTTTCAAATTGAACTCAAAATAAAAATAATCCAAAGTAAACCTCGTTTTCTTATCATAGCAGAATTCTTGGTAGTAATTGCCTTTTATACATAAAATTAAATTGCGATGGCAAATACAAAGTTGCATATTGACTTATAAGGTAAACTTTCAATCTCTCAGTATAGATCCATGAACAACAACTTCCCTGGTAATTATTAGTACTGTGGAACAGTGTGTACGGAGTGTCAATATATCATTTAACAATGTATAATTCTAATTATCAGAAGACCTTTTGATTTCCTTAAAATCCACTACTATTTAGCAGGAAAAAATTGAGAACTTTAAGCAAGTAATTCACAGATCTATGTATGTAGACATATATTTTACAAATACTAATTATAATATATATTGTGTGTACCTCATATGTGTGAAAACATATGGGATATATTCATACAAATACACATATCTATAACCAAATCGTATGTTAGTAAATATGAAGGTGCTGGCTTATGTTTGTTATGGTCATAGGCACACACTATCTTTTGATTCCATCACGGTAAGGGGGTGCTGATAATGTAATTAAGATATAAAAGTTCCATCTCATTTAGAAACTACTTAGCCTATGCATTAAATCTTAGGCTTTAGTCTACTGATTTCTTTTTCTTAAAATTTCCTCTACTTCAAATATGTAGCATGACTTCCAGGACAGGCTTCAAAGCTACAGAAAAACACTATTTCAAAAAAACTATATATATATAATAAAAATAAAAAAAAAATAGCTGTTAGGATAAGTTGGCTAAAATGTCCCTTAGCGGATGGTTTAAGAAAGTTGTGAAGCAATGGATTGGGTGCCAAAACCCAATCAAGGAACTCCATCTTTACAGGACTTCTCAAGATAAGAGGAGACTGAAGAAAAGAGAAACTTCTTAATTTGTCTTTGAGATTTTGTTGTTTCCTGCTAAACAGAAAAGTAGAAATGTTAACTGATCTAGATTGCCTGTATCCCTTCCCTTTTCTCTCCATCCCCTCCTTTAGCTTTTTTTTTTTTGAGGGTGAGGTTGAATGTTTATTCAGGGGGTTGTGAAGGGGGAAGGGTGAAGGGGGGACAGAGAGAGAGGGACAGAGAGAGAGAGAGAGAGAGAGAGAGAGAGAGAGAGAGAGAGAGAGAGAGAGAGAAGAGGAGAAAGAGACAGAGAAAGGGGGAAGCAGAGAAGTGGGGAGAGAGGCAGAAGCGAAGCTGCCTCTCCGAGAGGAAGATGGAAAAGGGAGCCCCTCCTTTAGCTTTTAAGTGTGTAGTTGAATGCACCAGTTTTGGCCAGAGATGAACTCCCAATATAATATTCACAGACTACCACTATCTCTCTTTCTCCATTTCCAGTACTATGCTCACGTGTTCACTTATAGCACATGATTCTTGATTCTTGTCTCCAGTTTCATCATCTGCTTTGCCTTTCTTAAGGACCTTCAGCCTTCACTCATGGCCTTTGGGTTTCATGAACCATGAGTTTTCAGTGCTGTCACTTACCTCTGTGTTTGTCTGTTCACATTGCTTAGGTAAGATAATTTAGGTCCTAAGTTTACACAACTTGGATCTGGAAGATTGGATCAGAACCAGGGGACCATCCCAGGGCTTCCACTGAATGAAGACTCAGTTCTTTAAAAAATAATTTACTAGGAACCTGAACTGAGCAGACATTCGTGGACACTATTTGTCCTTGGGAAATCCAAGACGTTGTCTTGAAATGTTTGAGTGTAGTTTTTTGCTCATTATTATTGGTACTGATAATCAGAACCAAAGATGTTAAAATATCTTGAGTAGGAGAAGTCTTATGTGGCCATATATCTTCTATCCACACAGCAGTTTTTGGCATCTTAGATGTGACAAAAGACCAAACTGAAGCCATACACTCAGGGACCCAGGACTGAGAAATAGTGCAGAGAGTGAAAAAGAGTCAAAGGATGTGGATGAAAAGCCTAGATCTGCAGCACGGGGCATGTGGAGTTTCAGGGAAGCCACACAACCTTTTCATATTTTTTTGTCATAAAAAATGAATAATAATAATTTCCTCAAACAATTGGACCAGGATCACCAAGGAACAGTGTATGTCAGGCTTACTACATCATTGTCATCTAGTGTTGCATATAAATGTTGTTCTTGGGAAGCTACTACAGTGACATTAGGAGATGGCATTCTCTCAGTCTGCCATGGCTGAGACAGAAGTTGGCAATGGAGAACAGGACTGGAAGCCAGTCAGATAGCTGCCCTTCTAAATTAGAAGACAAGATAGAACTTTAATCTAGATAATGTGTGCTTTGGAGTCCTCTCCATATTTTGCATTGATAAGTAACTTCCCTGGCTCTTGAACTCTTTGTTGGTGAGACGTCTAGAACAAGTCAAGAAAAACAAAATGTGTGAATAGACCAACAGCAATTACTGGTGGAGGGTAGAGCTTGCTCTTTGGGATCTTTGGCAATATTGCCTTTATCAACTAACAACAGATGGGAATAAGCTATGCCAAAGGTTCTGAGAATCAGGTTCCATTCCTAAGGTCAATAAACTATAGCCTCTGGGACACTACCAGCCCACCATCTGTTTTTATGAATAAAGTTTTATTGGAAGACTGCCGTGTTTATTTTCACATCATCCAAGGCTGCCTTTGTAGTACAGAAGAGTCAAACAGATTTACCATAGACAGTACACCTCCAAAGTTTAAAATATTTACTCTTAAATCTCAACCAAACATTTGAAGATGCTGCCTCCTCTATATCCTTAAGCCAGTATTAAGTATTTGCAGAAATAGTTGGGTGGCCAGATTGTTTTAATTAGAAGGTGGCATCATTGAATAACAGGGCTGGGATATTCTTAGGAATAATGCTTTGGTTCAGTTAGTATGGAGAATGATCAAGGATCGTTAAAGAAAGGAGGTTTCTTAGGCATCCATTTTAAGAAAGGCAGTTGGCAAAATTCAAATCAAATGCCTAAAGCCCAGAGTTTCCAAAGGGGCAAACAAAATCTCTAGCCACATCCAGGCAGCAGTCAGAGGCCCACTCTGTCACACTTACTCTCTCTTGATCAGGAACATGCAACTGTCAGCGTAATGGCATCCTTCATGGTTTTCATCTTAGAAACCTCAAATAAAGATGATATTACTCTAGAGCAAAGACTAACTCAAGCCAGTCATAAGAAATGGTTGGAAATATATGTCAGAAGATACACATCTAAAAATAAATACTCTGAAATCTATCCCCCTGCCTTCTCTTTCAAAGTTGAAGCACAAAACCAACATGGAATGGTAAGAAAATATGCATCCGAGTTCCCTGATTCACTGTGCCTGCTCCAGCTTCTTTAACAGGCATAGGCAATTGCTATATCAAGTGGGGAAGAAGAAGCAAACAGGGTTCTTTCTCCACAGAAAGGCCAGCAGCTGATCAGTGCCAAACAGAAAGAAAGAAAAAACAACCAACTGTTAGTCAAAGCTGAGTGGATCTAGATAGGCTGAGAAGTACATTTTTGGCAGATGCTCAGCCTCCCATTTACACAAATCACATTTCTTAAATTCTCTTTCATTTTAGTCATCAAAAGACGCCCCCCCCCATCTCTTCCCTTACTGTAATTGAAATGTACTGTAATTTATATGAAGCATATGATGCAGGCTTATCTGCTTTGGAAAGCAGGCTCAGTTTACTAATGAGGGAAAGAATATTAAAACCTACTGTCCTCAGCTCACACATCCCATATACCTATGCTCCCTTAAAAGCCTTTGTACATGACATCCTTTTCAATGTCCTTAACATAGATAGAAAGCGCAGAATGTAGGGACAAAGGATTGGATGACTCAAGTTACTGCTGGCACTAGCATGAGATATTAAAACCATAAAATAGGAATGGATTATTTTTTCCACATTATCCCTAACACAATTGAATTATACTTCTAGAAAGGACTGCAGAAGGAAATGGTGAGTGAATAAAATAGCTTGGGGAAAAGAAAACTATGCCTATGTTAAAGAAAGAGCTGGAGTTACAGAAGTGGTCCCTGGGGACCAATGCATCACTGTCCTTGGAGCCTCAGGAAGGTCAAGACTGGAAACCATTTACAAACCAGTAACTCAGGCAGCACTTTGGAACACTTTTGCTCAGAATAGCAGGGGCAGGGGAACATGTGTTGGGGAAATTCAGCATTGCTTCTTTCATGTTTATGTGGCCTCTGTGATTTTAGAAGAAATGTTCTTTGCATAAAACAACATAATAAAAGAAAATCCTGCTACTTGACAGGGTTTCCTCTAATGGGAAGGCTTTTCACACCCATAAACATTTGATGCCCACATCTGCTGAGGATAAAAGGCATGTACAACTTCCCGTTCGATGCAGGTATTCAGAGCTCTCAGAAACCATATAACAGTTAATGTAGACAGCAAAAATCCTGTAGATAAAGTTTCCCTGATTAAATTAGTGCTTCTGAAATTTAAAGCTTTATAGACTGCTTCAGGTGCATTTCTTTTTATATGGCTTTGGGTGCCTATTTATATCTTAATTCTAGGGAATAGCTTGTTACTATTTTAGAAAGAAAGCCAAAAGGCTCTTAGATTACAAAATAATAAAGTGCTTTTCCCCCAGAGGACAACATGTTTTGCTTTGTAAATAACGTGTACCTGGTAAAGGTGGCCTGCTCTTTCAGTCAGTCATCAGCTACAGGACCACTGTGGGACTCCAGGCCTCGTCTTCCCACTGAACAGGAATGCTTTTCTTTCTTGAGGATTTTATAATCACTGAGAAAGAAGATTTTGGTTTCTTTGCCTATGTCATCTTCAGAACAAGGGCAAAGAGTCTGACAATGCTCACACATGTCTGCCATAAGAAAATCCAAATTTCCAATGTTAATGAAGAAAATCTGGCACCCATCACCTCTCATTGTTTCCCAGTTACAATCTTTTCCACGCTGCCGCAGCCGCACGGCTGCCTTGACGTCTCTGAACTATACTTATTTGTTGTGTTCCCCACTGCCCGGAATGCTCTTTCTTGTACATTTTCACAGTTGATTTTCTCCTGGTTTTCCCTGTCTCAAATTTCATCTTCTTTCCTCCCTATCCTTCCTTCCCCACAGCCGCGCTTCTCCTGTTTCTTGCTGATGGTATTTATTGTCTAACACATTATATAATTGGTTCTCAGGATATGGATGCCTCCAAAGAGGATTCGGTTTTATTTATTTATTTTAACTCTACAGGACTATGCCAGGAGTATCCCTAAATATGACAATTATTGAACAGACGATAAATAATTTACAAATGATGGAAATAAGATAATAGAAGCTGACTACTATTGCAATGGCTCCTCTGGAAAAAGTTCCTCCTTATCAGTTCGGGGCCACTGCATTTTGTTGATCCCTTTAATCGAAACACATTTCATTCCAGAAATGGTATAGTGTTGCTTGCCATTTAACATTCAAACCTCAGCTAAAAGATTGGTGTCTTTAGGCTAACATTCCTATGTCCTGCACCTCCAGCCTGGCCCCTGCATTCTGCCATACCCACCTCCTCCTTGCTAGTCATTCCAATTGTGATCTCACAGATTATGTTTGTGTTTTTTTTTCTTCTTCTTTGTTTGGTAAATGTGTTTTGGATTTTGGATTTTTCCTTCCACTACAGTATAAATATCAGGGACTAGATATAGAAAGTCATCACAACAGTCTCCGTGTTTGACAAGCACACCACACACACACACACACACACACACACCCTCATGCTCACACTCATTCACACACACTTATTCTTACACACTCACATATACACTCACTCATACATACATACACTCATGCTCATGCATACAGACTCACACCCATACACATATTCACATACACACGCTCATTCTCAGATGCTCTCTCTCTCTCTCTCTCTCACACACACACACACACACACACACACACACACACACACTCAAATACATGATACTGACATGTAATCTGCTATCTATGACTCCCAGGTCACTAGAAAGAACAGTGACTTCTCATCTAGAAGAAAAATAACTTTGTGAATTCTGCTTTAAAAAAATTACCCATAAAATCACCACAGCTTGGCAAAGAGCCAGCAGACCTTGGTTTGCCAATGGCAGATAAACCGTGTAACATTAGACACTAGTTATTATATCTTGGGACATTCGTCAAAATCTTCCTGATATGCCACCTTTGAAAATTTTGAATGACCATGAATATAAAACTCTTCCACCTGTCTCCTCTTTAATATAGAATAAAATGTTCAATTATAACTATGATAGATAAGCTTTGTTTGATACAAATGATTAGATTATGAAACAAGACAAACTCAAATCCTGTATCTGTATGGGAATTTATAGGTCACTAATGCAGGTATGTGGATTTTGAAGTCTCAATTCCCTTATCTATACAAAAGGAGTGGAATTAATGACATACAAAATTCCTTTCTATATTACCTTCAAATTTTTCATTACACATACACACATATTATACATGGCATTGTGTTTTAAGAACATTTTCAGACAAGTATATACTGAATCTTAAGTATATTCTTCCCATGTTCCAATACCCCTTCCTTTCTGGTCCCTGCCCCTTCCTGTTAGTCTCCCCCTTTTCCATTGAACTGCTTGACTTCTATTTTTATGACATATATATTATTTTATATATCCGTGAGAAATACAGGAGCCAAATATGAGAGGAAACAAAAGGAAATCATCTGTCTTTCTGAGACTCGCCTAATCCAGTTAATACAATTATCTCTAGCTGTGTCTATTATTCTATATAGTTTTCTGTTATGTGTTGTTTTCTGCAATTTATGAGCAATCTATAATCATGCTTGTTTACATTTGAAAATCTTTTTGCAGACCCAGAGAATCACTGAGAACTCGCTGAGAGCCATCTTGAATCACTTCACATGGTGTCTGGCTTAGATGCATTCAAAGCACCTTTGCTAGTCACCTTAGCCCTCCAGCTTTTAGAACTGTAATCCTCTTTCCTTCAATTCCTGCTTTTTGAATGAAGTATTTTACCCTATAAGAAGTGATAAGATAAATGGAGAGAAAATGATCAAGGAGATGCCAGGCAACCCTGACCAGGGTCAGCCACTAGATTAGGTGGCATTTCTTCTGCCTTTTCCCATTGCTTAGGCTGAATAATCAAGATGTGTGACACTATTTCCTCTGAGCTACCACACTTGTTGCATGTAACAACTGTATTTTGTGATATGAACGTCTATGAAGCAGACATATGACACTCTCCTATTTGAAAGTGAAGCTGACTAGGAGATAAAGAAAACATTTGCAAATATCATGGCTTTGGGAGGCTAGACTATTTTGGCAAAATGAGGTCTTATATGTACTAAAAACAGAACAGCCTACAAGTTCTGTCTGATTAATAAACTGTACTCATTTGAGAAAAAGCTTCAATTACTCTAGAATTACAAAAATCACTAACTTACCTATACTTCTTCATACATCAATGCAATTATAACATGCAAGAAAAATAAAAGGGAAACAGTTTCCTAAAACCTGCTCTAATTTGATATTTGCAAAATATATGTTTAACTATGATTTATGGCCCAGTGAGAGAAGTATGACTGTTCAATTTTAAAAACCTGTTAGGCAATGAATTAGAATAGCTGTTCTTAACATTATTTCCTATTGGAATTCATCCAAAGAGTCTCAAAACACACCTTAAGCCCATATAAGCAAAGATCCTTATTTTATTACTATCATGTCTGATGAGCATCAAAAATGCTTCTATTGATTTGATCATGTAAATTTATCTTGCATTAAAAATACTAGTTAAAGATTTAGGACTGAGGATCTGTAGCATGTATAATAAAGCAATGAAAATGAAACAAACTATATTCTATTTATAGTAGAAAGTCACTTTTAGTTGCACCCAAGAAAGCCAAGAATATTTGGGGAAAGAGATTTTGGGGATTCAAGGAATAGCTGAGAACTTGTAGCAATCAGGTACTGCATGCTTTTTGAAAACACCGCTGAGAAAAGCAGTTCCATAGACAATGTGATTGAGATACAGAAGCATTTATGCCAAGTCTAGGCAAAGCAAGATGACCCCCACCACACACACTGCCAACAATAGTTGGAAGGTTCAATAAGTTGGGTGAGTGATGATTCCAAATATGTATTGCCTTACCAATTCCAGGGACAAAGCATAAACATGTCTTTTTCATTACTTCTCTCTTCGAATTTATTTTACATTCTCATTCTATTTCATGTTCAATTTCTAGTTCCTTGACATTAAAATGTGTTTTCTAGACCAGCAACGAGCATACTCTGTGAATCTGTTTGAAAGGTGAAGTGTAAGGTTTTATTCTAGACCCAATGAATTTCAATCTTCCTTTAATTAGATGACTTCCTGACTCATTTGAATATTTGAGTTTGCCTAAAAGTGATCTGGCAGACATTGGTCTCTTAAATCTATCAATTACACCACATTAATGCTACTCATGAAAGTTCATGCTCTATAATACGGTTCAATCTCTAATTAAGAGCTTTTATTTCAATGCCACATGCAGGTTTTTAGATTAGTATTAAAGGATTTCTTTGCTTGGGTAGAACTGAGATCTTTGGTCTGTTTAATTTGTGAACAAGAATCCTTTCCTAGGTATGAGTGGATGTTAAAATATATGGCATTTATAAATAAGGCATGGGAAAACAATGGAAGATGCACCTTATTTTCAGACTTAAGGATTCAGAGAATGTATCACAAGGTGTAGTAATAGGAGCGCGGCGGCGGGGCTGCATCCCCAACACCCCAGCCGCCTGGCTCGGCTAGCTTATGCCCCGAAATAATTACACAGACACTGTATTCTTTTAAACACTGCTTTGGCCCATTCCTATCTAGCCTCTTCTAGGCTAATTCTCACATCCCGATCAACCCATCTCTAATAATCTGTGAGCACCGGTCTTACCTGGAAGATTCTAGCCTAAGTCCATCCTGGGTCGGAGCTGGGGCATGGCGTCTCTCTGAAGCGTCTGCTCCGGAGAGGAGAGCTGCGGAGTCTGACTCACTTCCTCTTCCTCCCGGCATTCTGTTCTGTTTACTCCACCTACCTATGTCCTAACCAATAACATGGGCCAAGGCAGTTCCTTTATTAGCCAATGACCTTCCTCCATCATTTCCCCTTTTTCGGTTTAAACAAAAAAAAGGCTTTAACTTTAACATAGCAAAATTACATATAACAAAACAGTTATCAAGTAAAAGTTACAATAATCTTTATCATAACTAAGGAAAACTATAACTAACTATTCTTAACTCCATCAAAGACTCCAGAAAGATACAATACTACCTAAGCAAACAAGAAAAAAGCAACTTTTAAAACTCTAGAAATGACAGAGACATCTCGCTGTCTGGACAGTCACCCAAAGTTCCTCTGTACTGTTGGGGCATCCATCTTCAGCCTTCAGGCCCATGGTATCCAGCAGACATTTCCATAAAGCAGGAAAATTCAAAGTCAGTCACTATCTGCTTGTCCTGAAGAATGTCTCGCAGACTTTTTCATGAATCAGGAACCCTGAAAGATCATCTCACCTTAGGCAAGTTCAGCAGTCCTCTCTCTGTGGGTTCTCTGTGTCCAGTTTATGCAATAGTCCAGGCAAGAGCAGTTTCTTGCCCAAATGGCTATCAAACTCCGTAACGATCCTCTTCGATGCCCATCTTCCTCTTGAAGTAGATTGGTGCTGCCAGGAGCAGAGTGTCTCATTGTCATGAAAAGTCCTAAGTTATTAAAACATTAAATGTCCTATTCTGTAATCTTTGAAAGACATGAAGAATGTCTATCTAAAATATATCTCTATATATCTAGAAAATCTAACTAACATGACTACAAGCTTTACTATTATCGATGATTATCCATTAACAACCTATATTTCTTAATTATATAGTACATATTTAAATGAACTACACAATCACAATACCTTAATCAAGATCAAGAAATACATATACATATAACAAAATTGACCTTAAAATCCATACCAATGCAAATTATTCATACCTATATCATTTCCCCCTTTAAATGTAAAAGAACATTTATAAACAATATTTTGGGAACATGGGCGCAGTTTTTTCTCTCCAAACTGCTTCTTGCTGAATGGGGGCGTCGTTAATTAGGTCTTTCATGGTATAACCTGTGTGCCAGGGTCATCTCAGTTGGCAGTTGAGCGAAGCAATTTTCTGAAGATTTTCACAGCAACCCTTCAGGAGGACATGGTCTATCATACCACATTGGGATAAATGCAATCCACAAGGTCTGATCCTCTGTGAAAACAAAAGAAGAATCTCTTTTCCAAAGTATCATATCCTTAGATCCAAATTCTGAAATCATACCCTCATGATATCCATTCTGGTTCCACTTGGCAGCCCATATAATGAAATGTCTCTCTGTACTTAGCTCCTTCACAGTCAAAAATTTTAAAGAAAACACAATGTACATAATCCAGACTCTTTGTGAATTTTCCATTTTTACGTGGCTTATTTTACTTTATTTCTTTTAATCTCTTAACTATCTGTACTCTGTCTCTTTAAAGACTTTACCTTTTTTTTAAACCATTAACTTTATTCTCTATATTCCTTTTCTTCTCTCTCCCAAGCCTACGTACATTCATCCAACAGTGTGACTCATTTAGTGGTCTGAATCTGTCCTATTGTGAATCTGCGATCTTTTACTATCCAGGAACACTTTTGATTTGCGCCTTTAAATCACTAGGCGCTTAAGAATCTAAGCTGTGACATTCCTAGGTTAACTTTTTGCTTTTTGAGCGTACATCTGTAGACCAGGCTGTCTTTGAACTCTCAGAGATCCGCCTGTCTCTGCCTCCCAGGCATTGGGATTAAAGGTGTTTGCTACTACACCTTGAACTCACAGAGATCTGTTCGTCTCTGCCTTCTAGGCACTGGGATTAAAGGTGTGTGCTACCACACCTTGAAGTCACAGAGGTTTACTTTAAGAATTTTAACTTTTAGTCTGCATATATTTTAACAATGGAAAATGAACATTAAGAAAGTAAGTGGCTGGATTTAGGACACAATAAAATAAGACAGAATCTAGATAGAAGATAGTAAAGGTAAAGAGCCATGCTTGACTACAACAAAAGACTTAGAACCTCGGTGGTCTTTTGCCTCAAGAAGGGTACATAAAGATTCTTACAATGTTCATGTTTTGGGACTTGTCTCTTGCACTTGGAAAAGGACTGACCAGTGTAAGAAGCAGGGTACTGCAAAATGGTAGTGGTACTTCAAGGCTATGTCTTCAAGGCACTGTGCCTTCTATTGATTTGTTTTGAGAGAAGCTAGCTTTTGGGGCATGAGCAGAGACAGTCTCCAGCCACCAGTCAAGAAACTCTGCAGTGTACTATACACAGAAAGGGCATCATATTTTAGACTGGGCTGCATGTTATAATTGCATTGATGTATGAAGTACAGGTAAATAAGTTAAGGTGTGAGAACCTTAACTGCAACTTTTTGAAAAACCCTAAGTAAGAACGAACTGAATAAGCAGTTTATAAACTTAAGATTAAAAGACACAAAACAACACACACACACACATACAAATGCTGCTGTTGAATCATAGTTTTGAGATAATTTGTAATTAGCAAAAATGTAACTTCTTTGGATGATAAAGCAAAATTAAAAAAAAAAAAACACAAAACAAAAACAAAAAACCCAATGCGCTAGAGAATGCATGAGTAAGGTGTGCAAACTAAGGTAGACCAGTAAGAGAATTCCACAAGCGAAGTGGTTCTTGCCTGGGATAGGGAGTTGGACAGAGAATGTCAGAGCCTATGGTGTTGAACAGTTACTCGAAGGTAGAGCCCACTGCTGACTCCATTTTTGGTTAGCTCAGTGCACTGGCTGTTGGTGTGGAAAACCGCTTATAAAGTAGCGGAAGTGATCTGGTGCCACAGGGTGGAATGTTAGAACCACTAAATTACTTCATGATGACAATAGTCACTGAAACAGCTTCACTTAGGTATACCATTTGTCAGGTTTTTTTTAATTTCTTTAAATTTGCTTTAATGAAGCAGTTTAAAAGCAAGAAAGACTTGTTTAGGCTCATGGTTCCAGAGGTCTCAATTGCCTGCATTACTTGGAACCTGAGGTGAGGTGGATGCCATGAGGGCTGGGACAAGAGACATGTCAGGGACAGGGAAATGTCTACCAAGGACACACCCTCAGTAATCTACTACTTTTATAGGTTAAATTTTCCAGTATTCCCCCCCTCCCAATGATACCATGAGATAAGGACCAAGCTTTCAACACACAAGGCTGTGGGGGTTTTTCATGCAGTCCATATGGAGTATATTTGTTCTGGAAACACCGACTGCAATAAAAGTAACAGAAGAAGATACTAAGGAGGGGAAAGGTCATTTTGGAGGATATTTTATTTTATGGGGTGTTTTAACTTTGTAGACTTAAAGGTATTGCAGTTCTAATGTAGACTATAAGAATATGAGTTCCTTTACTAAAATAAAGAACAACTAGGTTATAAATTACTAAAGATCAAAAACCTCAGTTAAGATGTTCTCGGCTTTGTCTTTGAGTATCTCTAAATATTCAAAGTCATGCCACACTGTAAGTTCAAAGAGGAAAGAATTATTTTATATTTCTAGGCTAGTTTAATCCTGACAACCTAGATATGAGCACACATTGATTGATGAATTATCATTTTATTCATATTTCACAATGTTTACTTCATTACAACCACAAAAGGGAGCATTAAAATGCATTTCTCTGTCTGGTTATTCAAAGTCCATTTTGGGTATTAATATTTCATGGTCTTTAATAAAGCATGTCATAGTTTCATGTATTCTGACACCTAATGGACAATGAAAGCCACTAATCTTTTTAATGAAAAGCTCCCTTTTAATTGAAAAAGAACTTGAGATAACCTACAATTAATTTATTTGTCCAGTTTATTCAGGGACAGCTAAGGAAAACATAAATTCTTATGACAATCATTATGTCTTCTAAACAATACTATGTACATGTGTTTGCTAAAGATTTAACTATTCAAGGGATGAAGAAGAGAGCAATATGACCTGATAGAAAACACAACAATGATGGTACTTTATGTTTAACAATTGAGCCTGAAATGTTCTGAAAAATTTCAATTTTCTGAAATTATGAATGGCTGGGTATGTTTAGGTTTTCAGATTCTGTTTGGTCTCATAGAGTGAAGGGCAGGCATTAAGTCCAGAAAGGAAGTGAAGTGGAGAAGGGAAAGACTGGAAGGGAAGCTTCCACCACTTACCAGCCAGTCATTCCTGAGTTTGAGGATGTTTATATCCACTGAGACACAGGAGGGAAGCACCAGCAGGGAGCAAATAGCATAGCACTCTCACACAACTACCAAGATGTAGATGGCATCTCACAGTGTGGTGTGCGGTGCTCAGGGGGATGAGCAGAGCACTGGGCTCTGCTTTACGGAGAAGCAATGGATTTATGCATGATGTTTGTTCTGCTAAAAAGCCAGAAATTCATATTAAATATTTCTGGAAATAAAGTGAATTTGGATCAAAGAGGAAAGAGGTTTCCAGCTGATGTATGCAATGGCCTGCAGGGTGAGAAAATTAAGTGAAATGATAGCTCTGAAGAGTGAAATGGAGGTTTTACAGACTAATAAGAGAGTTGCGCTATTAGCATTACTGCCTTTATGTCTTGAGGCCCCAACTCTATATAGTTGACCAGTGGGATAACCTACCCCGCTCCCATATTTGCCTCCTTACTGCTACTTTATGGGAGAAGGGAAGCGTTGCTCCTATGACTGCATGGGTGACCCCGATCTGGTTTTTGCTTGTCAGCTAGGCTCATCTGGAACAGAAGGACAGAGTTACCCTCCCTATTCCTCCTTTAGAACATTGAGGGTTTTTTTCCAATATAATTTTTTATTTGATTCAATTTTGAAACAGAAATTCAAAACTAGTCTTCATGCAGAGAAATCATCCCGTGCTTGGAGGACACCACGGCAGTGCGTAAATGCCTGGGTAAACCAGGTAGGCCAACTCTGTGGTGTCCTAACAGGGTAGCATTCATCCCTCACCAGTGAATTTACCATTGGAAATCCACACTTGACTAGGGTCCTGAAGAAGTCTCAACCCATCAATCAGAATCCACTCACTGGGAGCCTCCTATGTGCAGGCTCAGTATATTACCTACTTCAAGAGGAAAATGTATTCACTCAGAAGAGCAGTCGCTATCTTATAATGAGGAAGAATTGCCACCGGTATTGGAATAATCAAAGTCTATCTGATGACCATATTCACTCCATGTGGACAAGCTATGTAGGGAACCAAATTCTAATTAGACTGCCTGTGTGAATGTATAATGAGAACTAGGTAAGAAGTGAGTCTGGATACTTAAGTTCTGTATGATACTCTCTCCAAGTGGGCAGGTTTACATAAAGAGTTAAATAATGATTAGAAGGTGTTTGGTAAGAACGGAATCAGAAAAACAGCAGAGGGGCTCATGCCACATTCAGTGACACAGGACAAAACGGTGAGATACTAAGTCACAATTTAATCCAAGGTAAAGGAGCTCTGAAAGCTGAGACTCGCCACAGTCTTGGCAGTGAACAAGTGATCCTGGACACCTCCCGCATCTGCTTTGTACTCCCCCAGTTTGCTAAGATTCCATGGCATGGTAGTAAATGTTAGCATCCTATTGAGAGCATTTTGTGCATTTTTATGCTCATGCTCTTCCAACACTGCTCTATTTTCTCCATAGTTCATTTAATAGTTTTTGGAGAGAGCTTTATATAGCCCAGGCTACCCTCCAATTTTCTATGTAGCCAAGGACAACCCTGAACTTATGATATTCCTGTTTTTTACCTCACAGGTAAAATGGTGGGATTGAGCGCATTCATACAACATAATCTTTATATAGTGCTGGGGATCAAACTCAAGGTCTTGTTCATAGTAAGCAAATACTCTACCCGCTTCCCTGTATCTTCAGCCTTTCCCTAGCTCATTTATTCCCTAATGTTTTATATTAATTTAGTGACTGTTCTAGACTCTTTACTCTTATAACTGTGAACTCCAACAAGACAACAGCTTATATCAGCCATGTAATAAAAGCTTCATCTCTACCCTGCAGTTCTCACTCCTGATCCCTGGGCACTCTTCTCCTTCCCACCCAGATCTGCAGGATGCTGACATTGTCTACATTATTACCATGAAAAGAAATGCTGAAGAGTTTCCATTTAAACTGAAGTGACTACAAGTATTCTGGATTTAATTATATTTTGTATTTGTTTTGTCATCACACAATGGAATAACGAAGTAAAAAGTAGTTTAGAAATGTAAAAATAAAAGGTTTCATTTTTCTATTATGTTTTTCCCATTGTCTACACAAAATCTATCATAGACTTGGGAAATGTGTTACACTGAAATGAATTATTAAGCAGAAAAGACTATTTTCGTATTGAAAGGGCTATGGATATAGCCCAATGGTAGAGTTTGATTACCATCCACTTGTGTCAAATATTAGCAGAACTGGAGAGGGAAAAGAAGATGGACATAGAGACAGAGATGGAGATGGGAGGGAGAGGGAATGTGATTGAGAATGTTCTCATACCAAAAAAGCCTAGAGCTTCAAGCCTTCGGCGTGCTTGAAGCTGCTACGCAGGTTTCTGGAAGACTCATGCACTCTGAATCCTGTGAGCTGCATGCTACAAACCAACCTTCCACTAGTGCAAGACTCTAATGAGGGTAACCAATTGCCTTCTGATTGGATTTTAGCCCATTCCAAAGGAAGAAGTCATACTTCATATGACTGCATACTTACTTAGTCAAAAGCCCATGACATAGGTCCTGGAAGGGAACCTAATACAGTTGTTCAGCTGAATGAGCTTGCTGTTAAGTTGTTTTCTAAACATTTATGTTTATATACACAAATTAGTGCTGGTCTTGCACTTTATCAGAGAAGTTTCTGTTTACAATAGGTGGCAATCAATTCAGAGATTCGTCACTGCAGAGAATGAGTGGCTGTTGGGTGCTTAGCCCGAAACTGGGCATTTACCCCGCTCCCTGCAAGGCTCAGGGAACATCAGAAAAGAAGGCAGAAAGAATACAAAAGCTGGAGGACTCTCTCCTGGACAAAGTATGTCTATTCTATTCATGAACCCAGAGCAGCAGTAGCTACCTTAACAAGACCACCATGAGGCTTGGCCCACCAACGTTCCTTCATGGATTCAGGAAGAACAAACTTATAAGATCCCATCCCAACCAGAGAAGCTATAGAAAGTTTTATATCACTGGATAGGGAGGAGGCTAAGGATGAAACTTATATTCAAAGTACATTTAATACATGTGTATGGAGTTGTGAAAGAATAATTAAACTTAAAGAAGGAAATCTAGAGTTCAGACAAAAGTCAGAGTGTATTTAAATATTAACCTAAAGATATTAAGAGGTAGCAAAAATTTCAGTTTTCCATCATAAGGAAATTCCTGAGCTTTTCAACTTCTATGGCGAAGATTGTATTGGCTTACAGGGTGAGAGGACATGGCCTATGGTTGGCCCTGTTGTTTTTGGGCCTACGAAGAGGCAGCATATCATGATAGGTTTGTGTGGCAAAGAAAAATTGCGTCCTTCATCTATGATAAGGAAAAAAAAGCAAAAACAAAAAAGACAAATCCCAGAGACCCAACTACCACCTTGTAAAATCATACTCTTTAAAATGTAAGACTTTAGAAGATTCAAACTATAGTACGTTATGCTAGGGATCTAAGAGATCCTCTTAAACTTGGTTAGGAAACATATGACATGTTGTGTAATTTTAGCATAAAACAGGACCATCATTTACATAAGATCCTTATCAATCCCTGAGATGTAGAACACTCAGTACTCTTAATTCCTTACAGCTCCATTTGAGGCTTCTTGATTCTGTCATGTTTTCAATTGTCTCATTTATTTCTCATACATAGGGACATGTAACAAGATAATTTAAGTGAGGTTTACCTGCCACAGTGTCATTTTAGTGATGACTCTATCCCTCAAATGAAATTCCTTTTCTAAAGTGATTTTCTATGCTTTATACAACTCTAGATGTTTCTTTATGTTGGAATATTAAAAATCCATTTGAACCCTGAAACCTTCAACTTTCTTTATTCATGGGCACCTTAGTAATCACCAAGATCATTAATTGTCCTAAATTTATGCTTCTGTTCGAATAGGGAGAATTGTTCTCCAATTCAATGAAGCGATCTATAGCTCATCTTGCATTTTGAAAAAAAAATCACACCAGAGAGATATTTTGTCTTATTTATCTTCTTGTTGTCTTTAGACATACTACCATTGCTCCATCTATGACTTTTCGATGAGTTTATCATGTGCCAGGAGCTGGGCAAAGGGCCATGGGAAGCACAGTATCTAAGACTGTGAAGGAACCAGGCGAGAGCCAGAACCAATCATGATTTAAATTATTGATGGATGAACACTTTTATCAGAAGAGTACATGCCGATTGCTTAGCAGCATGAAACAAACTCAGCAAGCTGAGACTGTCAGAGGGCTGAGAAAGACCACAGGAGCCGGAGAAGCCTGCCTTTGGCAGGGACGTGTGATTGCAAAATGATTAACCAAGTGAAGGTGGAAAGGGATTCCAGGTGGAGTCGGACATCTCAATACTTGTCACTGTTAGCTCTATCCAACCTCCTAACAATGCTTTGTTCAGACATGTATGTTTATTTTCTGGCACGGAAAGTCACACATAGCTGCCTAGGTTCTCTGGAGCTCTGTGTGGCATAGACAAAATGAAAAAACAGGTTAACGTTGATCCTCCAAACCCCATGCTCTCCTTAAATGTCAGGAAGTATAAATGCTCTAAGGGCAAACTTAACTGGTCCCTTAAATTCTATGGTGCCTCATGCCTACTATTCACTCATAAATCTGGGTGCTTCACTCTATGCAGAGCATTTATAATATATTTATAGTTTTATATTAGAACTCACATATCACAGAGTCTCTATTTTATTAATGACGCTCACACCACCAGTGAGAGTAATAATAATAATATTACTCATTATGATTTACTTTAAAAAGCAGCTATTTCTCTTGAGGGAATTGCACAAACTGTGGTGTTCCTTTTGTTAAAATTTAATAGAGCTATGAATCATTGCCTCGGGGGATGTGAGTGGTTTCCTTTCTTTACAAAGAAATGGATAATTTTTATCCTTTTGCACTAAATTATAATGGTATGTATGACCTAAAACACATAAACATATGTGTTCCCTCTTCCCTTCTAAGCCAAGGAATAGAATTATGTCCAGAGCTTAATTTAAAGAATACTCCTTTTTCTCAACTGCATTCATATTGTCTCCTCACAGAGAGTATTTTGCAAATACACTATGTAGGAGATAATTTGAAATTCATGACATCTACAATCAAGTTCACGAGGAAATTTCTTCTTGATAACTCTTAATTTCGAAAAATCTTTAATTGTACTGTTAAAACCTCATGGAATGGCCTTTTACTTAACTTAATAAGGGTGAAAACTCTAATGGAAGGTCCATTTAAGATGAACTTGCTATTGTGGCTATACTGGCAATACACAATGTCACAGAAGACTGTGAGAGTCATCAGTGCGTGCCCACTTCAAGTGACAGTGCTATTTCACTCTGATCAGAAGGTATTTTCCCTTATCATTTGAAAGGGTCTCTAAGGAATTGTCTTCAGAAATGTCATTTTGCACTATCTAATTTAGTGTGGGTCCCACATATCCATTGACTCTCATAGGATGCAAGCTTTTCCCCAGACAAGCTGATCCTTGAATTCAATCTTTCTCACAGACTGAGCAGGGCCATATGACTGCAGGGAGCAGGGGAGATTACTCTCTCCTGCGGGAGACCTGGGAGGGACCATTATTTTATAGAGGTTAAAATACTGATGTCATTAGACTAGGAAGGAATGGATATCATAATGAAAAGAGTATACAAAGGGAGAAGAACAGTTTAAAATGAAAGGTACCTATGGGTTATCAAATTACTCTGTTCAATTTAATGGTAAAAATAATAATGATAAAGAAAAATTAAAGGAAAGTCAATGACTTGCTAGGGTCATTCAGATGGGTGGTGATGTGAAGGCAAGGGGTATCTGTCTACTTATACAGAATTATTTTAATTTCTGAAAAAATTTAAATTACTTTGAAAATATTTCCCATTTCCCAATGAGCTATAAAAATGACATTAAGTGGGAATTACCATTTTGGATCTTTCTGAAATAATTTCCAGCATGTTATCGAAAAGAGATTGAACAATTCATTCTTGCAATACTTTGTGGAGGAAAGGCGCTTAACTGCTGTATTTTAATACAAAAGATTGCCCAGAGAGGCGTTGCATTATACAGTAAGTGCCATGAAAAGATTAACTACTATGCAGGCGGCACCTCGAGCAGGGAAACTCAATGATTTCTATATAAAGCTCATAAATGAAAGCGTTCATTTATTCATGATATTCTAACACATCCAGAGCTGTTTTTCAGCAAGCAATGGCAAGCAATGCATGGCCTTTTAGTTGTACGCTATTACTTAAAATATTTGAGAAAACTATTCATCAGTCTCTGGTTCTATTATTATATTCAAGAGAAGGTTAATTAACACCTCCTGGGGTCACTTTTAGTGGGGAAATTTTTAATGGATATAATACCATGGCAGGAAAGATATGACTAGCAATTTCTAAAAGATGACTAATGTGGATTATTTCCAGAACACAAGATGAGAGAAGAAAGCAAGCCAGCCAGCAAGCAAACAGAAGAATGAAAGAACAGAAAAACAGATTATCAAGTTTATCTTACTTTTTACTAACAAAGCTCTTATTTTCAAAGAATGGTCTCTTAAAATTCATCATGATAAGAGAAACAGAAAGCCATTAGTAACTGAGGAACAGGATACAAGCAGAGAGTCACAAGAAAGAGTCATGTTACTGACAGTCCAAGATGATGAGAAACACAATGTTTTAGTTGGGTTATGGTTAGACTCCTCTGTGGGAGCTGCCATGCCTCAGGTCGAGTTTTAAACATTCAACAAGCAAAACACCAGTAAGCCCCCACGTTTCCTATGGTCAAGATGCAGAAAAATCTTTTCACTATGACCGTGGCTGTTATTCTTATATGCCTAATCACTTGTACTACAACCTCTCTGGGATTTCTATTGGTCTCTTTGGAACAGTTAGCCTTTCTTTATGAGTTGAGTGGCCCCCAAAATACACTCAAATCGAAGAAATGGCTGAAATGTAGGCTCCTTTTCTCTTCTGTGTTATGTCTCAGAACTTATCTGTTTTTCCTTCTGGACCACCAGTTCTGCTCGGAGGAAAACAAGTCAAATCCTCCTTTCTTTGGGTGGAAATACTTCAGGAAACATCTCACTAGACTGACACGGTGCATGTTTTCATTACAGCTAAATGTCACACACATGTGGATAGAACAGTTTCCCAAAGATGACAATGCTGACACTTGTGGAAGTGCTGTTCCAATGAAATGCCAACACAGCCTGTCACCGAGTGAAAGATACAAGCAAATGGCCAAAGTGATATAAAATAACAATGGAATTTCCTAAAGCTCAAGGCTGCTCTCTAATGATGAGAAGGAGCGTGCTAGAAATGGAACAGGAGCCCTTCGAACTCCATTTTAAATACATTACATGCCTCATGTAGCATCCAGCTTTACATAGACTATTCATGAATCCGTGATGCCGCTTTGATTGTTTTAAATAGAACAGGAAAGATAATAGAACGACTGCAAGATAGAAAATGCTCTTATCCCATGGACATATCTTCATATTGGCAATCTATTGGCCATCCTGTCCCCCTGGCTCTTCTCCTGGGGAACACTTGCATATGATGTGAAAATGGGCCCTGATTCACATGTCCGCAAAACAAAACAAATCAAAACTGTGCCTCATTCAGATGACACAACTGACCTAAGTAGATGGACCATCTCCATCTGTTACTTCACTCCCACTGTATTTCACCAGTATAGAAAATAAAATCAAGCTCAAATGATCAGATTCGCCTGTTCAAAGAGCCCACCAGTGCCCTCATTGTATTGTCTGCAAAGCTGTTTTCCATTTGTCATTAGGTCATCTTGCCTTTCTCTAGCATCTCCTAGTTCATCAGTCTCTCCTGCGTGGTTCTGAGGATTAAAAATATGACACCAGGTATGTATAAAGAGAAAAGTCGTGGAGAAATTTCAAGTATAAAAGACCAGACAGGTAAAGGATTGAGGGCTTGTCTAGTAAGCAGACTTTAAACATAGTATATGATATATCTTGCTTGCCTGTGCCTCAGTAAGCAGATACTGTGGCTCACTGGTTCTTCCGTTTCTTCTAGACTTTAGAGTATTTTTAGTAACACACCAAAACTGCACTGAGCTGAAGTAGCTACCTCAGTTTATGACTTGTCTTTCTTCTACAAATGCACAGCAGAACACATATACTCCTATATAACAATCTCTCAATCCTGTTGAGAGGGACGAAGTTTCCTTCGACACTGTGGTCTTACATTTAATAAAAATTAACATAATTGTTTCATTTCCAGCCTGTTAAACAACTCAAAATTGATCAATATGTTCTGCTATTATGATGTCACCTGCTAACTCTCTCATCCTTTTCATGACAGGTCTGTTTTGCTGTGAATCAATCCAATGACCAAAATGCTAACATCTTCTTGATATTAAGAATATCTATAAAGGCATCTTTAACCCAGAGTGTTTTTCTGGAACCAACACAACAGGCTTTCCACTTCTAAATGTTTGCTTTTAAACAAATCCACAATAGCAGCCTGAGGGTCTCAGTATCTAGGTAGTAGCCAGTTAAGGTTTTACACCACTTATTCTATCATCCAGGAGTTCCCAACCTGGGGGTCAGAACCCTTTTGGGAGTTGTATATCAGATATTTAAATTATTACAGTTTATAAGAGTAGCAAAATTACAAGTTATGAAGTAGCAATGAAATAATTTTAAGGTTGGAAGGGTCACCACGACATGTGGAAATATATTAAAAGGTAACAGCAATAGCAAGATTGAGAAACAGTTAACAGACAGTGGCTTGTTTTATTTCCCTCATAAATTTGTGATTCTATCAAATCACAAGACAGGCCGGGTATTCTGGCAGGCTGATCCTTATTCTTTCCTCATTTATATGATTTCTAACCCTCAGTGCCTTGATGAAAGAGGAAGCAAGCCTCAACATAATCTTTATGACGCTTAATACGGGAGAATTGTGCTATGAGCTTTGTGCTGATGAATGCGAAACACATCTTCTCTTTGAACAGTAGTGTTGGGTACACATTCCCTTTATACCACAGAGAAAGATGGCGCCACGAGAATGGGAAACCCAATGACCATGCATCGCTCTGAGGGCACGAGGAAGGAACAGAAAATAGAGTATCAACAGATTGTCAGGCAAAGGTCTTACCTGAATTTGCCGATATCTCGGTAGAGACCTCCAAATACCGAGAACGGCGCCCCCGTGTCTGCACTCTGTGCGCTGGCACCCAGTTACCGAGCTTCGGGCAAGGGGGCTGGAGGTTAAAATACACAGAGACACAGCAACACGGGTCGTCCTTGAATTCCCCAAGAATGCTCCCTTTATTGTGTTCAGGGGCAGATTAAACAGAGATAGCCATGCCCCAGCCAAACCCACCAGAAACCACTCTCCTGCCATCAAGAACTCCCGAAGGTCTCGTGCTCAGAGCAGCTGTAGGCACTCAAATCAGGGGATTACAAGAAATTCAGGATTTGGTGTCTCACTGCTCCCAACATGACTTGATGGTTTTCTATGGTGCATCTATGACTTTAGGGACAGGCCTGTCCTATTGCTTCTGCTTATAAAGCATTATAGTTAAAGTAGAAATAAGATTCTTATACTGGAAGAAAATGAATGGCTCCCATTTTCACTGTTTTTTAGTGAATTGCCCTAATGCTTACAGGCTTGAAATCAATTAAGATTTTTATTTGCTCTCCCAGGTGGGTTAACAATTTAAATATCACATGAAGAGACATGTGAAGTGTCACACCTACATTGGCTCGCTGGGCCACAGGTCTGGGGTTCAGTAATCCTTCCCCTGTTGGACTCCCCGGTTTTAGCCTTTGTCCCGTTATAGTCTTTACTTCTTGTCATGCACCCTCTAGGTGGCTTCATATGTGGTGTGTTGAAGCAGCTCAAGACAACAACGTGAAAATCAGAAGTATCCAGACCTCCTTAGGGCTAAACTCTGCAGTCCACAGCACAGCTTCCCCATAGTCTATGGTTGTAAGCCAGTCACAGATCTAACACAAGGCAAGTCATGAATCCTGAGAGCTGTAGTTCAAGGGGTGACCATTAGGAGGCAGTGCAGATGGAGTCAGACACAAGCCTCTTAGCGATACATTTTCTTTGCTGACAAATCCCTTCCCCTCTGCATCATATTTGCTTATCTTGCTCAACTTCGTGTGAAGGCCAGCATGTAAGGGTTGATTCAATACATTTCTTCAACTCTCTATTCAGTGACCTGTTTGGAGCTTGAAATCAGTTACACTGGGAGTCTGTCCATCACAGAATGTTAAAAATCCATCAGAGCAAAAGATGGCTTCACTGTTATTTGTTTTGTTGTTTAGTTTACATTGCCAGCTTCCCATCACAGTACCTTGCTCATTCTACTCTCTTTTCCTCCTTTCTTCCTTCCCTCCCTGCTTCCCTAACTCCCTCCCTCCCTCCCTCCCTTCCTTCCTTCCTTGAGATCCTGTTGCCTCTGCCTTCCGGGTGCCGAATTAAAGGCTTGTGTCACCATCAAGCTTACCCTCTTTCTTAAAAGATGTGCAAAAGTTGTTCCGTTGATAATAGGACTTCCCTTACCCAATGTAAGACAGTATATATGAGCAATGAGCACTAAGGAAATTGAAACATATACTTACAACACAGCACAAATTCCTTAAGGCTCAATATTGTTAGTTCAGATCTTGTCTCCCAGAACGTCTCCCCCTTAAAGGTAGGGTTTAAAACATTATGGAAGACAATGAGGCGGAAGTTTATGCTGGGACTGTAGCCAAACACATCATGTTAAGATCTCTTCTCTCCCCCACAGCTATTTTCCAGAGAGGCAGTAGCAACTGAAGGCAGTGACTTGGAGAAATAGGCATAGTGCCCAGCCTTCACTGCAGTGCTGGCTGGACATGCCTTCATGGGGACACTGTATAAGTGAGAGTAACACTTGCCAAGGTCTCTCCTAATACAATATCCCATGACTGCAGTTCTGCCATTAATGGTCACTCTCCTTTGGGTCTTCCTACAAATGCTTCCTAGATGCTTTCTTTCTAGCATATGTGAGACAGTGCAAAATAAAGGATTTGCTTAAGCTAGGTAGAAGTTAAATGTTTATAAAAATTATTAACATAATCATCCAAAGCTACAAAAAAACCTCATGCAGACACATATCACAGAGAAATTCTTGTATGAAACTCACCTTATGTATTAGTATGGTGAAAAGTTATCTTTAAAACTTGTAATTCTGAACCACTAGTGTGGTCTAAACGTTACAAAGCTATCCAGTATAATTTCATATTGTTCACATAGTCAGGGGCCACTTAAAGATTTGACCCAGACTGTACCCCCATCAAATAGAGAAATGTAACACATCTCTCTCAGTTTCTTCACTGTCTTTAGTTGGTGTCAAATTGGGAACCGACTCTCCACTAATATTTCAGTGTTTTGAGCTCACCGTCCAGTGCAAGGGCAGATCGAAACATCCAATCATGACAAATAAGTAAGGTGCGCAGCATCTTGAATTATAAAGCTTATGGCTCTGATACACAGGTTGTAAAGTGTTGAACATAAGCCAAAGAATGTCAGTTGAAATGACTTGTTTTCGAGGAAGCTGTTTGCATTTAACAAGATACATGGAGTACTTACAGCAAATGCAATGCAAAAAAGTTAAACTATAATAAAATAAAGTGAACTATGCAGCTCTGACTGCTCTCTGCATGTAAAAGAGCTGTGGTTTTGATTATTTTGACTAGAGGTGGGTGGGAGGGCTATATGCTGAGTTTCTAAATTAAATTTCAGTCCCATGGGCATTTGAAAAATATACGACCAATCTGCAAAAAAGGATTTGGTTTTTGGTTCAACTCTTTATAAAAGTAAGAAAGAAAAACAGATTTCTGGACTTTAGCCCATGATAGCAATCTAACTTTTGAGAAACATTGTGGCTTTATAATCAATATTTGCATGGGCATTGCCTGTCTAAATTGATTTTTAAGTGGAATGTTCAAATGCATGACGCAAATCACTCTTAATCATTGTTAAAATGAAGGCCAGGAAATTTGTTAGAAGGCTCTGGTGTCATGTGTATATAGCTTTTATGGAAGCACAGAGGATTCAGCTTCCTTAAATAGAAGAGGGATTTAAAACATACAGTGCAAGCAAGCAAGATGAGTTTAAAGTGAAACAAATCTAGCTTGAAAGTTTTCATATAACTGAATACCAACCAGGTCCAAAACAAGCACAGGAAATAAAATCAAGTCAGCAAATTGCTTCCTTAGCTGAATAATATATAAACAAGATTATTAGCAGCTTATACACAACAAGGGAAGGAGGTGGACACATGTAGGAGTGCTTTGCTAACCTAATTAAAGGTCTGGGGATACACACATCTGCAGAGGCTCCAGTTTCCAAGCTCCATTGTGATAATGAACACAAAATGATGACACTTCAAATGTCATCGCTGCCACAAGAGGTTACAACTTTGTCCTTAGTGAACTCTCATAGGTTATGTAACAAAGATAACTTCCATTCTAATGACTGTCCGCACACTTATGCAATAATGGGCCTTCCCCGGCTGTAACAGTTTCTAGTCCTCGAGTGCGCTTAGGCGTGCTTTTATCTTAATAAAGTGCCCTAGTCGTGTACTGTATCGGGAAGCCAACGCATGAATCATCGTGCATGGTGTGGGTTCTTGTTGCCCGATACAGTAATTCTCACCACATTCAAGACTGTTAAAAATTGCTTTTAAGAGAGTTTCTGGTGCCATAACCTTAAAGATACAACTTGGAAAAGCCCCACTGAGGTTAACTCACTTGATAAATCCTAGGATCCAATGTGGCTGGCTTTCTGGAGTCAAAGATAAAAGCAGATTAATAGTTTAATTAAATATGTTTGATACCTTGGGTATCGTAACTATTGTACCTTTGACCTCATGGGAGACTGTCAGAAACATAAGGGGGATAAAACTGAGGTTGCATATTTATGCGGGCAGCTGACCTGAAAAGCACGCCACACTAGGCTGTACTGTAAATAACCAAAAGATCCAGTAAATTATGAGATCAATAAAATTTCCCGGGTGCCGTAGTTCCCAGAACTAGTTAGTACATTTCTAATTTATAGGCAAAAGCTTTCCGGGTCTGCAAGAAAGATAAATTAAAATGCCTGGATGAAGAAATACACATGTATGCTTGACAATCCTGAAACACAGTTCGCAGCTAATGAGAAGGCAAGTGTGCACTTTGCTGTACGCTTTCCTATCTAGAGGAGGGCAGAACACTAAAACCCATGTCACTGATGACCTTGGTGCATACAGCATAAGCCTCTATTTCCTATCAGGCCCCAGAAAAGGAATTAATTAATGCTTATCAAAACTAGAGCAATTCCCTGCAATAAAACTGAATGTAATGAAGAGGCCACAAATGGCTTTGGCCCTACTCCAAAAGTATTTCTTCTTCTTTTGGGGAAAAATACTGTATGCATTTAAATATCCAATATATAAAACTCATCCATGCTAGGTATCACATGAAATATGTACATGATGTGCATGCACACACAGAGAGTCACACTCAAGTATACATACGTATCCACACACAGGCGAGTGCATATGGCTATAATTCAACAAGTATGTTTGAGACACATATCATCTAAGGATAACGAGGAAAAACATGTGAAGTTCAAATTTTGGTGAGAAAAACAATGAGAGAGGCTATGTTTCAATTCAAGGTGTTAACCATTATTACAGGGGAAAATGTCATGATTAATATGGAATCAAAGAGTAGCTCACACATGAACTTGGCAGGGAGGCCAAGAGGAGGATAGGATGGGTTAGGGTCTGCTAACAGTAATAAAACTACTTTATTAATTAGTTACTAAATCATTTCTTTTTTAAAAAAAAACTTTTTTACAAGAAAAATTTACAGCTCCCCATATACACAAATGCCTCCTTCCTAGGACTTTTCTTCTTCCTCAAATCCTGCCTGATTCTTCAGTATCCTACAGGTCTTCAGGGAACCCTCTCTGAGGAAGCCTTTTATCTTTATACTATTGATGTGAAGAGACACCATGACCAAAATAACTCTTATAAAACAAAGTATTTAATTGAGAGTTCACGTACAGTTTCAGAGACTTAGTCATTTAATTATCATGGTGGGGAGCTTAGAGGCATGTAGGCAGGCATGGTGCTAGCGCAATTGCTGAGAGCTTTATATCCTGATACATAGGCAGGAGGAAGAGAGCCAAGAATACTGCATAGGCTTTTAAAATCCTGAAACTTAACCAGAGTTGACACACCTCCTCCACCAAGGCCACAACTCTCAACACTTCCAAGCAGTTCATCAATTAGGAATCAAGCAAGCAACTGTACAAACCTATGGGGTGAGGAAGTGGGGGATGAGGGGTTAAGAGAGTGGGAAGGGGAAGAGGGAGGCATTCTCATTCAAACCATCACACCATTTATGATTCCCCATAGAAATTTAGTTCTACATCCTCTTCTTTCCTCTACCATTGTATCCTGGCTCTCCTTAAAATTCTTAAGCACAGCTTGTATTTATCATTTTTTTACCAATGATCATTTTCATTACTCAGAGCAGTGCATGGACCAGTGGGGTAAGCATCACCTGTGACTTGGTTAGAAATAGAGAACTTCTACCCTCTTGACACACCTTACTCAACAAGGTCTATAGAGTTAGTAAGATTCACAGGTGATTCACATGTAAATTAAAAACCAAGAAGACATTACCTAGCTCTGTTACATTTCAATAAAGTAACTATAATTCATAGCTACACAAATTAGCATTACTTACCATTAAAAATCAGTTCCTCACTTGGCACATTTCACGTGTGCAGTAGCACCTGAAAGCAAGTGGCTACCTTGTAGTGCATGCCTGCGGGCACATTGTCGGCATAGAAGAACATTCTTTTAGAGGCAGACATTCCACCAGATATACTATATTGGACAGACCTTAACACCCAAGGCCATTATGATTTTATTTCAGCAATCTTTAATGCCTGGAACACTGAGGAAAGGTATGCAAAGCCTTTCTTCGGCATCATAGATGAAGATCTGAGTTAACCACCCTCTTTTATGCTGACTGAAAAGTTGTGATACCATCCTTTCCTAAGTAGTTTGATTTTTCTCCCTAATGACTTGCTAAAAAAAATAATTAAGAATACTTTAAAATGAACTTTTAGAACTTTCATTGGAAAATTCCCAAAACTTCAACTCAATAAATATGTCCTGGGTTTTTTTTTTGGGGGGGGGGGGACTACAAATCTGGGCATCTAACTCAATACTCTGTAATTCTTTTGTATTCTTTTCTTTTTTTAAAATTTATTAGATTTAAAAAAATACCAATTCCAGTTTCCACTCCTTTCCCTCCTCCCATTTCCTCCACACACCCTCCGACCCCACCCCCATCTAATCCTCAGAGAAGATAAGGCACATTGCACTGTGGAAGGTCCAAGGGCCCCCTACTATAGCTAGGCTGAGAATAGGATCCCAAAAAGCCAGTACACGCAGTAGGGATAAATCCTGGTGCCACTGCCAGTGTTCCCTCAGTTTACCCCAGCCATGCAACTGTCAACCACATTCAGAGGAACCAGTTTGGTCTCATGCTTGTTCCATCCCAGTCCAGCTGTAGTTGGTGAGCTCCTATTAACTTAGGTAAACTGTTTCAGTGGATGAACCCATCATGGTCTTGACCTCTTTGCTCATGATGCTGTGTGGCTGCTAATGACAAAAAGTAGGGAATAAAAATGGTGGTTTTTGGGTACGAGAAGCAGCAGAAAGGCGCTGGGTAATGCATACTACAAACTCAGAACAGATTAATAGTATTGATAATGACAATGAACGAAAACAAACAAAACAAAGGGACTAGATGGCCTTGGGAATAAGCCTAACAGAAGGGAAAAGCCCTGAGGCAAACGGTAGATAAAGGGAAACTGGTTCAGTTAAAAGAGCAGCCAGAAAGGAGCCTAAGCTGGGCGAAGCATTCAGAACTAGTAAGTCTCCGTGTCATGAGGGCAAAGCTGGGTAGCAGCCCAAAAGAAAAGGCCTGGTATAACACCCAGACCCAGCACTCAGGAGGCAGAGGCAGGCAGATCTCTAAGTTTGATGTTAGTCTGGTCTACAGAGAGGGTCAGCGAGGACTACACAGGGAAAAAAAAAAACTCCTGAATAAATTGGAAGCATGGGGACCTTGGGAGAGGATCCAAAGGGAACAGGGAGGTAGAGAGGAGTCAGAGGAAAATGTAGAGCTCGATAAAAATAAGAAGAAGGAAAAGAAGCATTTGAGCAAAAATGAATACAATTCCTTTGGAGAATGGGAGCTCTCTAGAGACCTGCAGTTGTTGGTAGAATTTGGCATGTACCAGGCTGGACGTTCACAGGCACTCGTGCATACACCATCACAGTATTAGTGTCGGCACAGCCCAACGCAGCTTCACTAATTAAAGGTGGGCTGTCAAGATAACTAGAACCATGCCCATAGGCACTTAAAACTTCTAAAACTCTGAAAGGGTAGCATTAAACTATCATTTTCAGAATCCCCTATACTATTTTATTTATTTCTTTATTTACATATTTTTATTGTTATGTTTTTAACAAAAAGAAATTGATTTCAAAAGCATAACGGAACCTTCAAATAAAGGGAAAACAGGTGACTTGCAGAAATAAAATCAGATTCACAGCATGAAGCTTTTCATTTAGATTTCTGAAGCAAAAAGAACCCTAAGTTATACGCGATTGCCTTGGCAAAGAAGGGGAGCAATGGGGTCAGGCAATAAGGGCAGTAGCTTCAGATTCAACAGGAGGTCAAGTCACCTCTGCTCAGCTTTGAGCTTACAAATACAGACAGACAAGAGAGAGGAAAAATTACGCTTAATGTACTTGGTGCTCAGACATATATGAAGACAAAACACCTAAACTTGTAAAAATAAATAAACATTTAAAGAAAAAAATTTCATGTAGTTTGGGAAAGAGGCTGTAGTTAGCAATGGAACAATTACAACAGTCAGTGTCACACCTTTAAAATGTGATGGCAATGGCACTGGACCCTCAGGCTAACTTGTTTGGAGTAGTTGCAGATTGTTTAGGATATGTAGCATAACCAGCCAAAATGGGTGGTTAGAGGCAGGCCTTGAAGTCTATATCTGGCTCTGGTTCCTGTCTGAGTGATGTTTCCTGGTCCACCAAATATGAACAAGTAGTTCTGCTCCATGGCACTGCCATGGCCTTAGCTATCCTGACACCATATTGTCCCCAACATGCTGGGCTGCACCTTTCAAACTGTGAGTCAAAATATGCCCTTCCTCTCCTAAATTCCACCTGTCAGATTTGTTAAAATTTGACAAAAAAATTAACCAGCATAAGCTATAATATTTTCCAAAGTTAGAACAAATAGCCTCCTTCCATCTTACAGAAGTATAATCAGCAAAACTACTGCTAACAAAGGAAAGGCAATTACATAGAGGTATTTTGACCTCATTTCTTCCCAGATGCCATGTGGTTTTCTTCATTCGGAGATTTCGATTCTAGAAGCCTAATTCTTTATGTGAGGAAAGTGAACAACATAGTCAGACATTACTTTCCTTATGTGCCGGGGGAATATTGAAGTGCATCCTGGATTGGGTTCCTTAGAGCTCTAAATTGCCTTGTTTTCTCTAAACTCCTTTCCCATGTTTAGGCTTTTCTTGTTTACACACAGCTAGATGTCTGCTATTTCTAAGTCATATTCTACTGAAATGGACTTCCTTTCTCACAGCAGACTAAAGTTATTCCACAATGCCAGTGGCTCCTGCAGAGAGAACGGCAGAATCCGCCAACCACCGCTTTGGTGACTCTGTGCTAATGATTCCGATGAAGCTCAAGGGTGGACGGTTCAAGCCTTTAGTTTGAGTGAGCATGCTATGCACTGACGTTAGCGAGTCCAGCTCCAGATGACTTGCTAGTTTGGAAGTGAGAGAGAGAACCTATTTACAATGGCGACAGCCTGGCGTCACTCACACTAGTCCGGAGAGCAAGCAGGACGCTGTGGATAATATTAGCAACCTCCTGGTGTGCAGGAAATGTACAGCGTCACCTGGGATGTCTTTTAGGCAGAATGGTTAATCTGAATCTAATCAAGCTTCAAGACTCAGCATCTAGTTTGCAAGAAATAGAGTGTGAAAAAGAGCTCCTTACGGAAAAATCTATATTATGGGTTTTTTTTTTAAGCAGAAGTGTATTTGTCTATTCAAAAAAGCTCTAGAAGAACATAAAAAACAAATCCAATGTTTAAACCATAAGTGTTGCAACATCACCAAGAGCTGTTAAAAGGTGTCAGGTTCAAATGAGGATATTTAAATGTGTTTGGATATTATATAAGATTATGATTATGTAGTGAAACATCTTTATCCTTTTGTGGAAGAAAGCTGAGGCGTTTGGGATGAAGTGGCATATTTACTCCGACTTAGTTTTATATAATAAATGGAAAAATGGCTGGGTAGATGAATGGAGGCAGGGATTGATGCACAACAGCAGGAAAATATTTCAGTTGTTAAACTTAAAAAGGCTATACATGTCTGTTGGCTATTCTTTCAACTTAATGTTTGAAGATTTTTGTATGAAATTGTGAAAGCTATACCTTCCCCTTTAAGGAAATGACAGAATTATTGTTGAGTGAGGATCCTCAGCTATGCAAAAAGCCTTTTCCTACCAAGACCTTTGTCTCTTTCTGTGACAGGGTGCTTGTCCACCACGGGCACAGTAGCCACCAGATCATCTGGGGGTGCGGCATCACTCCTGGGAATGTAACTTACGATAGTTTACAACATAGACCCTAAGAACTTTCCTCCTAAGCATTCTTTACTGACTGCTCTGCCTTGTGGCTTTTCAGTCCCTCCATTTAAAGGTTGCATTTGCTTTCCCAGATGATGACTTTGGGTTCGACCCTGAGATTTGCTTTGCTCAGCGTTAGCATATCAGAAATAATATAAATAACAGTCAAATACATGCTTGTGTTGTGCTGCTCTTGTGAGCTCCTGCTATCACAGAAGAGAGCTCTTCCGAGCTGCCAGGTGCTCCTCATTCTGAGGTGCCAGGAAAACGTCTGAGAATCAAACCTGCAGGAACTCACCCTGTAAGGTTAAGCTCTGCTGGTCATAATTTAAGGCAGAACTATGGATGTAAGTCCAGCCCAGAATAGTCAACCTAGCTACAGTTTGTAAGAATGAAGAGTTGGGGTCCTAACCCTATGCTGTTTAGCAGGATGGTGTGCAATGTTAGCTGATTGATGCTCTGTATTCAAAGCATTGACTCCAAAGGTGGACTCTAATCACTTATTAGAAGGCACATACTTTATGTTATTTAGACCACATCTCAAAAGGGAAGCTACTCACCCTGAATGCCCAGGAGGACTGCATACATGTTGTTACGGTCCTTGACCAGTTTACCCAGTCTTCACTGTTATCAATTTTTCCCTCAGATGTTTAATACCTCTTTTGCTCTGTTCTCCTTCTCCCTCCTAAGACAACTCCACAGTGAGATTTGTCTAAATCTTCCCAGAACTCTTGGCCATATTTACTGGAAAGTTGTACAACTTAATCCATGTATAGACCCAAGCTGAGGGTGATCCCGTTTATTTGGCCAAGAGTTTACTGATGATCTAAATTACTAAACCACACACTCATGATTTATGAGTCCAAGAGACTGACCATCTGACTTATACCCTGGTTGTTACCTCAGATTGTGAGTTATGTCTTAATTTTCACCTCCAAGGACAACTGTGAAGCCATTATCACAGGTGCCACTGTGCTTAAACTTCAGCTCACATGGAAGCAACATGCACTGTTTGAACCTTATTGCTTTTAGCCCTATTTCTTCCTTTCCTGTTAGCAGGGTGATGAATAATAGCATTGTTAGGAAGGAAAAGACCCAGGGACATTTGCATTCTGGAGGGGCATACTACTTTTTTATGTTCTCATATATAAGTGTCTTATGGACAAAATATACCTTGCTTAGTAGAGTTTGAAAAAAGGTGTCATTATATTGGACACAGACCAGGATCACTTTTTCTGTTTTCAATACAAGGGTATGACAACATTTCATTAGCATGTGCCTTTAAACACACTTAATTGTTTTTAGCTTTGAATCAGTGGCCAACATTTTCATACAACCATATAAGCTGTGATTTTTGTTAAAGACTTAGAAAAATGTAACAATTGGTGAGTCTCTAATCCATCCCTGGCAACCATTGGCTGATGAGAGAAGTGTGACCCCTTTAAAAGGAAGCAAGAGCTCACCAGCTTGCTTTCCGTTTAGAAGTAAAGCAAAGCATCTGTCTTATAGCTAGCTTACTTGGCTTCCTTTGCTGTTTTCCGCATAACTCCTTTAGGTGTTAGTATTTCTCATGCACACAGTGAAAGGCTAGGTAACAGGGAAAAACTATTTGTGAACATATACACATATGGGGGCGTAACAATCATGGGATGCATATGTAGGTAAGCCAGAGGGAAAGGAAGTAGGAGGGAGGGCAGAATAAGTTTCTGTTCATTACCCATTTGTTCTTTCAAATACCCCATGATCAAATGGTTGTTTACTGTGTGCCAGACAGGGTGCTATGCATCAAGGAATCACAGGGAAGCGAAAGCTAATCCTACCCCTTTCAACCTCAGAGAGTCTATGATGATGACTTTTACATGTGACCTTCGCAATACACATATCTAAGATCTCAACACCCTTGTTTCTAGATCTTCCCAGGGATGTTTGCACCCACAAAACTCAGTCATATACAGGATAGGCTAGCAAAGGGAATTTTAGAAGAGAATGCTTTCAGCAAACTCTGGAGGGTATGCTTGACCAGGGTTCTGAGATGAAATAAATCTGTGCATCATATATGTCTTTGTGTAAGTGAGAATCGGGCAGGGCCTGGAGGTAGAGACGAGATCTAAGTTCAGTGTGAGTAAGGAGTATAGAAGCACACTGATGGCTGGTGGGTATCCAGTGCAACATAGCTAGGCGTCTCAAGATATTAAAGAGAATCAGAAAAGATGAATGTAGAGATGTAAGCAGGGTCAAATTATTAAGATTTCAATAATGCAACTGCTCTTAGCAGTTACTAGAATACATATCAACTGTCAACTATTAACTACAGCCAGAATATGGCATGTGTAAATATATGTGATATTTATCACTGGGTTATGAAGTAGTGGTAGTACCTTCACAGGGCAGAAGTCCGAGGTTTAAGGCTTAAGCCTAAGTCTGCCTATTGTGGTATTCTGTGTCATGTGCCTATGCTTTGTTGACTACTGAGGAGTGTCCCTGGCCTCTGTCAACAAAATAAGATTAGTACTCTGCTGACTAATGGGGACAAACAAAAATGTCTCCAGACATTATCAAGCGTTCCTGGAAAGCAACGTCATTCCTGATTAGGAACCACTTGGTTAAGCCTTCGCAAAATAGCGAAATCTCTTAAGAAGCAGACGGCCTTGTGAAACATGATGTCATTCATTACCCACACAGGCCAAACTCTAAACACCTGCCAAGAAAAGTAACACGGAAGACAGATAAACATAATCAGATCAGAAATGTGTTTTAAAAGAGAGATTCTGATTTTGTAAGTCGCAGTACAAAATAGACGGAAAACGCTCAAGGCATTTCGTAAACAGAAGAACAGAACCCAATTAAACAATGTCATCTTCCAGGCTTTTCATTTCTGTCACATGCCATGCGTCTGAATGCACAGTGTAGGCTGCTAATGGAGGTGTGCACGCACACACACACTGCTGTCCACGCCTTTGGTTCCGGCAATTTTACCCTACAATGCCTTAAAGTAAATGTGACATTCCACACATTTTAGCATCCATTTTCCCAGCAGGAAGTGTAAAATAAAGAGACTCAATCAGTATGTTAAAATAAGATCTGATGCAAGGGAGGGAGCAGAGCTTTCAGATCATAAGAAATACCATCTCGAAGAAATTAAAAGCTTGAAATATGGCATATGATTACTGGCACTGAATTCCTACTGCTGTGCTTTGGGGGGACTTTTAAAGACACTTTCTATTTGCTAAATAAATCTGCAAGATTGCATTGCTTTCCCCAGTGTCAACGAGCTGCAGTGAGAAAATCTCTGTACACGGGTATTGCGAGCAAACTTTCTTAAGTAGGGACTGAGTGGAGAGTACTGAATGGCTCAAATCAATATATGTCAAGTAAGATAGCTGTATGATCACTTTTTTCCATGCTTCTGTTCCCATCCATTTTCCTAAGAAATAGATGAACAGACTTACACCGTATGGACGTGAGCAGGCTTGAAGTTAGCCAATCAATAAGTCTCTCATTACTATGCTGCTTCATCTTTCTTCCTGCCTACCTTTCTTTCCTCTCCCACCCTATCTTCCTTCATTTTCTTTTGCATTCTCTCTTTCCTTTTATTTATACCATTTTTCTTCACACATGATGTCACTTACAGGATAAATATTTACCAAACACTTCCTAGATGGCACTTTATGGGACCTGTAGGTCACAGCAGTGACCCGAGGGGGCTACCCACTCTGCTTTCATAAAACTTTCAATCTTTCTAAAGCGACAGACTGACAACAATCAAAGGGCTGGGGAAGCGGTTCTAACTGGAGCTATGGCAGACATGGTAACTGCTTCGGTAATAGCGTGCAATACAAGACTATGATCTTGCTAGGAACTGAGGGTGGCTGTCCTGAGACAATATATGTAGGATAAGTAGGAGGTAAGTAGGCAAGAAGCAAGAAAGCAGTCCGAGTGACAAAGATAAGGTAGAAGAAGTGTCTTCTGGGCAAGAGATACTTGCAAAAACCAAAAGAAGCTTGGTCTGAGTGGAGACATCAGGAGAAAGCAGAGGGTGGTGAGGTGGGGAGGGAAAGCCATCTTGGCAAGATCTAGTCAAAGTGGAACCATCATCAACAACAAAAACTTGTTGTGTAAGACTTTTGGAGAAGGCTATTTCTCTAGAATGTAGACAATAGAAAGACACTATCTTACATGATGGTAAGAGCTGATCCTAACAGAAACAACCACAGTGCCATATACGTACAAACCAGGGCCCCAACAATCCATGTTGAACAGATTTTGAGCATTATTTCTAAGATTATGGATAACACTAAGTAACTATTGGATTTGATAGCTAATAAATATTATCTCTTACAATACTTTGGTTTTCCTATAATGTCACACTTGATATGTATTAGTAAAACACATTATTATATATGCATTATTAAAATTCAAATATGTATTTGATCCTTAAAAGTTTAAAGTGAAAGCAAATTCTTTACTATATATTTAAAACAATTTGAATATGCTAACATCTTGGATGACCTTCATAACGTCTCTCATCCAGTATATTCAATGTGAACTTAGTAGGTGTGTTGTTGACCGTTTGGTTACATGGTACTTAAAGAGAGTGTGAAGAAATCCTCCTATCCCTGAGGGTTCTTTAACAACAGTCACGAGTTAAGCCCTTAAATTGTTGGTTTGGAAAATGGACAGGAGGTAAAAAAAAAAAAACCTTTAACCAGTCAAAACAGCCAACATTTTTCTTAAAGGATCCTTGATAGGAAACCCTAACTCCAAGTTCCAAACAGCTGAGAATTACATTTTTATGTTATGTAAGCAGTAGTAAGAAGGTGTGTTAGCTCTCGTTAAACAGAGCTCTCACAGAGATGAGCCTTGCAGTGTGCACACCATCTGGAAAATAAAGCTTCTCTGAAAAGCAGGTGATGTAAACAAGCCTGGGTAGCTGTGGTCAGTAGGTGATGGAGGAAGCTGGTGCTGGGAGAGGCTGTTACTTAACTGCTGGTCTGACTATGGCTCTCCAGTTAAACTCCCAGTGCTTGAATCTCCCACCTATCCTCACTCACTAAAGAAAAGCCTCTGATGGGACCACAAGGAGAGACCCCTCAACACTAAAGCCCTACCAAGCAGAAGTTTACTCTCTCACCTAGGGTAGCAATCCAGCCTACAGTCAGCCATTTATAACTTCAATAATAAGGATGGACAGAAATTGAGTGACTACCAAAAAACAACTAAACAAACAGAAAAAAACAAAACCAAAAAGTATGTTTAAGCAGTTATAAGAAAAAGCTAATCTGGTTTCCTCCAGTATTTTATGAGTCTAATTCTATTGCCCTGAATAGTTCAATTGAAAAACTTGATAGTCAGGCCCTAGGCAGGTATAATGAAATTTGCTGAGTTTCTCATAATTAAAAAAAAGGCATATTGAAGTAAAGCATACATTTATTTTTCTCTACATTTAATTTTAAAGAGCAATTCTAAGCATGATTATAAGTTTGTTTCTAGTTATTAATGAATTATCACTTCTTTATTAATCTCCAGACAACAGTGCCTACTATTAGCTCCTTTTGACAAACAAAAAAATAATGGCTAAGAAAAAAACTGTAGTGATTGCCTGGATCTATATAAGGTCACAGAAATAATTATTAGGATTCTGTTAAGTAGAAGTTGAGTCCTAGTCTAATACGCTGTCAACTACAAAAATGGATTCATTTTTAACTACTTAATCATGATATATTGTGATAAATACATATATTTCAGAGTTAGAGTTCAAGACTATCTTTAAGGAGGAATTAAAATGACCTTTTTCTCCCCATAAGTAGTCCACAAATCAATCAGTTAAAGAAATACAATTGTATGGTCTGTTTTATCTATTTCCTTGCAACAGGTAGCCAATGTTATCCTTGTAATAGTTATCTTCTCTAACATTTAATAAAAGACCTCATGTTCACCCCCTCCCTCTATCATTGGATTTTGTCTGGCTTGAGCTTGGTGTTATCCATGTTACCCCAATCATATGGGTTCATATGTGCTGTTGCCCTGTGGTGTCTGGATAACATTGCTTCATAGTAGCCATCCATAGCCTCTGGCTGCTGCAGACTTTCCATCTCCTCTTCTACAGTGATTCCTGAGCCTTGAGACAATGGCTGTGAAACAGATATTCCACTTATGTTAGCACTCTATAGTCCCTCATACTCTGCATGCTGACCGGTTGTAGGCATCTGCATTAATTGCCATCTACTATAAGGAACTTCTCTGAAGATGGTTGAAAGGTACATCACTCTGTGGGTATAGCAATAAGGCATGAGTAGTCAGTGTAATACTATGCCCATTTATCAAAATAATTAGCAGTAGGTACTTCCCTAGGGCCTCTGACCTATGTAACCTGATATTGGTTCCAACTGTGGATTCCATCTTGTGAAGAGGGCCTTGCATCTAATCAAAAAGTATTTGGTTACTCCCATAACATTAATGCCACTGCTACATCAGTGATCATCATTCATTGCCAGGACATTCATTGTTGTATCTCTCAGGGTTCCCCACTCAGTGAGATTGATATTATTAATTTTCTTCTTCAGCAGTATGTATAGTACCTTGTAATGTTATGAGAGCTAGTTAGTGGATATGAAGCTTCCAGGTGAGTATTAAATTGGTTTGTTCTATGACTCAAGTAGGTGCTATCTTCAGTGATAGAGTGTTATCATCAAGTTATGGAGGATAACTACTCCTAACCAAGTAGTTACTGGCAAAGGATAGCTGCCAGGAGAAAGAGGCAGCCAGTTTAGTTTACTTTAAGGATGTAATTGTTAGCATGTCAACCATATTCTATACTAAGCCCCATACCCAACATTATATAAGCAACACAAATTAGATTGGATAGATTTTTTTAAAGGACATGAAGTTTGATGAGTAGGAAAATGAGATGGAAATGGGAGGAGATGGGTTTTATGAATATGACCAAAGTACACTGTATGACATTCTCAAAAACTTAAAGACATTTAAAAAGCAAATAAACAAAATTATGCTTCCACTTCTTCCTGCATTAGAGTGTACACTTGGTTTGAGGATCTTCTTTTACAATGAACTATTCCCTTGTCGGACTTATATAAAAGGGACTCCCAGTGCCAACATCTGGGTCTCTGATATTTGGAGATAGAATTCAGTCATTAGGTTTTGGAAAAGCAATAGACAAATATCAGCTTAATGGGCAAGATTATTAACAAGATATAGCTTCTTCTACGCAATACTTCAGAGATACAAAAGTGACGGGTATTTTTATTCTTGCTTTCACACACTTTAAAGTCTCTGCATGCTTGTATTTCCCATTTAAAGACTGCACAACACAGCTGAAGAAATTCAAGACTCTGGGATTTATATAGTTTACTTCTGTCACATGGCACATAGCAACTAGTTAGCCCTGTGATGAAAGGAAATGAGCTGTGTCTAACAGGCTACTTGGTTCAGACTAGGAAATGGAACTCAGTGCTGTGCTAAGTATATACTACTACTATAACAGGCTCAAACATTATACACCACATCTAAAGATGTGATTATATCTTACATTAGAAGGATTCCTGTGTATAAAATAATGATTAGGAGGCTTAAATCAACTTCAGAATTGCTAGGCAATTATCTTTAAAGGAAGGGAATACGACATAGCAGAAACCAAAGACAACGTAAGTAATTACATTTTCTTCTTTCAAGATGCTTCACTTTTATGGGCACAAATCTCACACATCCTTCCAGAATCTACCTACCTATCTGGCAAAGAATATTGTATATAGAAATGGGGTGGAGGTGTTTTTCAGAAAATTTCATTACATATTTCCATTCACAAATAATAATAGGAAGTCATTACTTTAAAAAATAATTGTTCCAAGAAATGCTGAAGTGATCTTGTTATTCTGAAGACTGGATTTTTGTGCTCCCTAAACCTTAACTCCCAAACACTTGTTAAAACCCAGCTTTTCATCTGAAGCTTAGCTCTATTCCTTCCAGCTGTCTTTAGTTTGACAAATGCCCCTAATGCATATACATATTCTGTCAGTAAATAAAAAGCAAAAGGAAGGAGGGTATAAAAGGAACAGAACTCTTAGAATTGAATATGTAATCATAAATATGGTTTTAAATACACATATGAACATAGCAATTGTTTTGTCCTCTTTCCTATGGAAAAACTAACTACCAGCATTTTCTTAGGAAGCTGGTTACTACACACACACAACCCAGTATACATGCATGCACAGCACATGCACTCATATTCACAAAGATGTAGAACACACATACAAGCTCACTGTGTTTGAAAACTGTGACTGAACGGATTTTTTCCATCTGATTTCATTGAATTTCAACTAATTGCTACCTAATGAATCTTGTTCATAAAATTAAATGTAGCATAGGTAGGGAAGCCATGACCACATCTCCCAAAAAACTTTCATCTTCAGCTTTCCCGCCAGAACACCACCATCTTCTGAAACCAAAACCAGAGTTTTCCAAACTCTGTTATATCTACAGAGAAGAATGGGCACCATTCCGAAGACTGAAGAACTGTTTGGCATTTTCTTTCTCTGATGGGCAGTTTAGGCTAAAAAAAGGAACTAATTTGTGATGAGCTTTCAAAAGGTAAAAGTGACATGTAGCTTCTTCCTCCTATGTCTCATCGAAAGGATGCATGATACCTTTCTGCTTTAGATGTCCAATTAAACTCCCTCTCCAACACTTTGGAGAGATATTTTGGGTTTTATTAAAAGAAGTGGGGTGAAAAATCATTTAAAGCAGAGAGTTGCTAAAGAAAAAAGTAAAAAAGTTGTAGAAAGATTATTTTCTTTGCAAAGAAAGAAATCAGACTCTTTTTTCCTCTGAGGTATACAAACGTAAAATAAGCATTTTCTCATAGACTGTGAAAAGTAACTCAACCAATGGTTGTAAATTTTTAGATCTTTGAGGCACCTAGACTGTCCACTAATCTATAGCATCCCTAAGGAGGAGTTGTACCGAGAAAGGAGCTTTTAGAAGTAAACAGGACTATGACAGCGGAGCATATTTGATACCTCTCTGCACTTGATTTCCCCAGTAAGAATGTAAACTTTTATGGTTTAAATTTGTTGTTTCTCCATTTATAATCTTTCTAACTGGCTGCATAAGTTACACTCAGAGCAGATTGCTAATTGGGAGGGTTCCTCTCATGTCAGTCTTGAAAAGTGAAACATAACTAATGAGGGACTCCTAAAGCGGGATGCTTACCAACAATACTATCCTGGTCTGAAAGACAAAGATTTTTCTCCTTTTTACATGCCTTCTGCCTTGTTTCCTACTCTTATACTGGAGTAAAAAAAAATATATATATATCAAGAGATCCCATGAAAAAGCAAACCCTACCTCTAGTCTCCAATCTTGGAATACCAAAGACATGCTGAACATCTCAAGGGTTAGCCATTACACTATGGAAAGTCTATCTAAGTGCCTAAAAGAACAAGACATTTTCTCTGTAGGTCGGGAGTACTGTGTGTATTTAGGGGTCCCAGATCTGCAATCGTTTGCACTCACTGTAAAACCCTGAGTGACAATAGTCATAGGCCACTGAAGCTGTACCTCTGGTGTCCTTTTGTTACTAAAGTGCTACATGGCAGATGGATTGAGATTTTGCTGATTTAATGAAGCTAATATAGAATCTTATGATAGTAACCTAGATGATGAAGTATTTGGAATTCAGTGGTGACATTATCCCAACTGTGCCTAGTTGTTTTATCATCGGCTTGATCCTTCACATAATCAAAATATTTTTTACTGTGGGACAAAGGGGTCTACTCACCTGTGTAGTTACATTTGACTACAGTCATATATTTGTGTATTTTTCTTTCTCTGTGATAATACATATTATGGGTTATTTATCTCTATACTTCCCATGTCACAAATAGAATGAGCCACAAATTTTTTTTTATAGAAACTCATTAGTAGAAATAAAAAGTGTGCTCATCTTTCAGGCTATATCTACAGTCTGATGCTGATTATATTTCATAAAGTATAAGGACTAGGGTTCTAATCATTCTGAATTTTAACAGAGTCTAAGATAAGTACAGAAAGTATTTATTCAGAACTTTTAATTTTATCTTTTCTAATGTATTCATTCTTTTTCAGAGTGATTTTCTGTTTTCACATTACGGTAGTTAACAATAACATCATCAGCCTCTTCAACAAATGGTACTGGGAACATTGCATATCTACATGTAGAAAAAAGAAACTTGATTCTTATTTCTTGCCTTTCACAGAAAATAAATTCCAAATGAATTAGGATTTCAACATTATACATAAAACACTGAAACTAGAAAGTACACTCCAATGTACGGTAAGAACTTTATGAATAGAATTCCAGTTGTTTAGGAAATAAAGCAGATGACCAGCAAGCAAGATCTCATCAAATTAAAAAGCTTCATACAGCAGAGAAAACTGTCAATCAAATGAAGAAGCATTCCACAAATGGGAGAGAAACTTTGCCAGCTATAGATCTGGGGAATGATTACTTTTTAGAATACACAAAAAGGAAAAAAAAATCCTAAATACTAAGACTAAACAATCAAATAAAAGTCAGCCATGGAACTGAACAAAAGCTTTCAAAAGAAGAAACAAAATTGCTAATAAATACTTTAAGAAGTGTTCAGTATTCATTGCTGCTCTATTTACAATAGTGAGGCAATGCCTAGATATCCATCAGCGGATGAATGGATAATGCAGATGGATAACACAGCAGAATCGCATTCATCTGTAATGTAAAATGAAATCATGAAATTTTTGGGAAAATGGATGGAACTTGGAAATAAAACAAATAAAATGAATGAGGTAACCATGCCCAGAAAGGCAAATACCACATGTTTTCCCTTAGAATCAAAGGTAGATATGAGCTTTTCGATGAGCATGTTTAACTTTGAGAGCCAGTAAAGACCAGGATGATAGAGAGTGCTTGTAGAGGGAAAATGGAAAAAGGCCTTGACCATGAAAGTGGAGGGAAAGGTCTAAACCAAGAGAGGATAAGAGGGGAAAGGAGTAGAGAATGGGAGGTGGAAAGGGTAAGTCAAACTAAGGATGCTTGAAGAGCCATATGGAAACAAACTATAACCTTAGTAAAAATACACTTACATAAAGAGAACTGGAATGGAGTTGATCCCCATGGGTGGATAATTCTCCTTTCAGGATCCATGAATAATTAAATGAAAACCCTATGGATAGTTGTGAGATATTTTACTATGAGATTTTACATTAGGGAGATCCCAGAGGCATCCTGAATAAGACAGGCTAATGCCTTTGGACTCAGTTGCCTGTGAAAACTTTATGCTAAGATCTGTTTGCTGAAGACATTACACAATTTGGTGGACATAGAGAAATCAACTTGGAACAGTACTGGTAGTGTCAATTGTACTGGCTGGTTTTCACAGTGAGAGATAGTACTGTGCAGGGGGGAAAAGCCACCAAAATTCCCACCCAGCTGTAACTTCTACAAACCACAATGACTTGTTAGGCAAGCCGTGTCCACGGATGTAATAGTGGTACAGCTGTTATGAGTATAACCAACTACTTTTAATTGGATTTGAGGGCTATTCCTCAGGGAAGAACTTGAGTTTTATGTTATAAACTTGTCTAAGAATCTGTGACTGGAGAGGTGACAGGTTCTAACAGGGCACCTATTTCTATTGCTAAATGGTCATGTTTTTTATACTTAAAATGTGCCTTTGAAATATTCATATTTATATCCATAGCTATGCTGTCCTCAGTCTTCATCAGAAAAGTAACTGAGTGCAGTGGTGGAGGTTTATGCAGACACTCGACCAATTGGGTGGAAAAGTGATGATGGAACGCTCACTAGGTCCCAAGTGGGCCATTTGCATCACACCCTTCAAAGTTCAGGGAGTATCACGGAAAAGTAGGTAGAACAGATGTGAGAGCTAGAAAATGGGGAGATGTCTAACAAAAATATGTCTTTTAGACATGATGTAGTTTCCCTCATGAAGTCATGGCAAGAGGCAGTGTTTATCTGTATAACACTTGCATGAGATGGGGCCTTCCCAAACTTTATCAAAGATGGGGGAGGGGCTCTTCCTGAGGGACTTTTGGCTGTTAATGGTTATTGGGGAAAGGCACTGTTTAATTCAGTACTGTAGCTATTGACAACTTTCCCAGGCTCCAGAAAAAAAAAAAACTTTACAGCTTATCCCTTCAAAGCATAAATCAACAAGCCATCATATTATGACATTTAAGTAATATCATGATAAAAATAGAAAAAATAACAATAAAAATATTCAAGAACATGTTGGATGAGCTTTATCTAAAGGACATGTATATTATACTTTATCTTATGTTTTCTCTCCAAGTTGAGCTCACATTGGAAGGTATCGAAATTTATATATATTACCTTGTGTAACCATAGAGATGGCTAAATGAGTACAGAACTTGCCACACAAGGCTTTGAAGACTTGAGTTTGAATCTCCAGAACTCATGTAAAGCTGAATCCAGTAGTCAGTGAGTGTAATCCAAGAGAGATGGAAGAAAGAGGCATGTGAAACTTTGGGAGTTCGTATACAGGCTAGACAGCCAAAGCAGTGGGGGATAACTAGACATCCTGTTTTCACTTAGGTGGAAGGTGAGTGCTGATACACGAATTTGTCCTCTGACCTTTGTCTGCATACCATTACACATATGTGCCCAGCTTTGCCCAAATATGAATGTATGAATAAACACACACATACCAGTGAGGAAAAGAAAAAGGCATTATGGGAATTATTATGGAGCATGCAAGAAATATCAGTGAGGATCTCTGGTTGCTCAGTCTATATACCAAATGACAGATTGTTTCTCAATGCAGTGAGCAGCATTGTAGGGAGAGCTGCCATTTCACACATTAGAGACGCTGGCTTGAATTATGCCAACATGTCTGGAATCCTCTCACTACAATCCAATCTAATTATAGAACTATAATAAATAAAAAAAAACACTAGGTAGTTAATTCACATAACCATTTGTTGGAGGAAACAGGGAAGATCAAGAACAGCAGGGTGGGACAAACCACTGTGGAGCATGGGGATGCAGGGTGGCAGGATGAGCATGGGTCCAGAATGAGCATGGGTCCAGAATGAGCATGGGTCCAGAATGAGCATGGGTCCAGGATGAGCATGGGTCCAGAATGAGCATGGGTCCAGGATGAGCATGGGTCCAGAATGAGCATGGGTCCAGGATGAGCATGGGTCCAGAATGAGCATGGGTCCAGAATGAGCATGGGTCCAGAATGAGCATGGGTCCAGGATGAGCATGGGTCCAGAATGAGCATGGGTCCAGAATGAGCATGGGTCCAGAATGAGCATGGGTCCAGGATGAGCATGGGTCCAGGATGAGCATGGGTCCAGAATGAGCATGGGTCCAGAATGAGCATGGGTCCAGGATGAGCATGGGTCCAGAATGAGCATGGGTCCAGAATGAGCATGCTTTTAGAAAGAAGCCTTATTTCTGTGGGGTTGAAAGAGGAAAGACTGCAACCAAAGGGATGATTGGACAGGAAGTAGAACCACTGATGATAGGCCAAATCCAAGGTATCCCCTCCATGCATTCCACTGTCCCCATTCAACTTTCTGTACGACACAACTAAGGTTGATGGATAACCGAGAGCCTGGCATTAAACACAGAAAGCCGCAAAGTTGAGTTTAATGAAGCAAGTTTTTGCCAAAGACCCTGGTGTTTGGCATAATCCGGATGGCTCTTCTCAGTGCAGGTTCTGGGTCACAAAGCACACGTTGGCTAGCATCAAAACCCCTCTTGCTCTCATGCCCATTTAATTATAGATGTTGAGTTTATAAGATCCTTTGTTAGAAATAATTAAATAATAAATGTCCATAAAGCAGTTTGCATGCTGAGCCTAATAAGAACAAACTCCACAGAAATCCAATTTAAACACTTAGTGCTTTTCTGAGCCAGAATTCAATTGGATTTGTGTTTCTGGACCCTGGCACCAAGATCGACCATTCCATGGGTAGATCTGGCATGACGATGGTGCTGGGGGCCAGCTGCACCAAAACACTGTTTGCCTTGGAGGTTGGTCTTCCCTAAACACGGTCTAGGAAACAAATCGCGGGCCAACCTTTTTCAGATTTTCAAAGGGTATCATGAAACTCTCAAAGCATATTCTAAGCAAAAGCAACTTTCATTTACTTCAGTGTTAAGGAATAATAAGCAGTCTGGCTAAGGGGAGACAGAGGGTATGTCAAAGAGCCGCGGGAGAACCGGAGAGCCAGCAGCCACTGTGCGGCAGGCATGCTGGTGGCACCAACGTTGTTCCCCCTGTACAGCCTTCAGGACACACAAAGCTGGAGTGCACAGCACGAGGTAACCTCGGATTTCATGTGTTACTTTGTTTCGCCTGACTTAACATCTCTCTCATGCTAAGCTGCATTCTGATTAATTGCATAATATTACCACAAACAACCCTTTGTGCTATCAGATGTCCGTGTGGCCTGCTGACCAGCTGTGTCCTGGGTTTAAATGCTAAAAGTGCTTAGAAGACAAATATGAAATTTAATTCGCCTTTATTTTCTAAAATATGAGTGAAAGAAGACATTAAAGTGTGCATATATTAGTTCTACAGTTGGAACATAGATGGTCATTTTCAGATGAGCCTAAAGCAAAGAATTTGCTCAAATAATGAACGTGTTGGACTGACTGGCTGTGTGTGAGTTTGCAGAGCAAAAGACTGTAATTATAGAAGATATCAAATTTGGGATAGAAATGGCAAAGAAAGAGGTGGTAATTATGGAGCAAAATGAACAGATCAGATATTGGAAAATATAATTTATTTTTCAGACTCAAAGTAGAGGTGGCCTGCTCTGGGTGGAACTGTTGCTATGAGCCATTATATACTGTGCTGCACCAATAGGAAGGCAGGGCTCCTTCTCCACTTTCTCGTGTCTGTTTCTTCAGGAGAATAGAAGGCAGTTCAAATTGGCTTCTCTGAACTCAGCCAGACGCACCCACAGATTCTGCTTCATTCTTTTGCATAAGTGAGCCTTTTTCCAATTCCAAATCATGATCATTTATTTAGTAATGGCCATACATAGTACAGAAAGCGGAACTAGGAAGTAAAATTGTTATAAAATATGTTTATTACCTAAATTTAAAAGTGAATTATTATTCTTTGTGTGTGTGTGTGTTATATGTGGGTACTAGTTCATGTGTGTGTTTACATTCATATTAGGGGGTGATATCACATGTGCGTACATGCATGTCATGGTCAGTGGTTTACCTTGTTTATCTGGTACAATTGCTGTCCAGGTATCTAAATGAACCTGGAGCTCACCAGTTTGGCTAGACTAGAAGAAAGAAAGCCCTAGGGACTTTCCCATCCCTGCCTCCTTGGACTAGGGTTATAGGCTCAAGCTGTTGCACCTAGCATTTCAGGTGGGTGATGAAGATCTAAACTGAGGTCTTCATGTTGTATGGGAAGCACTTTACCAACAAAACCATCTTCATAAATCCCCAAATTATTATTCTTAAAGTGCTCCATAGCACTCAGTGAGGAAAGAAGTCTAAATACAGCTGCACAATGTGATAAATATAAAAATTGGGATAATTTTAGAGCCAAATATTCCCATTAGATGGCTTCATTTTAATTAAATTTGTCCTTTGACAGTTTCATATCTGTGTATAATTCAGATAGATGATTGCCTTCATTTTTTCATTTTTTTAGCCCCCTCTCTCCTCCTCTCTATCCAATCTCCTCCTCACTGGTCTCTTTTCCACATTTGTTTTGTTTGCACGCCGGTGGGTTTTATCTGGGCTATCTGTGTGGATTTAAGTTTGGAACTACTTATTGGAGTCTCATGAGTACACCAGTGGCTGCTCAACTGAAGACACTGGTCCAGAGTTTATCAGTCGTACAGAATTCAGCAGTCAGGGCTAGGGCCCTTGTGTCCCTCCTCTGTTTGTTTGACCATGCTTGTCCTGCACAGGTCCAGTGCAAATAATTTCACTTGCTCTGAGTTTGTGATTGGGATTCTGCTGCCCTTTAGAGGGAATTATTGATAAATAAGAATACATTCTTAAATGGTTTTTTGGTGAGACACATGTAAATTTACTTCCATGTCTGTAGACAACATTATGGATTTATTCCTTACATCCCAATTTATATTACATACTTAACTCTCTTGCTTTATGGAGTACCCATAAAATAATTTCATCCTATGTAGAAAAGATACATTGCTATGAGGTAATCCTTTTGTATTGTTTGATAATAAAGCTGATTTGGCTTATAGTAAGGCACAATAAGTCTAGGTGGAAGAGCCAAACTAAAGATACAGGGAGGAAGAAGGGTGGAGTCAGAGAGATGCCAGTCAACTGTCAGAGGAACAAGGCGTGCTAGAGGACAGGTAAGGCCACAAGCCATGTGGCAAAATATAGATTAAGAGAAATTGGTTAATTTAAGTTGTAACAGGTAGTGAGTAATAAACCTGGTCTATAGGCCAAGTATTTTATAATTATTTATAAATTTCTGTGTATTTACTTGGGACCTGGCGGTAGGGACAAAAGAAAAACTCTTCCTCTGGTTACAGTAAATGGATTATCTAAGCATATCAGAATGTTTTATCTTTCTTAGTAATGACTGGTTCAGGAATCCTAGGTCTAAACTGACATAACACTGCCTTATATCAGAGTGAAAAAAAAAGGTAAAGGAAGAATTGAGTAAGCTCTGTCATGATCCACTTATTCTAGAAACGATTGTTATTTTTATTATTGTTTGATGTTCCTAATATTTTTATACTTGCTAATTTACTGTTCTTCTATATTTTTGTAAATACAGTGCTATACCTTTACACTGGTATATGAAGTATATACAACAATTATATGCAGGTAAATCTGTTACTCTCTTAAGAAAAATGTTTATACAATAAGAAAAATGGAGAAAGATACAGATTCACCCTTGGACACATTCTTGAGCCTCTAAATTGAACAATTCCAAGACTGCTGACTTTGTAGACTGCCCAATTACCTGAGTCAATACATTCACTTCATCACATAAGCCACTTTGATTGTTTCTTCTTTATAGACTGTATAAAGAGTTCTAACAGGATAAATTTGGGAAAGTCCCCAATCCCTTTAAGACAGAGTTATATCATCGCCCATTGGGGAAAATTACTCTCTAATGATCTCATCAAGGGATGATGTTTATAAAGAGCCATTTTTATCTATCATTTACACATCCACACATTCATCTGACCTCTGATACACAGGTTCAGCCATCAGTGAAGAGGCTTGAGGCTGGAGTTGACAGAGTGAAGGGGCTTGGCGAAGAGCATGGCCAAGTATAACCAAACCCCAAAGAGCTAACCGCTGAGATTATCTTAATTCATTTTCCCCTCCTATTTGACATCCTTGGATTATCAGTACTAAAGTTCTTGGTGGAAGTATCTTAAAGTATTGAGCCCCTTTCCACTCATAGTTCTGGCACCATATGTCACAAACCTTTAAAAATCACTCTAGACAGCCATATATCAATAAAGCACCACTATGTTCTATATGTCAAGTGACTCTTTATTACATATGACAGTAACCTCTAAACTTATCAATATAAGTTGGCCTAGTCAGGAAAATGATTTTTAACGTGTAACTCTTAGATGAAAATTGCATTTCTGTATTGTTATATTATTATGATAAGTTTATTTTAAGGCTGTGCAAAGAAAAGCTGTATCAAAAAGAAAGCTATAGGGACAGATCAGCAGTTAAGAACATATACTGCTCTTTCAGAGGACCAGGGTTTCATTTCCAGTGCCCACATGGTTGCTCACATAATCTGCAATTCCAGATCTATGGCATATGCCACCCCCTGCATGCACATGACGTCAATACATGCTGGCAAAGCAGCCAGATACATATAAATACTTTAGGAATAACATCAAAATAAAAGTATATATAAATACTATTTTAGTATTTTTCTCATTTTTTTATTAGATCATTTTGTATATCCTACAACAGAGATGGCTGATACTTTAACTTGCCATATATAGCCTTTGCTAACCATGTCACCTCAATTTTTGTCCCATGTTTACCCCCATAAGAAAACCAAATGATTTGTAGGTACCCATACACATGTTATGTTTCTTTCTTGCCTTGTGCTTCTGGTCAAGCTAATCCTTACATTGGCCGTTCCTTGCCTCATTGCCTCTTGGGAAGTTACTTCTTATCATTTTAGGGACTTCTTCGCTGATATCTATTCCATGACAGTTTTCTCCCAGGCTGGATAAAGAGAGCTTCAAGTTTCTGAGGACTTACGTCCCTCTTCTTCTCTACTGTATTCTCACAAATGATTCTATGTCTCCCTTCCACTGGTTTATGATTTTTTTGAGGGTTGGGATAGTACTTATCTATGTATCATCAGTGACCAGGAAAACAGTTCGCTGAGGGTCGGGATAGAACATATCTATGTATCGTTAGTGACCAGGAAAACATCTGGCTGAGGGTAAAAATGGAAGAAGGATATCACGCAAGGAGTCACAGTAAGGACTAAGTCACCAGGTCATTTAGGCTACAGCTCTGTCACTACCCTGCTAACATGTACTCGTGTCCAGATGACCCAGTTTCTCCAAGCATCTGTTGTCTTGTCTCATGGTTAGGATCTACAACAATCATAGGATTATTTTCAGGACTCAAGTAGCCAAAATGAAAAAACTTTTTAGCGAGCCACCTTAAAAAACTTTGTTTTTTTATCAACACATGTGAAATCTCTCCCCTTGTTATTTGTGATAAAGAGTAATTCAGGCTGGAGCTCATCAGAGGATTTATGTGTCATTATGACGAGGTGATATCATTGCTAGATGAGTTTGGATGCTTGCAAATGGAGATGACAACCCTCTTTGTGCATATCTGTTGCTAGTTAGCATATAATAATCAAGAATTCCACCTTGACCTTCCTTCACTGTGGTGAGACAATAAGAAAGTGTCCTAAGAGCTGGGAAGAGTGAGTCAGCCTGGTATAAAGCATACAGGCCTGCCAGGGGAGGACTGGACATTGATGAGATCGTGCAGAAGCAGTGAGTGTCATGCAAAAGTTTACTGGAAAGAATATTAGGCTTTCTTTGAAATTTTATATAATATGGGTTTTTGAATGACAAGTAATACTTCCAAGAGCGATGTCTACCATTATGTAGCATGAGTATGTGATTTCAAAATTAGCTTGCCTGCTGTTACCTCTTAATCCAATGGAGTGTAACAAAGCTGAAAGAAGAAGTACAATGCATTAAATACATGTTTCTTCAAAATAAAGGACTAACCATGCATTTAGCCTGTCCCCAGCAACATATATTATATATTTACATGGTTTGCTGTATTAGTTCCAGCTCACTGATTCTCACTAAGAGAATCTCCTTAGCTTCTGAGATATTTTCCTTAGGGGAATGATTTCTTCCCACTTATTTTACTTACGTTAAAGGATGTCTATACAGAGCTTCTATAATATTTATCTTTCCTCTATGGTTTCTTTTTTCTTTTTCTGTTTAAAAAAATAACAAAAACTCATAGAGTGTAGTATTCCCATGGAAGATGAGGCAGTGAGCGTTGCTGTACTTCAGGGAAAATGATCAGTTTTGCAGCCTAACCTTCCCAAATAATTTCTTAGAAGCATATTCTACATATATCTCATTACTCCCAAAATTCCTAAAAACGTTCAGATAATTGGAGAAAAATGACATGGCAGAATACAATACCATGATAGTTTATGAAGACTTTGAAACACAGAAGCAATAGGAAAAACTTGCCTTTACCCCGAGAGGCACAGACTTTTTTTTAAAAAAATAATTCAAGGATTCCCTTGCATGTGGGTCATCGGCTGTAATATCCCCCTCTAGGAGATGACTGTCTAACGTCCCATGCTGCAGGTGTTCTGTGCTTCATGGCCCAAAACATTCTTGTTCGACTCTTCCCATTGCAAGGATTCTACAGCCCCACCAAGGGCAGGAAGGGTAATCAGGAAGAGATTCACTTTCTCCTACCTCCCTAACTCAAAGCTACTTATTCCAGGAGAATATGGGCTGTGCTTAAACAATCAGGCTCTTCTACTTCTGGCCAAGGGGAGGCCTTCAAGCCTCAATCACCGAAAACAGAACCACAAGAACAGAGCTTGCTTAAAACAGCAACAAGAAGCCCAGACTTCTCTAATTCAGACGATCATTTGTTTCGAATGACCAAAATGCAGCTTCAGTGTGATTATGATGAGAGAGACAAGAGCATCAAAAGCTATGCGGGTCTTAAAATGGAGAGGGGCTGTTACAGGAATTGAAGCAAATTAGAGTTAAATTCTGGTTTTACTTCGAAAAGTTATTTAACCTCTCTAAATCTGACAGACTAGTTCACAAATGGGTTCAATAACAGGCTAATCGTATTTGCCTTGTTCTGAAAACCAACCAACCTAATTTCTATGCAAAAAAGTAGAGTACATTTCAAATAAAAAATTATTATTTTCTTTTCAAAAATATTATTGGTGTCATTAGTATCATGAGGATAAAGGAACAAAAGGAAGAGGTCTATTCAGGGGAGCTGAGGCAGAGGTCAAAGAATGCTAACTACACAGGCTATCTGACAGTTCACTAGAAACACCTCAAATCCTGGTAATACAATAAACAAAGACAATTTCACACTGGCATGCTTGTCTGCCAACAGTACCTTGACAGAGGGTGTTGGTCAGCTGTTCTATCAATGTATTAAGGGAGGTTTGGGTGCTCTTGGAGAAGTAGGGTGATGTAAGTCTTGGTTTCTATCTCAGGTCTGTAAACTGTAAGCTCTATGATTTTGGGAGTGCCACTTTCACTGTGATCCAATGGGGATCAATAGTTCCTTCCTATTCTGAAACAAATTCTCTCTGTGTCTCTCTGTCTTCGTCTCTCTCTCTCTCTCTCATTTGCTCCCTCCCTCCCTCCCTCGCTCCCTCCCACCTAACTTCTCTCCCTCTGTTTTTGTTTGGGGGTAAGCACATTGCTATCCTATGCTTTATTTGCCATATTTTTGTTTAAGTTTATTTATAAATTCTGAGTGAACTATACTGTTGGGACTATAGGGAAGAAGGTGTTTAATCCACTCCTTTGCTCATTTATTTTTTAGTTTGCTTGTATAAAAAGAGAAATGATTCAGAACCCACAGTAGCCAGCTGGAACGTGAGGGTGAAAGAGTGGAACAATGTCATCTAGACTGCCTTCATACACATTCTCCTCTGATACACATTTCTGGATATTTCTAACACGAGAAGAACATAGTATTCTGCTTTCTTTAAACTGCAGCTATGGAGATTTTATAAAACAATAGATGACTGGAATGTGGCAAGAAAGAAAACACAATAATAGCAACTCTCTAGTTGAGTTTGAAAGTGACTTAACGCTGCAGGTAGGAGCTTAGCACTTAATCCACCTTTGTATATTCATAAAAGCTTTCGTTAAATATTTATCATATCTATTCTGTTTCAAACCTTCTTCTTGGAATTGGGACTGCAGGAGCAGATAACATTGTAAGGAGAAGACTACTAGAAGACCAGACTTCAGAAGAGGCTGGCCATAAGTATGCAGTGAAATAAGTTACCCTGATTTCATTGATCCCTCACAAAAGAGTTAAGTGGAGCTATGGTGCAGAGAGTAGTGAAATGAAAAGGCATATTTACTCTGGTTAAAGAATGTCTCTTTGGGGAAAATTATCTTTTAACTGGCATCTAAGTAATAAAGAAATCAGCCTGATAGAGGTTTAGAGGAAACATAAAAGGGATGGAGGAAAGGGTTAAATGAAGGACATTGAAACAAGAAGATGACTTATGGTATAAATATAAAACTTTCTGGTTACAGCCCGAGGAAGAAGGCACAGGGTAGAAGAGACTGAGCCAGATATAGGTCAGTTAGTTATACAGGGTCTTTAGTACAAGAAGACCCATTAATACAAACCATGGAAATGGAAAGTCTAACTCATGCCCTGATGAGTTCATTTCTAGTTCACTGTCATGCATAGCATTAAACACTATAGAATCATTTTACTTTTTTCTACAATGCTGACTGTTTTCCCCTACATTTCAAGCAAAATGAATATAGGTCCTCATAAAATATCCAGTGTGTGACCAAATATAATGAGTTTAAACAGACCATGAAAGGTCAGTCAAGTGTGGAAGTCCCTTATCCTGAAAGCACAGGAGGATAGTAGATGTTAGCGACATCACCATCACCTGAATTGTGATTGGGCATGAGAAGAATCTTGTCACACATTTCCAAAGAGCTAGAGCAGTGATTCTCAACCTGTGGGTCATAACCCCTTTGAATGTAGAATGACCTCTCCACCAGAGCTGTATATCAGATATCCTACATATCAGATATTTATATTATGATTCATAATAGTAACAAAATTGCATTTATGAAGTAGCAACAAAATAATTTTAAATTGATGTGGGATCTCTTTCTGTATATGTGATTATATACATTGGTTGTTGAATAAGTCTGTTTTGGCCAATGGCTTAGCAAAGTAAAGCCAGGTTGGAAATCTGAACAGAGTTATATATAGAGAGGAGGCAGAGTTAAAGATATGCCAGCCAATCGCCAAGGAAACAAGACATGTAGAAAATGAGGTACAGCCTTGGCCATGTGGCAATACTTAGACTAACAAAAATGGGTTAATTTAAAATGTAAGAACTAACTACAAATATGCCTGAGCCGTCAGCCAAACAGTGTTGTAATTAATATTGTTTCTATGTAATTATTTGGATCTGGGAGGCCAGGAAACAAAAGTGCAGGCTCTGGTTATATTAAATAATTTTATAATATTTATAATAAATATTATTTTTAAATGGTCAGAACCTTTAGGAATGTTGAGAACCACTGCTCTAGAGAGGTATATTCTGGCAAATAAAATATGATATTTATTTTTAAATGAAAATATTTAGTTGTAGGTCAGGCTTGGTGGAACATGTCTTTAATCCCAGCATTTGGGAGGCAAAGGCAGTCAGATTTCTGTGAGTTTGACATAAGCCTGGTCTACATAAGTGGATTCTAGGAATGCTAGAACATTTTACTGAGACCTGCTTCAGAAAAACCAGAACAACAACAACAACAACGAAATACTGAGCCATGTTCTTTGTGTATAGGTGATCCAAATATACAGGTACCTAATCTGGCTATCACCCCTCTCCTTCTTTGTTTAGTTTAACCACAAATCACAGAGAAAAACAACTTAATAATGTGATAGCTTGCTTTATTGAGAGGGAAATGGGTGCAGACATTTCTTACTTGGGTGAATTGATACTGCACAATTAAGAACACTCACAAAAGGTTAAATCCACAAAACACCTAATAGGCAAAGTTAAAGAAGAACGAGAATAGGAAATGACTGCTGGGATCGATTCCAGACCTGCTTGCTTTATGATGCTTGTAATTGTTTGTTCAAGGGTTCCTCTATAGATTGTTTTTCTATGACACTATCTATCCTTTCTGAAATGAATGAGGACAAGATGCTGAGCTATTGCCTCTGTCCCCTCGATTATCCAGAAAGGAATTATGCCAATTCCAAAATGTCTATTATCTTGTGGTTTGAATGATTGCTGGATATGGAATCATTTATAAGCTTGTTTTTCTTTATGTCTTTCTTTCTTGTCTTCCACAAATACTGAGCAGACAGGAAGGAAAATTGGCTTTCTTAAGTTGTCTCTGAACTCTTAGGGCTTTCTTATGTCCCAAAGGTACTATCTGCAATAAAGTCACCTTCAGATTGCTTAGAAGTAAACTAAAAAAACAAAACAAAAAAAACCCCTTACGTATATGTATATATACATTTCATATATATATATTTATATTTATTTATTCAATAATCAGAGTGAGTTCTATTGCTGTTTAGAAAACCAGCAAAAGTACATACTCATACCAAGTTTTAAAAACAATAATTTTCATAAAGAATTTTTGTAAAGGAAGGGCCTTTGGAAGAAGTTTTGATTTGGCAATAGCCAGTACTATTTTTGTTTAAGTGACAAAAGAAATATGCTTAGCCATTATGGTGATTTGGATGAGAATGGCTCCCATAGGCTCATTGATTTTTGTCACCAAAGACTGGGCAAAATGAAAGGATTAGGTGGTGTGATCTTGTTGAAGGAAGAGTATCACTAGGGTGAGCTTTAAGGTTCCAAAACCCCATGGCAACCTTAAAATCTCTCTCTCTCTCTCTCTCTCTCTCTCTCTCTCTCTCTCTCTCTCTCTCTCTCTCTCTTTCTCTCTCTCTCTCTCTTCTCTCGCTCATGCTCTCTCTCTCTCTGTCAATGGGTCAGAATATAGCTCTCAGTTACTGCTACAGTTAATGCTCCCATTATAATGATAATGGACTAAACCTCTGAAACTGTAAGCAATCCCCAATTAAATCCTTTCTCTTATAATAGTTGCTTTCGTCATGGTGCCTCTTCATAGTAGGAGAACAGTGAGTAAGGCAGACTTATAATGATACCTTAAATATATAACTTGCCTTCATCCAGATTGATAATTCATTAATTGAAATTGAGAAATTGAACCTAAACCATACATTTCTCCTGGGAAAATGGCCAAAAGGTATTAAGAAGTTTGTTTCTAATGAAGAAAAAGACATCTCTAACCCAAATCATAAGACTGTAGCATAATGTTTTGCTTTTCTATCTGTTCATCTCTACTAATGTGGAAACCTGCTGCACTGTATGTCAGACTCCATGGAGGGAAAAACATCTCACTCCTTGGGATGTTGAAGAAAAATTTCTGTATTCATTATTTTTTTCTTTACTGTGACAATATCCAGCAGAAAGGAGTTAAAGGAGAGATTTATTGGTTCATTCTTTAGAGGGGAAGCATCTGCTCTGGCAAAAAAGGAATGGGAGTTGACTTGACTTGTTCTGTGACAAGCCAGATTGATTGGACTAGAAGTGTAGCCAGGCTATGGCTCTAAGATCGCCCTTTTCCAGGGATTTATTACTATTGCCTACAGCTAGGTTTCACATCTTAAAGGGTCTACAGTCTTCCAAACTAGTACCTGTAGTAGACCAGGTGTTCGAACACATGTACTTGTTGAGTAGGAACAACTGAATATTGAAAAATCCAAGGCATGCTTTCCACACAGGCCAGGACATTTCATCTACTTCCTCTTCCCAGGGAGATTTATCCATCCCTCTTAGGGTCCTCCTTGTGACCTAGCTTCTCTGGAGCTGAGGACTGTAGTCTGGTTATCCTTTGTTTTATATCTAATATCCACTTATGAGTGAGTACATCTCATGTTTTCCTTCTGGGTCTGGGTTACATCACTCAGGATAATTTTTCTAGTTCCAACCATTTGCCTGAAAATTTCATTAAGTCAGTTTTTTTTTCTGAGTAATACTCCATTGTATAGATATACTACATTTTCTTTATCTATTTTTTGGTTGAGAGACATCTAGGTTGCTTACAGGTTCTGGCTATTATGAATAATTCTACTAGGACCCCATTTGAGCTAATGTCCTTATAGTATGATTGAACATCCTTTGGGTATATGTCCAAGAGTAGTCACTAGGTCTTGAGATAGATTGATTTCCAATTTTCTGAGAAACCGCTATACTGATTTCCAAAGAAGCTGTACAAGTTTGCATTCCCACCAGCAGTGGAGGAGTGTTCCCCTTACTCCACATCCTCTCCAACATAGTCTGTCATTAGTGTTTTTGATCTTAGCCATTCTGACAGGTATAATATGGAATCTCATTCACTTTGATTTGCATTTCCCTGATAGCTAAGGATGTTGAACAATTCTTTACATAGGCACAGGCACAAACCATGCCAGTTTGGAAAACAGGTGAGTGACTGGCTATGTTACTAATTTTGAGTAGGTGGATATCTTGTAAAATAATGAAGATGTGTAAGGGGAAGACAAGAATGACAAGTAGGTTACTGTGCTCATCAGCCTAAAGAAACTGGGTATTTTTAGAATGTTAGACCTAAGGAAACTTAAAGGAAATCTATGGATGTTACTCTCTGCAGCCAGGGTCTCTGTATGACCGTATCTATACAGATGTCCATCCAGCAAATTCAGGGTCTGCCTATGAGTAGGCCTTCTGAGAAAACAACATCAAAGGAGAGAATAGAGGCTCCAGATCATGTAAAAAGAAAGTTGGTCAGAGTTCGATGGGAAGAGAAAATCTGGGCACAGTATAATGTTGGTCCCTCAAAGATAATTTGAGTGTCCTTTGAAAATAAACTGAGAAGGGGGCAAGGGTGTAAAAGTGTGAGAAGACAGTAAACTCGGAAGAGCCATTAGGCTCCTCTTCCTGCGTAGAAAATATTCCCTCAGAGCCTACCTAAAGCAAGTAGATGACAGCAGTGGGTAGCCGCTGGGTGTCTCATGGGAGTGAGACAGGTAACAGTAATGGGGACATGGTCAGCTACCCTTCCAGTGGTTAAAGGCACAAGTCTTGGTGCTGCCTCAGCCTCTCTGCAGCTCTGCCACACGACATCTGTATACCCACCTCCAAGTCTGGCTGGCTCCTCATAATGTCCTATGTTCAGCATAGTAGTGCTAGTGCCAAGAGTCTTGATGCTAGGGATGCAGCTGAAAACATGAAAGTATCACTTCCCAAGGTCAGGATGGACAGGAGAGACTAAGGTGTGGAGATACCTGGGCTCAGTTGGGCATGCTGTGAACAAGAACTATGTGGGAACCATGGACGTGTGTCTGGCTCTGCAGGGGCGAACACAGACAGCTTCCATTGCATCTGTATGTGGTTACATGAAGGTCAGAGTCTTCCTCCACTTGAATGGACAGAGAGCACATAGGAAAAACCGTGCGGTTTCAAGTTTCAGAATAAAACATTCTGATATTATACTTTCCACTAACCACCATCTCACGGAGGCTGGGGCTTTTCGGGAATTAAATGATAGAAGTTGTGAGCCATTCTAGTTATGAATTCTTCAGTTTGTAGCAAACCCTTCCTACCATCTCATTTTCTCCAGAAATACTTTCCTTGCATATAATTCAAATCCCTATCAGATTTGGTCTTTATTGTATTTTTCATTATTCATTCATCTCCATGTCAGCTTCTCTGCCATGGGCTATTTTCTTTGAAGCCAGCACTTCTCAGAAATGGCTCCTTTGTATCAATGTTGCTCCCACTGTACCCAGCATTCATCTGTGTCGCTCCCTGCGATTAGTCCCCAACCTGCCTGCTGACATCCCTCTTCTATTTCAAATGGCTCTCACTAGTACATTCCTGAAAGCATTTATCTGACATCTCGTGAACAGAAATGACACACCCAAATTACAGCGGTAGTTAGCTAGCTGTCCACATCCACCCTGCTGACTGTCACGTTTAAGCCCAGCCTTTGACAGCGCTACGAATTTCCAAATAACCATAACTCCATCTTTCTCCTCGGCACATACTTTATAAGTCTTCACTACCCCTTGAAACGTTTAAAGTCAGCCACCTGGCCTCTTTGCCCCAGTCAGCATCCTGTTTTTTTGCTCTATGTAATTACCAGCTCTCATATAGAAATTTCATTGTAGAATGCTCTGCTCTCATAGGAATTCAATTGCACCAGGCTATGGTGGTCATTGTTTGTATTCTGGATTTGTCAAAAGAAGAATCTGGGAACTTAATTAAGTTCCTGGAGGCCACTCAGCAATTCAGCTCCCAAGACAAAGAGAACAGTGCCTATGGCCCGGAGCTGCATTGCCTCCCTCTGTGATGACTGCTGGCCCTGTCTAATGACCTGGATCTTTTTCTGATGTTCTCCGAGTGTGGCCCATGACTTTCTTCAAGTATTAATATTTTTAGTTTTTAAAAAGTAGTCATTTCTTATCTATTCTAACACACCTCCCGCTTACATTTGCTTTGCTTCAGGGAGAACACCCTATTAGGAAAGTAGGGGAAAAAAGGCTGCTTTCCTTTTCCACAGAGATATTTTTATTTCTCTCTTTCCTGGAAAGAAGAAAGACTCTCAGGGCATTGGCAGGAGGGAGGACAATAAAGAGTCTGAAGTTGCCATGTTTTCACGAGGAATGTCATTCTGTTTCGCTAATGCAGAGGTTTTATTCCTGTTAGAGCCAAATCCTTCATGTTTGTTTCGTAGCCAGGTGGCACAGAAGAATGTATGGCGCATTCCAAGGGAGCTCAGTCATAGCACATGCTGTAACTCAATCGACATCAAACCCAATAAAAAAAAATATCTGGGCCTTCCTATCATTTTCACTCACTAAAGGAGTTTAAAGCCCGCGGCATGGATTTTAATTAAATTTGGACATCGTATACCCAATAGGGAAATTCCCAAAGAAAGCCAAGTCTTTATGTAAACTTCAATATCTTACTAGGCAAAGACGGAAAGAAAGCGATGTTCATTTTCTGGTTTAGGGTTTAAAATGTAATGAGTGAGATTTCCGACTGATGTTGAGATTAAAACTGTACTCATATGCATCTGGAAGCCACTAGAGAAGGGCTATGCCAGAATGAAGGCCAGACTGCAGTCTTCTGAGACATTTTTCTCCTAGGAAGCCGCCCATCTTCACTCATCTGGAGCCCATGGCTCCTCTTCTTTTCAGCCTGTCTCAGTGTTGTATATAGGTGCTATATATTCCTCAAACACAGCGGCTCTTCCAACACTTTGAGGTGGGTAACTGGATACACGTTCAGATTCCCTACCAAGGGCTAAGCAAGATAGTCTGAAACAATCCTCCAGCTAAGTCACAGAGACCCAGAAGTTTGGGGACATTAGTCATGCTAGGAAGAGTCACTTTGTAACCTTATCTGAACCACTCTGCTGTTGGAGACATTTGATGCCAGTCCCCCACACAGCCAGTAAGAGTATCACCAATCTTATATATTTAAATTTCATAGATCTCTCCAAAATGGAAGTGCTACTATTCCTTCCTTTATTTAGTCAGTAGGGAAACCAAAGGTGTTAATCATCTTTCTGTTTGCAGATACTGTAACAAATACCTGAGGGGAACAACCTAGATGGAGGGACACTTTACTTTCAGTTATGGTTTGGGGATTTCAGTCCCTTGGGTCCATTGCTTTGGAGCTTAGTGTCAGGTAGCACAGAGTTGAGCAAGTTACTCAATAACTGCAGAAGGGCTATAGTATTCTCTTCAGAAGCACTTTGCCACCTACCTAAAAGCTTCACTCAGCCACATTTCATAGGATCTACCACCTTGTAGGAGAGTCATGAAGACAAATGCATTAATATGCAGAACTAAAGGGGATATGTAAGAGCCAAACTATTGTAGAGAAGTATAGAATTATAGCAAGTAAATAGCAGGGTAAGGATTCCAATTTAACCTGATGTCTCCAGACTCTTGGACTTAAAAATGATGTCCCAGAGCTCATGCCAATAAGTCAAAAAGCAAACATGAAGTCCTTTCATGGGAACATCACCCTTAGAGCATTTTATGGAGCAAACCCCATCTTCAGCAGAACTCCTTTTAATAGCCAGTACACCAAAACTGTTGTCTAGAAAGCTGCTTCTTGTAGGAGCCTGGCTGGTTGTGGGTAGGTTCTTTAGAAGAAGCCCTTGCCCGCTCAGAGAGTCTCTGGACAAAGGAAAGACATCAAAAGTCCAGTTTTGCATTCCTGATGGCTACTACAGCTTCCTCCCCTGAAGTTGTCAGCCACTCAAGTTCCTGACAAAGCACTCAGTATTTTATCATACTTAGACACAAACCCAGCTTGTTGCAGACCCCTCACCTACAACCCTTAAAGACTCCATGCTTTCGTTTGGGGGAGTGACTTCTCTAGCCTTGATCTCTAGCACCAGAGAGCCTACCAAGGATTTGCTCTCCTCAAGTGTACCTGTTTTTCAGTTCAGCTTGATCTAGTGTCCTGCATCTGTGGAGAAACTTATTACTGTGGGTGGGGTGGGGAATCCTATTACTTGTCTCCCTGTAACTCCAGCTCATTAGTTTTAGCTGGTTTAGATTTGACTCCAGAGTTATATTTTCTCAGGTAAAACACCTTTTCTATGCACCCATCACTTGATACCCATGTCAATATCCCTGATGCTGATCCCAGTTTCATTGTTGTAAGGGATGGTGCTTCTGGTGAGCTGGAGCCAACAATGTAAGACCTGAGCATCTCATGCCTTGACACTCCCTCATTCTCTGGGAGTTTTGTTTTAAAATAGATCACTAACTCTGAAAGACACAGACAAATTATGCACATTTTCTTTTCAGAATTTTTCAATTTCTAAAAGGTTTTGAAGTATAAAGACTTCCAAATAAGATCAAAGGGCTCAGACCTGTAAAATGCTACCCACTAAGGTAATAATTAACTTCTTGGTGTTGTGACAATAGATGTGATGATTTAAGGAATTACATTCATTTTCTGTGACTTGAATCTACACCAATGCATCACAGGTAGTACCATAGCAATGGAAGAAAACATGGATTTGCTTCTATAATGTAGCTATTCCAAAGTCAATGGTATATATATTGATGTATATAGCATCTATTTTTTTGAGGCAATGGCATTATGTATCTTGTGTTTAGGTTTATATATGGTCTCAATCTTTGGGCGTTTTTGATGTTTTGAACAAATAGTAGCCGTTTAAAAGTTTTGTTTTTCCTTGTATAGGTTAGTTTTGTAGACAGATAAATCTAAACTTGAAAACAACTGACTCTGCCCTTCACTAATTTTGTGAATTAGTACAAGGAAATCAGTCTCATTGAGATTAAATTTGTCTGTTAATGTGGGATTCCCCTGTGTATCCTGTGAATAGCATTGGTTAATAAAGAAACTGGCTTGACTGGTTAGGGTAGAACAGAGCTAAGTGGGAAAAACTAAACTGAATGCTGGGAGAAAGAGGGCGGAGTCAGAGGGAAGCCATGTAGCTCCACACATAGCCAGACGCTGGAACTTAACCCCGTAAGCCACAGCTTCATAGTGATATACAGATTAATGGAGATGGGTTAATTTAAGATATGAGTTAGTCAGAAATATGCTTAGGCTATTAGTGGAACAGCATTGCAAATAATGGTTTCTGTGGCATTATTTTGTGGCCGAGCAGCCGGAAACAAACAAGCGGCCTCCTACAACAGTATGCCATTTAATAAATATTGGATAAACTATAGTTCTTCATTTTCATGAATAATTTTTCTTCCATACCTGACAAGGCTGATCATAGGTAATAGAAACTCAAAAGGAATGCAACTTAGGGAAGGAGAATACTTTTTGAAGAATTCCTAAGGGGATAGAATTTAGGGAGATAAGGTGCTTTCTCTGAACAAGTCAGTGCAAAGACATGAAAGTATGGCAGCTGCTATAACTTGAAATGAAATATTTCTGTTCCTTCCTTGACTGTTTACTACATGGTCTAATAGACTAGCCACAAACGTCATCCTGCAGCCATTATCACCAGTAGGAATTGCAGGCAGACACTTCTGCATCTGCTGCTTCCAAGTCTATTTCAACTATATCCAGAACCCAAGCTTCATGGAAGACTGAAAGATGTTTGGAACATCAAGCTTCTGTTGCATCACGGTTCCACACATAGTAAAGACAGAAATAGTTATTGAGTAGTCAATGATCACAGCCACCACATTTCTCCTGGCAATCATCTCTACCGTCTTTGGTTCCATGCCCACAATTGTCGGGATGCTGGTACTAATCTTGTACCAATTTTTAACTCTTATACAGTAAGTGACTTCAATTACTGATACTGAAACCTATCATAATTTACTGACATGTTCTTTGTTTGACACTAATTGGGCCATCTGGGATTGGATGCATGACCTTTTTCTGGTTAACATCCTAATTCCTACAAGAGAGTTTGTCAGCCCTGAGGACAGAGTCACTTTCAGAGTTGAAGCAAACACATGTGATCAGGATGGAGAAGTTTCATGAATAATAAAGGCATTTCTGATTAAGTAAATTGTTCCGTGCTCAAATCACAATTCAAGTAGGAAATCAACTCTTACATCTGTTCTTTATGCTAAGCATATGGGAACATATTCTATGAACTCCCTATTATCTACTCCAACAATATGTTATATGTCAAATGGGTGGATCACAGACCAAGCAGAACCACAAGCAATTAAAATTGCTATTCTACCCTTTTCGCTGGCTATTCAAGGAACTAAGTGTCTATTTTACCTGCCTGCTCATCATTTGTTCTCTCAGCTGTTTGACTGCACTGAAAAACTATCCTTCAATGATAGGTAGACAACTAGAGAAGGAAAAACAGCTAAGTTGAAGAAAGATGCATAACAAGAATAAACGAGCCTCTTGAATTTTAAAAAAAAAGGAATGAACAGAAATTGGCATCTCATCATAGATATTATAAAGTTGATCTGTGCCATTCATGCAAAGTTACTTACAGACTTCTAAAATATTTGTCTATTGTTGATAATAGTTCTAAGAAGTAAGCATACATTTCAAATAAAATATGTCTTCAGCTAGAGAGATAGCTCAATCCATAAAGTACTTGCCTTTCAAGCACTATGATTCAAGTTTGGTCCATAGAACTTGAACAAAAAAACCAAAAATGTTGGACATGACAATGTACACTTACAATCCCATAGCTAGGGAGAGAGAGACAGACAGATCCCTCAGCTCACTAGGCAGCCAGATGAGCATACTTGACCAGCACCAGGTCAATGAGAGTTCCCATTCTAAAAGAAAAACTAAAACAAGACAAAAAGTGGCCCCAGTGAGAGAGCAAAGCAAACAAAGGTGGCAACTGTCTAGTCAGGTGACCTTAGTCAGTCCTTGACCTGCATGGTGGAAGGAGATAGTCAACTTCTGCAAGTTATACACACACACACACACACACACACACACACACACATTCAAACACACACATACACACACAAACACATACACACACACACACACACACACACACACATGAGAGAGAGGGGAGGGAGAGAGACCAAGAGAGCAAGAGAGAGAGACAGAGAGAGAGAGAAAGAAAGGGAGAGAGGGAAGGAGGCAGGTAGACTGATAAAATGTAACTAAGGAAATAAAAAACACAGCAAAGTAAAACAAAACAAAACAAGAAACCAAAGTGGATAGAGGAATTCTGAGGAATTACACCCAATGTTGCTGTTCTCTGGTCTCCATGCACATGCTTACACATATACACAAGCACCCACACGTGCATGAGCACCCCACATAACAGTACACATGGATTTAGAGTATTTTTGACTTAATTAAGATAGTAAATTTAGTACAAACCTAGAAAGTTCTGAGTTGGTGATATTAACTTATTGACTATTAACTAATAGTCAGTTAGTGCTATTAGGAGAACTAACAACAATCCATCATGACACTGGTAAATCAGGTGAAATAAACAGTAAGTGTTCAGGGTTGTTTGTACAACACTTGTGGCTAAAACACTCTTGATGAATTATCAAAACACTCATCTGTTGATATTTTTTCTGTAAAGATTCAAGCCAAATTGGAGATAAAGTCTATGCTTTGAAAACCCAAGTGGCATTTTCTAGTTCTGGCATTGAAGTTACCACAGTAATGAAGTCCCACAGGAAGAGTCTAGGGCAACACCTATGTGGCCTCATTATTTCCATCTCTATTGGGAAGCAGCTGTTTATTTACTTATGGAATGTACCCAGGTCTTAGTTTGGAGAATATAATGTATTGAGGTAAATAGTGACTCTTATTATGCCCCTCTCCCTAATCTCTCATTTCCTTTCGCTGTGTGTGTCCTTCCTGTGAAATTTTAAAATCAATGAAGCAAGTTGCCTTTACTGTGATTGATTCAAATTTCTCCAAACGAGGAGAATAGATCATAAAATGTGACATGCTCATGAACCATTATTAATGTGTAAGAACCACAAAGTAAATTGGAAGTAAGGTCAGTGGCAAAATTGCTTTAAGATATACAGCCGATGACTCACCTAAACAATATAAAGCAAATGTATTGGGTCTTTCAGAAGAAATCAGGCAAGCAGTACAGTATGACGCAATGGAAATACAGTAAACAAGATAATGAAGGTGCTGAAATAATTATGTCTATTTATGCTGGACCACTCACTACTAGCACAAAGACTATCTACAGATGCTTTTTCTGCCCAAGACACCATACGCTATTATAGTGATGCACACAATTTGTGACGATGGGGTCCATCATTTTCTTTCATGCCTTGCATCCTGTTTGATATATTTTTAAAACTTTGGTATAATACTGCTTATTCCCCTTTCATTATATGTACTATTTTTCTTTTTTGAGGTAGACTGCTCTTACATTGTAGTCCAGCCTGGCTAAATTCACCATGAAATCCAGACTAGCGCTGAACTTGCCTCAACCCTATTTCAGCCTATTGAGTGGATATAGGTATTTTAAAAATATCTTGGTGTGCAAAAATTGAACGAAAAGACTCTTAGCATTTTTTCCAGTACCTTTTGGTGCTTTGTGTTAAAAAAAAAAAGTGGAAAAGCTGCCTTGCTTAAGTACTGTGGCTCGAAAGGAATAAGAATACAATGGTGAAGACAGGGAGTTCAAGAGTCTCCCTGCTCCCATCTATTCCTGCAATTATGATCCATGCTCTCCTCTATCTTCTCAGGGTGGCTCTGGTTTCTTCGGTGTGTGTGTTTATACTAGAGAACTGTACCCGTATAGATGTACACATGCAGACCAGAGTTCAACTTCTGATGCTGTTCCACAGGCAGTATATACCTTTTGTTTTTGAGAAAGGGTCTTGTTCTGTCCTGAAACTCATGAGTTAGGGTAAGTTGCCTTGCCAGGGAGCCACAGGATTAGTTTATTTCTGCTTTCCATTATTTTTATCATAATTGTGCACCATTTTGTGTGTGTGTGTGTGTGTGTGTGTGTACATGTGCACATGCACATGTGTGTGTTTATATATTGTCTATTTGTGCTGGTTACTAAATGCAGGTCCTAATGTTTGCAAGGCAAGCAAGTTACTGATAGACTCATCTTCTTAGCCCTCATGATAGCTCTTAAAATCTCTTTCTTGAACACTGAAACAAATTTAAAGAATGTGTTTATATTGTTTTTAAAAATCATCTTCCTTGGATAAAAAGAATATATTCTATGTTTTATGCCTTTTTCATTAAAAAGCTAACTGATTAATTAATTAACAAAGAATAGTATTACAACAGTTCTTGGTTTGCTGGTTTGTTCTCATTTAGAGCCTTGCTGATCTAGACTGGTCTCCAACTTATGGGACCCTGTCACAAACTCCAGAATAATAGGGGTATAGTTGTTTCTCACCATGCTCGGTAGCTACAGCTTAATTCTGCTCCTGTAATCTATAGCTGATCACAATCTTCATGTTAACTTTAATGCAGGCAACTCACATGTGGGCATGTTTTATTTAAATGCCTCATAAGATACTCAGAAGGACAGTATCATCCCACTATAAGCATGGGAAAATAGCCCTTTTCCCTCCTATATGAATGGAGATATAAATTACTGTACTCACTTAGTTTAGAGTTTTTCTAACAGTGATCTTAAGTATAGCTTTATTCATTAAATAAATTGTGGTCACATACTCGGACAGGAATATAGTCCCATCAGTATTCCTTTATGAAGAATTTTCTCTCTCATCTATAATTACGTGTGAGCAGATGTTTCTCTGTTCAACAGATAAAGTTCACTCACAACAAACTTGAGGTTCTGTTGGAACTGACATCCTCTGCCCCTCTTTAAACTCCTTGCCCCAGTTTGGATCTTCTGACTCAGTTGGTGGTTTCACACCGAGGCTGAAGAAGAGTCTGTAGGAGAACAAACAAATCCCATCCTGCCCCTAAGGTAAGAACTTATTTGAGGGTAATTCACAAAGAGTTAGAAAAAGGCCACTTTCTCCCTTGTATTTTGTACACGGCCAAAGGGCACTGCCTCTACATTTGCTGTTGATGCTTTAGGTGAACATTAAACTCACTGGCAGAATGTATTCTCCACTCCCTATTAGGAAACTTATGTAACCTGAATCCTTAATGGGCTTAATCAGCAGGATAATGTGACATTTCCCCTACCCTGAGTTTAGTGCAAGGCAGAATACAAAGATGTACAGAAGATGTCTCAGCCCTTATGAGTTTTACAATCTTGTTGTAGAGAAGGGGAGGATATCACCAAATTTACTATAACCCATGACTTATCTACTGAAGGGAGTGATCATGTCAGGGCTCATTTGTTTGCATGGGAAAGAAATGCACTTGAAGTTTCCTAAGTTCACTTTGAGAGCACTTGCAGAAAGTCCAAGGGAAGGTAAGCTTCCAGTTTCCTGAAAAAAGCATAAGAAGAAACAGCAATGCAGAGAAAAATGGTTCATCTTCTGTTGTATCAGCCAGTTCTTCTGCTTTCTTAATCCCTCTGCCTTCCACTGAATGACTGCTTTGAGGAGGATCACTCAGGATGTATCATTCCAGAAGCAACTTCTGTAATCTAACTCAGTTAGTTTTATTTGAAAATATTACAGTGGATCTCCTTTATCATTACCAGTGGCCTCAACATCAGTAAGAGCACGGTGAGTGGCTTAGTTAATGTATCAAGAGGGTTCTTTGCATCTGTTAGTATTACTGCACACAGGAAAAAATGGGGATGGAAAAAAAGGAAAATAAAAGGGCATGGATAAAAGCATCATGAAAGAGCTAAGTTCAACTGTTCCTGCATCAGAAAACTACTTCAAGGCATCCATTATAGCAGGATCCTATGCAGACATGGGTTTTCAATGCATGGGATTTCAGGAGGTGTTTTCTCATGTATCCTACCCACAGACACAGATCATTTCCTTCTTGTTTTCCTGGTAATTAAGCCCAAAATTATTTACAGGTTTCTTCCTTAGAAAAGAAACATACTGGTTAAGGTTGTGATAAGTCTGCAGATCCTTGGTATATCCAAAGTTTACCAAATGAAAGTATTTTTTATCACGTAATCCTAATGTGATAAATATTGAGATTATTTGTCTTACATAGGACCAGATGTGGCAGAGGGAGTGTCATTTAAAAGATCATCAAGAAAAATGTCAGCAGGCTTTTGAGAATATGCTCCATTTGAATCACTTTTTCTCAACACTTTAGTAGAGTCTGGAGAGTTATGCTTCCTACATCTCTGTGAAATGAAGAAAGATTTTAATGGGATAATCACACAAGTTCCTTTCTTCATCTGTCAACAAAGCATAAAAGAAGCTAGCTAAGCAGACAAAGTATGAATATTTCTTGGTAAGTTTTTGACAATTTTGAAAATAAATGTCAAAATGACCCTTTTCAAAAAGCTCAAATCGCTAAAATTAATAAGACCTGATAATACAAGGGAAGTAGAACAACTCCAAGTCACAAGCACTGTGACTGAGAGTGTAAACTCTTACAAATGTTGTGGACAACTGTTAGCTAAAAAGTATACACCGTGATGCAGCAATTCTATTGCTACGACAATACTTGGGAGAAACATGAATATAGTTCACTTAACGACATACTGGAGAATAATCATCTCAGAACCATTCATTAGTGCTCAAATTGGAAATGAGTTGAATATTTTTTAATGGAAATGATAATGACATCGTGGTATGCTCACAATGAATCAATAAGAATGGGTGGGCTATAATTGCAGGCAACGATGTGAATGGCTTACAAATGTTTTCAAAGAAACCAGGCATAAGAAAGTACCTGTTGCATGATTCCTTGTATATAGGCCTCTGCACATAAATGATCAACTAATTAGAAACCCTTTGATAGAGATGCCATATATAGAACTGTGGACCAGAGTCCAAATGAACCCATAATTTTCATTCTCTATGAATGAAGGTGGAGTTATCTTGCTTCTTTCAGATGAGTCATCGGATACTAGAGTGACCCCTTCCAATGACTTATAAAAGAGAACTATTCAGTCAAACCTCTCTGTGTTTCTAATGGAAAGATTTCCATACTACAATAAAAGGATGTCTATATACCAGCAAGTCTGGGAAGTTAGGGAAGCATTCTCTGAAACTCCTCCCATTTGAAAAATTATCTTGCCTTCTTATCATTTACCTCCACTCTTAACTTACATAAATTTCAAAATGTCATTGTTATTGTGCAACTGTATCACATTTTCCTTATCCACTCTTTGGTTGAGGGGTATCTAAGTTGTTTCCAGGTTATGGCTATTACAAATAATGCTGCTATGAACACAGTTGAACAAATGTCCTTGTAGCATGATTGAGCATTGTTTGGGTATCTGTCCAAGAGTGGTATTGCTGGATCCTGAGGTAGGTTGATTTCCAGTTTTTTGAGATACAACTATGCTAATTTCCAGGGTGGTTGTACAAGTTTGCATTCCCACCAGAAATGGAAGAGTGTTCCCTTTACTCAACATCCTCTTCAGCATAAGCTATCGTTGGTGTTTTTGACCTTAGCCATTCTGACTAGTGTAAGATGGTATCTCAGAGTATTTTTGATTTGCATTTCCCTGATGGCTAAGGTTTTTGATATTTTAAGTATCTTTCAGCCATTTGAGATTCTTCTGTTGAGAATTCTCTGTTTAGATTTGTACCCCATTTTTTAAATTGGACTTTAAAGTTTGATGTCTAATTTCTTGAGTTCTTTATATATTTTGAAGATTAGTACTCTGTCTGATGTGGGGTTGGTAAAGATCTTTTTCCATTCAGTAGGCTGTCTTATTGAATGTGTTCTTTCCTTTGCAGAAACTCAGTTTCAGGAGGTCCTATTTATTTATTGTTGCTCTCAGTGTCTATGCTACTGGGGTTATATTTAGGGAGTGGCTTCCTGTGCCCATGCATTGAAGGCTACTTCTCACTTTCTCTTCTCTCAGGTTCAGTGTGGATGAATTCATTTGGACTTGAGTTTTGTGCATGGTGATAAATATGGGTCTATTTGTATTGTTATAGAAAAATCCATTCTGAGTGAATTAACCCAGACCCAGAAAGATAAACATAGAATGTACTCACTAAAGTGGATACTAGCTATACAGCAAAGGATAACAAGCCTATAGTCAATGACCCTAGAAAAGCTAAATAATAAGGTGAACCCTAAGAGAAACATATATAGATTCTTCTGGGTAGGGGAAATAGACAAGATTGCCTGATGAAATTGGGAGCATGGGGTGGAAAGAGAAGGGAGAGTGGAAGGGGAGGAGGAGAGGAAAAGGGGAGGATGGAGGAGAACTTGAGGAACATGATAGTCAAGATAGGGAAGGACAGAGATGGAGAGCAAGTAAAGAGATATTTTGATAGAGGGAGCCATTATGAGACTAGCAAAAATTCTGGCACTAGAGAAATTCTCAGGAACCCACAAAAATGATCCCAGCTAAGATTCTAAGCAATAGTGGAGAGGCTGTCTGAATTGGCCTTGCCCTGCAGTCAGACTGATTACTGTCTTAAATGTCACCATAGAACCTTCATCCAGCAACTGATGGAGACAGGGGCAGAAACCTATAGCAGAGCACTGGGCTGAGCTCCCAAAGATTAGCTGAAGAGTGGGAGGAGTGAGAACATGAGCAAAGAGGTCAATACCATAATGAGGACACTCACTGTAAGCTTACCTGAACTAATGGGAACTCACCAACTTCAGCTGGACAGGGAAGGAACCAGCATAGGACCAAGCTGGACCCTCTGAATGTGGGTGACAGTTGAATGGCTGGGGCAGACTGCAAGGCGACTGGCAGTGGCACCAGAATTTGTCCCTGCTGCTTGTACTAGATTTTTTTGGAACCCATTCTCTCTGAATGGATACCTTGCTCAGTCTGGATATAGTGGGGTGGGCCTTGGTCCTTCCTTGGAGAAACTTACCTTACCCTCTCTGAGGAGTGGATGGAGGTGGTGGTGATGGGGGTAAAGGTGGAGAGTATGAGAGGAGGGAAGGGAGTGGAAACAGGGATTGGTATGTAAAATAGAAATAGAAAACTTTTTTCTCTTTTTAAAAAATAAAATTTAGAAAGTAGGAAAAAGGAAAAATATAATGCCAGAGTCAGATATTCTAGCTTTAAAGTCGTTTTTAGATCAAAGTAGCATCCTGCCCATATATTCATGCACACATTGGATGACAGGCAATAGATGACCAAAACCAGAGAGAGTATCAAGTCTGATGTGTTATTTGAACAGATCCCTGAAATGCTTCAGCAAGCGATATTTTATCTAAGAAATCTACTTGGTGAGTCATTGGGAGATAATATATACAGAGTGGATACTCTGAACAAGGGGATGATTCATTTTCTAAGCAGGGAAGAGGAAAAGGGATGCATTTTTAAATATTATTTAAGATAGCATGTAATTTAAAATCTACACATTGATTATGGTACTTTCTATTTAATATTTTTGGGTTAGAGTTGATAACAGTTGGCAGAAATCCAATAAAGCAAAACTTCAGACACAGGGAGACTACTGGTAAATGACCATTTTTATTAAGTGCCCCGTATACTGAAATTATACATAAAATGCATTAACCATCTACTGAAGCATGATTAATAAAAACTCAGGGTCAGAAATTAGAGTTCAACCTGATCCAGAAAATAAAATAGCCATCCACTGGCTCTTATCTCGACCTCAGTCCAAAAATGATTATCCTGCCTCCAGGAATCTCAGAAGGAGACCATACATCTGAGAGCATTTCCCCCCCGCCCCCAATTTTATATTTCTCTCTAAGGCTGGGATTAAAGGCATGCACCATTAGGATTAAAGGTGCATGTCACTGTGTTTACTGGGATTAAAGGTGCATGTCATTGTGGCTACTGGGATGAAAGTTGTGTGTTACCATAATCTGGTCTGTAAGGCTGACCAGTGAGCCTGTTTTACTCTCAGATCTTCAAGCAGTCTTTATTTATTAAAATCCACTTGAAATGCCACTACAGTCTATCCTGTACATTACACTGTTGCTTTCTCCCTTCAACATGCATGTTCTTTATATTTCTGTATCCTTCCAAAGTAAGTTACCCGGAATTTGTCTTTTCAGCCTTTTTAATAGCTTTCTAATTCTTTCTTCCTTCTTTACCCCTCACATTTAAATTGCTTCTCCTAGTGTTACTAAGCTGCCTGTCACAAAAACATGGGTTTCAAGCTCAGCGTTTGAGGCTGATACAGAAAGATCACAGCTCCCTTCTGTACTTGCTTCCCAGCTTACAGGTCAGTTCTTAAGAAGATGACTCACCGTTTCCCTCCACAGGGTCCATGTCACTTTTCAGGGTCATTTTGTCTGCCCCAAGTGACAGACATGTCTGTTTTGTCCGTTTCCATTAGTAAAATCCTTTCTTAAAGACTGTTTCAACCTATAGACAATCAAATAATCATCTGTTGATTATTTTCCCCTATCCTTTCCTAGGTATTAGTTCCCCCCCCCCTTTCTCTCCCCCTCCCTCTCTCTCTCACTTCTTCCCTTCCTACCCCCACCACTACGCAATGAATGTGAGTGTCCTTTCCATTTATCCACAGGGAATCAGTCATCTGTAGTTTTCCAGATCTCCATACATAACAAGACCCCTCAGCTCTAGCCTAACGCTTTGCACCTGCTGGACATCTAAATAAATAGTCAATTATACGAGGATGGTTTAACTAGTGAGAAGAGTGGGATCTTGACACGGAGTTTGCAGCTTAAATACAGTTTTGTGTGTCTAATCCCTTTAGAAGATTATTTGCATCTGAACTGATGAGAAATCATTTCTATTTTTATAAGCATCTAAGAGAACACATTTCTTGCTTCTTTCAGTTTCACATGCCTGGGCATGACTGTCAGAGTCATCTAACTTCTCCTTGCACAATGTCCACAGTGGTCCAGAGTGAATCATTCATTTTGGATTTGAAGGCAAAATTAATGCAGTGGTCACATCAATGCTCTTCTCTCTTTTCCTTCCCTACATTGTGGTCAGCACATGTGTACACTAAACCACTGGCACTATGTGAACTCACAGGAACAAGCTACTGCTCCAAACACAGCGCTTAATCCATTTGCACTAATAAATATCTACCATGGTATTTTCATAGGTTCATTAAAAACATTTCCAGACTGGCCATTTGCAGCTCAAGTCACATGAAGCTCTCACTCCCGTGTTTAATCAGCAAACCCCTATCTTTTTATTAAAATAATGAATCTATACTTAAAATTTAGACTAGGCCACCCTTTTTTATTTTCTAAGAACTAATTCCTTCCTTTTGACTTTTACAGAAATAGTTTTCCCCTCATTATCCCTGAGCCACCGTCATCTTTTCCTGAATTCCCTACCGTGAGTAGCAGTCAGCGTGAAGACCATGCCTATCAGCAGGCTGGGTGGATCCCTGTGATCGTCCACAGACTGTACTTACTAAACCAGCTCAGTGCACCTCAGTGTTGGGGACTCTTGCCATCCCCATGTCATGGTCATGGCTGGACTCTCTTGCATTTGCATACTTCATTGTTTAACATCTTTTGTCCTTTCTTCCCCCATCTCTCTGATTTGGACAAAATAGCATAAGTGAATATACAAAATTTCATTTGATAATTTCTTCTTATTCTTAACATGGGGCCCGGACTGACACTGCAAACAGAGAAAAGTGAAATAAGATGAAAGGTAAAACCTACTAATTATAGAAAGAACAATACCAAAGTAGCTCCTAAAAATAGCATAGCATTAGAAATCATGTATAGCAATGATACATAATAAAGAACCATATTATGACCTGCAGCCATATAATCATCTAACTCTAGTGTTTAGAGAGAAAGAGTCAATGTGTTTCTTATAATAGCATTCTGTACCAGGGACTGGGAAGCCTTTTTTCGTGTGAAGCATCAGACAGAAAACATTGAAAGGATGCGGGCAGTTTAAATCTACCATCGCGGGTGCCAAACTGCTGAAGACAATACACAAAATAATGAATGCAGCTGTGCTTTGTGAGCTTCACTCACAGGCACAGGTAGTGGGCAAGGCTCTGGGGCACAGCTTTTCATCTCTATAGTTAGCACCGCTTTGCTCTCTGCACGGAATGATGCCCAAGGATGGGTGATCATACATTTCCTGACATGCAGGGCCTTGTCTCCCTTGACATCATTTCCACACATTATGAATACCACACATCATATTTATATCTAGTTACTTATCCAGAAATAAATGGGTGGATAAGTACACAGTTAGGGAGATAGATAGGCAGGCGGACAGACAAGACATATATGGATATTGATAATTTGATAAACCTTTAAGCATGACGTCCGGGCTGTGGCTTTAGGAGTTGAGGAGTCCTCATCTTCTTCATACAAGTGAATCTAGCTCCTAGAGGAAGGATGTGGCTCATGCACGTGTATCTGGATCGGTGAATGTAATTTACTTAATAGTTTCCGGTTCCTCCCCATATCCACAGTTAAAACCCTCTCCTCGTTTATCACCTCCTTTCTCAGTAAAAATGTGCTGATCCTCAGAAGAGACATCCCTGAAGAGTAGTTTCACCACACATGCATTTGCTCATTGAAATATCTCATGAGTATATAGAACACAAGGGTTAATGGAACAGTCAGATAAATTAATTGTTAAACATATTTTATCAAAAGTTTTATGCCTATGCTTCAAGATATTTAGTGGAACTGTCTGGATTTTTGTGTGGTTTATGCTAGATTGCATTTTAGTCATTTGAAAATGATCAAGAACTGTTTTTCTTCTAATCAGGTGCAACTCATACTAAAAGAAAACATCCGTCCTCCAAGTTCCCTGGTTGCTGACATGTGATCTCTTGTATTCACTGGCCCTTCAATTACTCATAGCCCTAAACCATATTTTCTACTGGGATTAGTTGCTAAAACGTAAATGTCCTATTTCTTCATGGCTAATTATGCTATCATAAGAAAATCATATTTCTGTTACCATAAGAAAAACCACACAAATATCATATTAAGTGTAAGATTGTTTCTGCCATGGGCTGCACATTCCTCCAAGTTTTTTGAGGGGGGAGCAATCGATTTTCAGTTTTTCACCACAAACCCTCAGCAAAATAATAGCTCGAAAGCACCCAAAAGCCCAATAATATGAGTTTTCAGAATGAGGCAACTATTGCTTTCAGTGCAGATGGTAGTGGTGCCTTACCCTTGCCCACTCAACCTCTCTTCTTCAGAGATGACCCTCTTGAGTTCTCATTAACAAGGAAGCACCTGAGCTACACACATGGCATGCATGAGGACAAAGGTCCCCAGGAACAGCTTTCAACTGTACCAGCAGAGGGGTGTAAATACTTTGGCTTCCTTTCCCTTCGCTGGGATGGCCTGGAACTTTGTGGAACCCATGGTTCCTTTGAAGAGTGAAGCTTTAGCTTTGCATGATTACAGATAACTGGCTAGGGCGAATTCTATTGCCTGCCTCCCGCCCCCACCCCCCCCAGAATAGTACGTCAGCCTCTTTCCTTCATTTCATAAGTGATTTTTGTACTGAACCTCTTTCCGAGGAAAGAAACACAGAGTCCTAAGCTCAGCCCATCTTGCAGAAATTCAAGCATAATTATTGCATATCTATTTTTACCTCTGCAAACTAAACCTTTTTAAAAAAAAGTCTGGCTTTGAAGAAACCTATCTAAACACATCACAAAAGTCTCAGGGAAGTATGTACAAAAACTAATCAAAGCCTGCTGTATCCAAGCAGACTTGAAGAGGCTAAATTATCCCATTCTGGAAAGCACAATAGGAGCGTCCTGGTGTAGTATGTGTATTTCATCTCTGGTATTTTGCATCTTCTCTCTCCCCTTTTATGAACTAAAGCAGAGTATAGAAGCACTGCATTGGATCTGGAAGTATGTGTATTTGCATGAGCAAAATGTAGTAATGTGTGCACATTTTGAACATTCTACCATCCCTTGATGTCTACAATGGCTAGGCATGTTGAAAACACCAGTATTAGAGTCAAGCTCCAAAAAATTAGGAGCGTGAGACATTCAGAAGTTGTATATGAAGTACTTGCCTTGACAGTCAAATTATTCTCCTAACGTCTTTAGTAAGTCATCAGTGCAGCTATGGAGATGACCAGCAGTTAAGAGCACCAGAGGTTCTTACAGAGGACCTGTTCAATTTCCAGCACCCACACGGTGACTCACAACAGGCTATAGCTCCTGTTTCAGAGGGTCCTATGTCCTCTGCTGGCTTCTAGATGTGTACGCACACAAGTACTATGGAGTCATAGATGCAGGGCAAACACTATTCATATAAAATGCAAAGGAATATTTTTAAAAATTAACTAAGTCACTAGAGGCAGTGCTGTATCTGAAGGGAAGTAACTGTGGCATTCACTACATAGATTTCCTATAATTACATATTTTCAAACTGCTTAGAGGGTCTTTTAAATTTTTAAACAGTTTTTCATATTATTTTGAGGGAAAATAATAATTTTTATAGAATGCATGGTCCAAGTAAAGCCTTCTGAGCAAAAGCAGTAGATTCTAAGATGTCCCTTGAGGCCATTCAGGCTAAAAGAGTCATCAGTATTCAATAATAGCATATGACTTAAGAACTCATGAAACCTGATTCATTTGAGGCTAACATCTCATGTTGAGATTGTTCAAAATAGGTGCAGAAATGATTTGAAACAGAAAAAGAGACTTTCAATGAGCAGAATATGGTTCAAGGAACAAAAAGAAAAACGTGCACACAGTTTGAACATTTAACCAACCCTTGACTCTAGAATAGCTAGGCACATTGACACCCCACCTAGAATATCTCCTCTGGGTTTGTTGTCTTCCACAACCAGTAAGTTATCACCTAGAAGGACTCATAGCACAAGAGCTTTTCTAACATCTTTCGGTATGTGAGATGGTGTGGGAAGTCCTTTGGTATATGTGTTGCTTTTAATAGTTAATGAATAAATCTGTTTCAGCTAATAGCTTAACAGAATAAAGCAAGGCTGGAATTCCTAGCAGATAGAGGAGAAAAGAAGGCAGAGTCATGGAGAAGCCATGTAGCCGCTACAGTCACAGGAGACAGACGCCTCTGTTAGAGCCCCTGAAACTTTGCCAGTAGGCCACAACCTTAGTGATGCACAGATTAATGGAGATGGGTTAATTTAGGATATAAGAGCTAACTAGAAATACATTTAAGCTATTGGCTACGCAGCATTGCAAATAATATAATTTCTGTGTGATTATTTTGGGTCTGAGCAGCCGGGAACGAACAAGGGTGCTCCGCCAACAGTGAGACCATCCCAAGTTTCAGAGACACAATCTCAGAATCGTGACACTCTTTTTATTATTGTTTCTATAATTATAAAATTATAAGAGTAAAATCATTATTTCTACTGTGTATCTTCTCTTAGATTTTTTTATTGTTTACTTGTCATGATTGTTTTACTTATAAAAATATTCCTTTAGCCGGGCAGTGGTGGCGCACGCCTTTAATCCCAGCACTCGGGAGGCAGAGGCAGGCGGATCTCTGGGAGTTCGAGGCCAGCCTGGTCTACAAGAGTTAGTTCCAGGACGGGCTCCAAAACTACAGAGAAACCCTGTCTCGAAAAACCAAAAAGAAAAAAATATATGCCTTTATTTTTAATTGACAGCAATTGTGTATTTGTAAGGTACTGTGTACATTTAAATATATGTAAAAATTTGTTGATTGGAGTAAGGAGAATTCTAAAGTTTGTTTGTTTTTTAATATAAGTATACTACTCTCCTCTTTTTTCTCATACTCCTCTCAGATCCATCCTCTCCCTCCCAAATTCATGGCCTCTTTTTCTTTAACCACTGATGTTACATATCCTCATAAAGGAGCAACAACAACAGATACAACCTGCCGAGTTCCTTCATTGTTGCCACTTGCTATTAGACAAGCAACCAGGAGGGCTTGTCCCTAGAGGGGATGAATTTCCCCTCTCTCATCAGATGTTAATTGCTTGTAGCTCTTCATCTAGAGGTAGGGCCTCTGAGATTTCCATCGTCGGCTTTGGATGTCAACTGGTGTTGGAATCAATCAGTTCTTGTGTAGACAGACATGTTGGGATTTCATGAGTACAGCTTCCCTCTCATCACAGCAGAATTCGTTCCTCTGGCTCTTGCAATCTTTCTGCTCCCATCCAACTGTCTATTATGCCATCCAGAGTAGCAGTGATTTGGGTTTTTGTGTGTGCTTATGGTAGGCAATGTCATGGGCATCTTATAAAGCGGGGATCCTCTCTAGGGTCTAAGGGACTATCCCATTAATATGTCCCATAATTTAATTCTGAAGTAAGAATAATCTAAGTCCTCCCCCTATTCTCATTAAATCAACTTTGACTTTAACAGCAACCAGAACCAATCCCATGTAGAGATATCACCTTTACATCTGATGTAGTGTATGTCATACAATTGTGTCCCATTCCTCTCTGAGGCAGGACACATTATAATGCCAATTTCAGGTGATAACATTAAGAACAGTTTCAAAATACTATCATTGGCACCTTTCACTTCTCACTTTAGTGATCAAATTATCCAGGTTGGGAGATTTTTCCTGTCCTCCAGATAGAAAATGACCATCCCTTCTTTGATGTCCAAGTCTTTAATTCTTGATATGGAGTCTTAATATGAGCACACCAGGGAAATTCATTCTTTCTTCACTTCACATAATTCTTAACTCAGTGAATGGTTTTTCACGTGCAGCGTTTAGGCCTTGTCCAAAACCCTTTGCTCTTCTGTAGACCTCATTTCCTAGAACCACCCTATTTTTATCCACTTGCTTTCACACAATACTGCTTTAGCTTAATCTCTGTGCAATTCCATGTACAGGTCACAGCCATTCCCTACCTGCCTGCCTGTCCTAGGAATTAGCCCTTTAGAATGCAAATGCATTCAGAGAAATAGCATGAATCTCTCAACATAGCCTCGATGTCTGCCTTTAACTGGTTTGCCTACCTAGGTGGCTGTACTTTTCACTCACATTTGGGCCCCACATCCAAATGTGTAAAGAATGCCCGTTGTTCTTCATGTGTATATTGTTTTTTTCCAGACACCCCATTTACATCCTTCAGTGTTTATCTCAAGTGTTACTATTTCCAGAATGCTTTCATTAAACTTCACCTCTGCCCTATACTTCATCAAAACAACAAGCGAAAATGATAAGTATAGCACAAAATACCTTAAAGTAAGTGAGACACTTTCTAATAAATGACCAAGGGCATTTTGCCCATTTCTAAAATCTCAGGCTTTACCATAGTGCCTTAGACATAGTTGCTTTGAACTGCAGAGTCATACTTAGGGTATGTACAACAGACCTCTAGAGCCTCAGTGTATAGAAGTAGAGAAGCAATAGATGAAACACACCACACACACACACACACACACACACACACACACACACACACACACAGGTCTTGTAGCTGGGGCTAAAAAGCAACCCAGCAGGAATTATTCTGTCACCAGGAAAATGATCTTGAGAAATGTTCAATGGAACATTAGTCTCTAACCTAGAAACATCCCCGGAGAAGTCCCTCTTCCTCCCCAGTACTGGAGATGGATATTAACAACTTCTGTTTGAGAGCTGAAATTCCCAGGCTGAACAGAAGGAAGAGCATTAGCAGCCATGGACAAGTGGCTTAGGAAATTGGTGCCTATAAGTGTAGACCACTCCAGTAGCCATGTGTATCCTGAAAAACTCCATAAGCTGCACTACCGATAATGACTGGAGAAAAAGAATGTTAGGGTCATTGGTAGCAAAGGTCTGAAATCATGTGGACCTAGAAGTGGTTGCTAGAGTTGGGAGAGGATTTTTTTTTATTGTAACAATGAGTGATAGTAGAGTAAGGTTGTTTAGAGGGAACAGAGGAAAGGCAACTGTGGATGGGATCAAAGTCAGAACAGGGCAAATATTGGGGAAAATACCTGAGTTAGCATCTGGGCTGAAACAGGGAAGTTATGACAGTTTTGACATTTTTGTACTAGGGATATTTTTAAGAAATGTATTTAAAAATTATTTTAATTATGTGAATATGTGCATGTGCCCATGTATGAGTGTGGGTGCTTACTGAGACTAGAGCCTTTAGATTCCTCATGCCAATCTATATTCCCCACACCAATCTAGAATTACAGGTGATTGTGAGTTCTGGAACATGGAGGCTGGGGGCTGAAGTTGGGTCCTCTAGAGCAAGAGCATCTTTTTCCTAACTAACTACTGTGCAACCTCTATATTCCTTGACAAATAGCAAGGAATTTGTCAGAAAATGAACTATGAAAGGGTAAGCAAGAATGCTAAGACAATTCTACTGAGTCACTAACTGCAGACCAAGAATAGATCTCAGGCCAAATGTAGGGACTCTTCTTTGATACAATGTAGAGATAAGAATGAAGAATTGATTCCATGGGAAATAAATCTACATGGAGTAGGTGTTACTAATAGGATAGCCTTCATCTTACAACTCTATTCTCTTTTTTCCTTCCTGAATGGGATATATTTATTACATTTTCAATATACTAACTAAATTCATTTTTAATCATTGCTGATTTAAAACCACCTGTGTTATATGTTTATATTTTATCTCAATACTTTCATCTAAGGGCTCACTCGTGTTTCTTATACAAATGCTTCTTGGGTAAGTTCCTAACTTCCTGGAGTGTTTTTGTGTATTGCCCTTGACAGTGAGAAGAAGGACAAAGTGTTTGTGTATGTGACATCTTCAGTGTGGAAAAGGAAAGAATAATGGTTTACTTCTTTTAACTAATGTAGGGTTGTTCAGTTGTGAATGGGATTGCTTTTTGGTCCCCTCTTCTCGTATTTTAAATTCTCTTGCTTTTTGTGTTGGCAGCATCAACTGTTTTGATGTCACCTGAAATTCTCTTTGGTATCTGTCTGTAGGATCCATCCCGCAGTATCTGCAGTCTCACTCTGAGGCACCAGGAAGAAGTAGCTGAATCATCCTTAGTTTTCAAGGCCACTGGAGAATTTCTTGGAAAACCAGGAATTTCTGTCTCCCCATCTAAGCACCAAGGAAAACTGACATGGTTTTCTATCTCATTTTCTTCCAACGTCACCTTAAATTCTTCTTTCATGGCAAAGTCAACATTGTGATAGTTTTCCCAGCCCACTGTGAAAGGAAAGGCTTAAAATTTGCTCACAGTGGGGGGAGAGCTAAACCCCTTTTAGCAGTAGTTCCATCCTTATCTCCACTGATAGACTGTAATAGCCTAGGGATTGCTGCCTGTGATACCGACCTGGATGCATGGTAGGTCATGTTGTATCCATAAGAGACTCCATCCTTGCTGTCCCTCAAGATGAGGAAGGTCAACAACAATTCAGGGGGTCAGGTTGGTGAACACAGAAGGGACAAGAGTACCTTGATAAAAACAGGGATGGATGTCCTTAAGAGAAGGGGTAGGTACAAACACTACAAAAATTTGTGACTTAATTTTAAAGCTTGTAGTGAGAATAATCTGGCATAAATTTAAATGCCTTTTTCTTGCTTTTTTCATTGATACATACATGTATGTTTTGTGAAAATACTTAAAATCCACAGATTTAACACCAGAGTCCATCTAAGATATGTTTCTCAAGCTTTGAGGTTTTTACAACAATATGGCCCCTTCTGCTGTCACTAATTTAATTATATGTGTGTGTGCATAAATACACATATATGCCTGGTTTTGTTTTAATATTGCACAAGATATTTAGCAATAGTTAGTATTCAATTTTAAATTAAAATTCAGACATATGTGATGTTGCCGATGCAAATAGCTCACCTGTGTTAACAAGTAGGGAACACTACCTTGAACACATGGTTTAATGTTCACTTTCACAGATGATACCATTCTGGGCAGTTGGCATCATTCTTTTTCACCAATTAAAAAGGAATCACAATTTCAGATTTTTTTTCAGATAAAAGAAAATTTAGGTTTAGAATTTAGGAAGTACAAGTGAGCAATAGAGGAACTGAGTATGAGAGAAAGAGGTCAGAGAAGGGGGCTGCTTATTTTTACTGGCAAGTCATTAAAGGACAGTTAAATAATAGAACATCAGAAAAAAAAATTGATGAAATCTATTTTCCTGAAATACCTTAAGCAGTTTATATTCATTTTATTTTATTTTGAACAAATGAATCTTAGAACCATTAAAATAGCTTTCAGAATCAGCAGCATTAAACACTGGATTTTTGTGGACAACGTAAAAGCAGAGACTTGTAGAACATCTCTGTAACTGCTGCAACCTTAGGGAACTGGGGAAAGAGATATGTGTCTTTGATGTGGGATTCCCCTCTGTATGCTGTGAATATCATTGGTTAATAAAGAAACTATCTTGGGCCTGCACAGAGAAGAATAGACATAGGTAGGAAAAACTAAACTGAATTCTGGGAGAAAGAAGGCAGAGTCAAGAGACACCATGTAGATGTCAGAGGGGAAAGACGCAAACTGTGAGCTGGAAACTTGCTGGTAGGCCAAGAGCCTCATGGTAAAATATACAGTAATAGAAATGGGTTAATTTAATAATAAGAGTTAGATAGCAACACACAATAGTGATTGGCAAAACAGTGATTTAATTAATACGGTTTGTGTGTGGTTATTTCAGGTCTGGGTAGCCAGGAACAAACAAGTGGACTCTTATTACACCTCTTACTTTTCTCCCTTATTTATACCACTTCACCCCTACCTACTGACCTAAGGTGCCATAAAAACAGTAATTTTACAAGACTAGAATAGCACAAGTCAGACTTCCATACACAGAACAATGGCATCTGGTTTGGCAGTCTATCTCTGTGTATACAAGTCAATTCTATTTACAGACTGATATTTCTGCAGTTGAGCTATGGGTGTAGTAAGTGGTAGGGTTTCCTTGAAACTCTGAGAATTCCATTTTCACCACCCCTCAGGATGAGAAATGCAAGCAGCAAGACAGGGGTTCACGAAAGGTACACCAGAGAAAGGATGAAAACATCTCAGAGAGATGAGAAAATGGTTAGACTTTCTACTTTTCTCCTTCACATCAACAGAATCACTGAGAAGCAGTTTCCAGTACTTGGAACCAGTTTTAGCATAGGTATCCACAGTTTCCGAGTCAAAAAGAACTATGTGGTTTGGTACCAGGTCGGCTTCTCAAGCGCTGGTCTTCTGAGCAATAGTGTGGGTTACTGCAAATAGTTTACATAGTTTCTGTGAAGATTAAAGATCTTACATAGTAGCTGACATAAATAAAGTGTTCTCTGCATTGCGTGTGTGTGTGTGTGTGTGTGTGGTACTCCTCTGGTTTGAAGTCAAATGACTTTCAGAGTGTATAGGAAAGAGAAAAAGAAGGATTGATGTCTATGTATTATATTGCTATCTATCTTTTTAAAGACAGGAGGGACAGGAACCAAATTAAGTTTGAAGACAGGCAATTTCTTTAGTATTACATAGACAAGCCAAAATATAATGCTTTAGTGCTGACATGCCAATCAAAGAACCAAGCCAGTAGAGAAAGAAGTGTCATAATAAGTAGATAAAGATGTAAGGAGTTTTTTTCCAAATCTAAAAAGATCTTAGCATATATAGAACTACCAGTTCACTCCTCTTTCTTTCTTTCTTTCTTTCTTTCTTTCTTTCTTTCTTTCTTTCTTTCTTCCTTCCTTCCTTCCTTCCTTCCTTTCTTTCTTTCTTTCTTTCTTTCTTTCTTTCTTTCTTTCTTTCTTTCTTTCTTTCTTTCTTTCTGCCTTTAGACACAAAGAGTTTAACAGGGTTGAGTGCCCGCCATTTTAACAAAGTCAAATGGCCAAGGCTCTGTCATGCTGATAAAGAATGTGATGATAATTCTCTTTAAATTATGTATTTTCATCAGATATTTTTCTCCCCACTATCCAATTGTGTGCAAAATGTAAAATGATTTCCTTACCCATCTACCAAATCATCATTTCTTGCCTGCTATGTACTTTCTGGATCAAGGCATCACATACTTTTTGTGCCATGTAGAACATAACACAGTTACATCTTAGTTCCCATGTCAGACTGATTCCTGGGTGGTCTGTAAGTCCAGTCTTATTAGTCAATCTCTGGGGTCTTTCCTTTACAAAAAGTTTTCTATCAAACCTAGAAACACAGGATATTTAAAGGAATTATCTAAAATTTCCCCTGCGTTTCACTTACTCGTCCAGCCATTCTATGAACTCTGTTTCAAAGGACTACAAGAAAACACTGGACAAACGTTTCAATGAATTTTCCTGTGCAATATCTGAATTGTTTGGGTCAATTCTATAGTTCCTGAAGAATAGCTAAGATTAGCACAACAGAGCACTTTACTGAAGTAGAAATCTGTAGTCATCTTATTTCAAATCATATCTTGTAAAAGTTTTTTTAATGTTATTCCTGAAAGAGCTTCATTGCAGAAGATATTTCTAGAAAGTAGTGAACTTAATGAATTGTCCATGATGTGGCTGGCCTTTAATGGGAGAAGACAGAGCTAATGTAATGTGTATTATACAAAGTTAGCCAGAAGAGACTCTGTGGAGTAGCATCAGGAACCATTACCTCCCCAAGACTAGACAAACAGAAGCAGACAATTAGATCAGGGCTTTTTATGAACCGGGACAGAAGGTAAATCTTGAGGACAAGATAATGTTCAGATTTGGGCAACATCCAAGAGGCTAGAATGCTAAGCCAGCGTAGGACAATTTTTCTATAGCTGTGCTGCTACACTCTGAGATTTGGAATAAGAGAGCTTTGTCTTAGAACTAAAGCAATACGTTTTAGGTACTAAAGCAGCAAATGGGCCCATACTCTGTCATGGTCTGGATCCCACAGACATCTGTTTGCTTTTTCAGAAGCTCTACAGAAATCTGCTCAGTCAGTCAATCACCACAAAGTTAGATCCTTGCAGCAAGTGTCATGGCATATGTGGATGCGGAGAGAAGGGGTGGCCCCAAAACCAGACAGACAAATGAGTAAGTGTAAGATAAAAAACATGATCTGTGTCTAAGGGTACCACATTTCATAGAAACACACATGAATACATGCTGATGTAGAAAGTGCAATTCTCACAGTATGTCTAGCTCCTGGGAAATAGCTCAGGGCTTTATAAGCACCATCTTGAAACAGCTCAAACCGCAAGATTTAGGACCTTCCCCCAAATAATGCATAAATGAAATTGCTTAGAGACAATTTAGAGTCATATTTCAATAAGAAAAAAACAATACAATGCAGCCTTAGCATTCAGTGCCAGGGAGATTACAGTGAAGGAATAATCAGTCAGATGGAATTAATCCCTGGAAATGCTCTAAGTGATGGTAGCTAAGAGATGCTGACTGGCATGTTAATTCCCTTGGAGCTGTAATCTCCCCGTCTGCTAAAATAACTATATGGTCCTTTGTGCAAACCATCTCAGAGTCACACATGTCATGAAAGCCAGGTAGATGCTTGACAAGAAGTTGGGATCCCTGGTAACAGCTTTGCTGAAGAAACCAAAGGTATGAAAAATGCGAAAAACATTTACTCTAGTTTAGCAAATGATTAAATGTTGCACATAAGAGAACCGTCAACACATTTCCAATGTGCTTTTATGTGTCCAGATTGATATGAATCTCTTAGAACTCATAGCAGTATTAATGGTATCAGAAGTTCATGAGATCAATGGCCCATGCTGACTGGGTCAAAGAGTCTTTTACTCTTTTCTAGTCATTTTTGCTCTTTTTTAGTCTTCCTACTAAAAGAAAAAAAAAGGAGAGAAGGCAAAGGGAGAGGCAATTGAAAGAAACAAGAGGTAAGGTGAGGAGAGTGAGGCTAGGCAGGAAAGGGGAGAGAAAAGTAACAGGGTGGGGGAAGAAAGAGAAGGGAAGGGAAGGGGAATTAAGAAAGCCTGATTTATGTGCACAATCCAAAATTAGAGAGATTATCTCCTCCTTCGCAGCATTCTGTGTGAGAACAAGACCACCAGAAAAACAATGTGGTGGTTTGCATCAGAATGGCCTCCATAGGCTCCTATGATTGGATACTTGGTTCCCAGAGTAGAATTGTTTGGGGAGGACTAGGAAGTACGATGTGTCATTGTAGGCAGACTTTTAGATTTCCAATCATTCCCAGCGGCCTTACCCAATATGTGTTCTGCCTCCATCTTAGGGCTTGAGATGTGAGCTCTCCTGCTACCCTGCCTTTGCTCTGTCATCATGGACTGTAGCCCTCTGGAACTGCGGGCCCAATTAAAAGCCTTTTCTATAAGTTGCCTTGATGATGGTGTTTTATCACAGTAGTAGAACAGTGAATAAGACAAACAGTGGTTCTGTAGGTGATCTAGACTGTTCGATTGCAACACCAGTCCATAATGAGGTGTGCACAGCAGATAAACGCTACTTCTGCTGGTTCTCTTCAAATCCAAAGCCCGTGCTAAGCACAATGAATCAGTGAGAGCCAAAGGCGAGGGGTCTGTAGTATGTTAAATGGCAGCCCCCAAAAGATAAATTCACTTAGAACCTGTACAATATGACTATACTTAGAAAGTAGATTTAAAGATGAGACCATTCTAGATTACATGTCATAGTAAATGTCTTTATAAAGAGACTTGAAAATAGAAATAACAGAGAAGGTCATGGAGCCTCAAAGACAGAGATGGGAGTTCCATAGTCCCAGGCTTAGGAATAGCAACAGTTATCCATAAGCAGCAGGAGCTAGCAGCAAGACTTGTAGAAAATGCTCTCTCGGGCAGTCTAGAAAGAACTCACTCTATAAAAATAGCTTCTTGTACTAATGGATTCTTTAACAGTTAATTTGTATATTCTATTGCTCCAAGATCCTCTAATCTTTGATGCTCTAAAAAATCAAACAGTGACCAATAAAAGGAAGAGAACAGGAGAGTGGTTGTGGGAGAAGTCAATGAGCACATATTGAGGTTGTCAAGGAATTGCTCAGTATACCCATGTGATGCTTATGTTTGAATTGAAGGAGGGTATATTTAAAATTCATACTATAATATAGCCGCTTGACATATTCTTCAGTTATTCCCATGGGTGTTGAGTAAAAGGGAGATAGATGAGGAATTATTTTCCACTGTTTAATGGAATTAGTTAATGGTGGGGAGACTTGATGGAGATTTCACAGATGCTGATGTTATGGCAGGGGGTAAACACATTCTGAGGTCTTATGACCGTAGACTGATACTCCCTGATTGTTCTGAATCTCTGGAGATTTCATTAGGGGACTAAAGAAATACTGTATCCTTTGTAGTAACTCCATTTAATTTCTACTGAGAAGCCAAGCAGCTGCTTGTTCCATATTAGAAACATGAATATTACTAGATCAATTGTTACTAAGCCAATGAAGAGTAGTGGTTAGTAGCTGAAAGTTTCTATCTCCACCCCCATTGTTTCTTTCTTCTCCTTCAGGAGATCATCTAGGGGTATTACTGAGAGTTTTAAATTCTGCCTGGACTCAACAACCCTTCTGTTCACATAGGCACGATTCATGGGGACAGTTTAGAAACTGAATTCTCTGTTCTCCAAATTAACTCAGAGAAACATATGGATGGCTGTCTTGAGCTGCCTTTTGGCATCTTAGGGTGGTGATGTGTTCCAGGTTAGTCAAATCTATCTCCAACATTGCTGTGAGCTAATGGAGAGGGATCAAACAAATTTTCACATTTTGGCAGACAAATAGGCCCTTGCTTTTCAGTTCTGATAGAAAGGCTGGACTTCTATGCCTTTTTTTTTTTCTTCAACTTGCATTTCAGAAAATAGAAGTAAGATTGACAAGGTTCGCTGACTCTTCCTTCCCTCACCTGTCTCACTCCTCTTCCACTTTCTAATCCCTTCCTGCTGTTCAAAGAAAGACAGGGAAGCTTAGATTCCTAAGGTAGCTCCATGACTGAGTACCTGTGGTTGGGTGAACTGCTGGCCCTAGCATGAAAAGTCAAGTTATCTAGGGGAAGACTTCAATGTCTTCATGTAAGCCTTTCCATGTGCAGAACAACCTAGTGAGTAAAAGATAAGTAGAACAGAACTGGGCTACTATTCCACAAAGACTAAACATTGTGGACTGGGAGGTAACAAAAAGGAGCATTCGGATGGACAGCAGCAGACACATAAGGAGACAGAAGTGTGAGCGTGTGAAATATTTGCAGAGAAGCAAAAGGGAAAGGAATATGAATGCAAGATTGAAAATGATATCCTAGAATCATCAAATCACAAAAAGGAGAAACTGAAGAAATCAACCGATAATAGCATCAGCCAACGTAACTGTAATCAAACAGGATTTCAAGCAGTCCAAGACAATAGCAAAATTGAAGGAGGCAAGGACTTGCAAGATGGCCATGTGTATAGTAGTTTCACAGAAACAGGCACAAGGGTTCCAGCTTGGTATCCTATGAATCAAGTATTGAATGAACCAACTGATTCTACAAAACAAATTACCCTGAGTCAGTGGCTCAGAAGAAATGATCATTTACTCGTGCCTTTGCGAAGCAGCTGGTTGTTGAGGGATGCAGGCTGTGGAGACTGCTGAAGCTCTATGTCTAGATGCAACTGTTTGTACTGAGTTGGTCACATAGTTTTTTCGTGTTTTCCTTTTAGAATCAAGAGGAGGAGGTCAGAGAAAGGCCTTTCATGGCAATGCTGAGGCTCAAGAGACCAAGTTATTTTCGGTCTGTGTTTGAATAACTTCTCCTCCTCTTTCTCCTCATTTTTATCCTCCTCTTTCTCTTCCTTCTCTCCTCCAACTCTTCCTCTTCTGAAGACTTTGGTAGCGTTGGGAAGACTTTGAATTTTTATCTATTTATTTAATTTATTTTTTAAAAAACATTCTTTTTTCATTTTGCATACCAATCTCAGTTCCCACTCTTTTCCCTCTTCCCACTACCTTCACTTTCCCTCCTACCCCACCCCCATTCATTCCTCCCATGGGGAGTCAGCAAAGTCTAGCACATTGCTTTGATGCAGGAACAAGGCCCTCCCTCCTAAAACTAGAATGAGCAAAGTATCCCTTCAAAGAGAATGGGGTCCAAAAAGCCAGTTCAAGAAATACAGGTAAATTTTAGTTTTACTGCCAGTGGCTCCACAGATTTCTCCAGCCATACAACTGTCACCCACATTCAGAGGGCCTTGTTTGGTCCTATGCTGGTTCCCCCGCTGTCAGACTAGAGTAGGTGAGCTACCATTAGCTCAGGTAAGCTGTTTCAGTGGGTATCCCCATCATGGTCTTGACCCCTTTGCTCATATTATTGCTCCTCCATCTCTTCCACTAAACTTCGGGAGCTTAGCACAGTGCATCTGCTTCTGCTTCTACCAGTTGCTGGATAAAGGTTCTGTGATGACAATTAAGGTAGTCATCAATTTGATTACAGGGGAAGGCCAATTCTGGCACCCTCTCCACTATTGCTTAGGGCCTATGAAAGAGATATCTTGATTAAGGGAGCCATTATGGGGCTAACAGGAAACCTAGCACTAAGGAAATTCCCAGGAATCCACAAGGATGACCTTAGCTAAGACCCAGCTAACTAACTTCTTATAACATTTCATTGGTGAAAGAATGTCCCATGGCTAAGCACAAAAGTAATTGCACAAGAAAATAGACTCTCCTTATGGAGAGAGTAGAGAAGGAACACACATCTTCAGAACATTCCAATCAATTACAAAAGTAAAAGAGGGGAGATTTTAGGACATTATCACAAATTTGAGATAATAATTTATATAAAACAAAGATATAGCTTCATCTGTCTCACATTTTCAAAAACTTTAGAATTTCACACTCTGTGACAAGCAGGTGAAGTGAGATTATGGGTGTTTTCTCCTCAGTAACATGTTATAAATGAAAATACATGCAACTACATTAAGATGGAACAAACCATTTCTAAGTCATATCAAAATATACAAGTTGTACATTTTTTCTTGACTCATATTTCTTTGATTCAGTGTCTGAGTATTGATTTTAATCAGCAAGCACTTTAATAATACCATGAAAATCAATGTATCATGCAGAATTATAATGACTACTTTTGCTTATACAAATATTTCACTAGACATAATGTATGAGATTTTGAAGACTGCAAACATGCCATTGTGGAGGAGACTCAAGAGCAGAATGGATGCAGGAGGAAATGACCAGTGGCTGGAAAATGTCAACCTCAGAGTCACCACGAGCAGGAAAGGAAAGACAGCATCTCTGCAATTTTCCCAAATAAACTTAATTAGGGAAAATTAATATAATCAAATTATACCCATGCTTCTCATGAATATGCCAAATTATAGAACTCAAAATAAAATGTGTCAGAGAGCAGTGGGCCCTAGATTTAGGTAAGCTTCAAAATTAACATTTAGCGTCTCTCATATTACTCTCAGTTTTTATGCCTCAGTTTCCTGATTTTTGAGGTAAAGTCATTTTATAGAATAGTTGCCTCATTGTCTTGGGTCATTTGAAATCTTGTTTGATTATTGTTACCTTGACTTGCGTTATTTTCAGATGATTTCTTCTGTTTCTTCTTTTTCTGATTTGATACTTCTAGGATATCATTTTCATATTCCTTTCTGGATTAAGGTCTTGAGAAGTATTTACTGAGCATGCATTTGTGATGGCCAACTTCAGCAATACTATGATGGAGTTTCTAAGGCTCTGCTTCAAGAGGAAAAAGACCAGTGAATTAGGACACATATATCCTATAAGTTTAAGGTGGCAAGAATTAGATAGCAAAATTTTGGGTGGCTTTGGTGATCAGAGAAGAAAGGAACCAGGTCCATTAGAAGACTGAAACCCATTGTCGGTCCTGAAAGGTGTGTAATACCTAATAAGTTGAGAATAATAATGAGATTATCTTTAGTAGGGGGAGAAGCAAGCTGGGAACAGAGGTAAGACCTGGAGTCTGAATAAGAGGTGACAAGATCAGCCTAAAGAAGGCAGAGTAGCAACCTCAAAAGTTCTTCTGAACTCTGCTAAAGAAGAAACAGCTAAACATGGAAGACTTTTCGGTGAAGTAGCACCATAGTTTAGTTACCTTCTTAGCTGGCTCTTACCACTTGAAGTAGAAAAACAAAGTCAGAAGAAATGAATGGACTATAATAACCTTAACAAGGTAATTAGAAGTATAGCTATGTTGACAGATGTCAATAAAGTTAATTTCAATGATAAAATCAGGTAACTTAGGTACATACTCAATTGACATGTTTGTACTGGGTCTGGGATGCCAAAAAGCATCATGACTTGACTACAGTTAAGAAAAAGGAATACAGGCCTGGAATGATGGATTGTTGGTTAAGAGAACTCACTGTTATTGTAGAGTAATTGGGTTTGGTTTCAAAAACTCACAACAGGTGGCTTGCAGCAACTCATAATTCCTATTCCCAGAGGATCTGATTCCCATTTTTGCTTCTGTGTGTATATGCGGTGTACATGCGTATACTCAGGTATGAATACATTAAATAAAAATAAGCTGTGAACCTTGAATGACATCAAGAAGTTATAACTAGATTAAGATCGAGGAAAATTTTTTAGTAGTAGGTTTGAAAGATGAGTTACAGAAAGTGCTAGATAACATGTCTATGCCATAAGACACGGGCTAACATACATCTATTTCATATACACACATCATTGTAATCATTGTTTTTAAATTAGAAGCAAATTACTATCTGACATGTTTTCAATCTGGTATTTTTAGATGTACATATTTCATGTGTGATTAAGCTACACAGAGTTCTTTGTTATCAACTAGCAAATAATCAGAAATTTGCTTCCTTCCATCTCATTCATTGAGAAACTCAAACACATTTTCTTTTCTAACTAAAATTCTCGGAAGTAGTCCTTCCCCATGGAGGTTCTGGAAAAGAATCAATACCCTCTTTTCATTTTGCATCTTTCTGTGGCAACTGAAGGAAAACATGAAATAAATCTATGTTACAAAGAGCAATGCCCCAAGATGGCAGAGAGAGAAGGACTCATGCCTTGCTATTCAAACCCATTTGCTTAGCACAAAGGAGGTGAAAAGTGTAGGTCATAGGCCACATGTGAACTGCTATACAGGTAAACGAGAAAAGAGAGATGTAGAAAGAGTTCAGAGACCTGGTAAGAGGCTGAAGAGACATGTTAGAAAAAAATCACTCAACATAGCTGGTTAGTTTATAATGAAGGAAAATGCCACTTAAAGGAATAGGTGGGAATACAAATCAAAGGGGTCTGTAAGGGACATTTTCTTTCCTTATAATCTAACCAGCCATGTTGAATGATTTTCTTTCAGTAAATCTATCTATTGAACTGTATCTGGGAGGCATATTTGGGTTAGATCAGGTAAAGAGTCAACCTCCCACAGATTAGCATGAATAAGTAAAAGTGAAAGAAGGTGAGATACTTGTAAAATGTGCTATGGAATAATTTCACCTTAGGATTTGAAATTTACAACAGAAATAATCAGATCTAAGTAAACCAGTTATCAGTGAATTACTGATGTCCCTAAAGTGATGAGTATATCATACCTTAGAGAAGGTAAGGATCTGGCTGCAAAGGTGGAACTCCAGAGAAGCCGAAATCAGAAATCCTGCCTCATCAAGAACTTCCTCCCATTGGGACCATGTATCAATGCCATCCTCAGAAAACCATGGCACTCTTACATTCTTACAAATTGACAATGATTCTAATAAGTGATGTCTAAATTTTGTGGTCAAACTTAGTGGAGATGGCTCGTAATCGTTGGTATGATTGGTGACTGGGGTGGCGCATTAGGTCTTTTGAATCATACACAGTTTATTCCTAGATGAAGGGCTCAATGCCTGTCAAATCTAGACATGCTACAGGAGAAGAAAGTAGCTTTTTTTTTTAAAAAAAATAATCCTATCTAGGCTCTATTCCCAGAAATGGTTTCAGTGTTTGAGCACATGACTCTAAAAAATAAATTAAAACCACATGCACACATACATATATACATACATACATACACACACACATACATACAAAGACACACATACACACACATACACAAAGGGGAGCATTGTTCTTTTTTGTGTGTCTAAGTGGGAAAACAAAAGGAAGGAAGAAGAATGAGTAGAAAAAACTTGGGCAACTAGTCCTAATTCCCTTGCATTGAGGTTATAGACTCCAGTTCTTTGCCACTTTGACCTGGTTATATTGCTATCATTTCTAACTTATAAGTGGCTATAGGATCTGAAAACAACAACATTCAGCCATACCATTATCATTGTTGGATGGTATAGTGGCTTCAATGAGAATGGCTTCCATAGGATCATATATGTGAATATTTGGATATTGGTGGACCCTTAAGACAGGTTTCTTTCTCTCTCTGTCTCTGTCTCTCTGTGTCTCTGTCTCTGTGTCTCTGTCTCTCTCTGTCTGTCTCTCTCTGTCTGTCTCTGTCTCTGTCTCTGTCTCTGTCTCTCTCTCTCTCTCTCTCTCTCTCTCTCTCTCTCTCTCCTGTACAGATAACTATTGCTGTAGTGCCATGTATGTATGCCCTGCCACCATACTCTCCACCATGATGACTAACCTGAAACTGAAAACAAATCACCAATTAAATGCTTTCTTCTATAATCTGCCTTGGTCCTGGAGTCTCTTCACAGCAATATTACAGTAAGGACGACAGACAGAAACAGTTAGGAAACAAGATAATTATTCTGTAAGGCTGCATTGCCTACAACTCTATGATACATTTTGGCAGAGTGCTCTCATGGTTCTATGTATGTAGAGGCTAGAGGTAAACTCTGATGCTGGTGTCCTTCCTTAGGAACTATCCTCATCAGGGTCACTATTGCTGTGATGAAAAACCATGACCAAAGAAACTTGAGGAGGACAGGGCTTAGCTGTAAGTAAGGAAAGGAACTCAAACAGGGCAGGAACCTGGAGACAGGAGCTGATACAGAGGCCATGGATGGGTGCTCCTTAATGAATTTCTTCCCATCACTTCCGCACCCTGTTTTCTTCTCTATCTGAGGACCACCAACCCAGAGATACAACTATCCACAAATGACTGGGCCCTTCCCCAGCAATTAAGCCTTAAGCAAATGCCCTACAACTGGATCATATGGAGGCATTTTCTTAATTGAAGTTCCCTACTTTCAGATGATTCTAGATGGTGTCAAGTTGACATAAAATTAGCCAATACAGGAACCTTCTGTCTCATCTTTTTTTCTTCTGTTTTGAAAACAGAGTCTCTCAGTTGTTCAGAGATCACAGAGTAGGCTGTTTAGCATGACACCAGGGTCTCCCTGTCTCTAACTCCACGATACTGAGATTACCAGCATGTGCCAAAACTCCAGATATTTTATGAAGAGTTCTGGGTGTCAAATCCAGCTCTTGGGCTTTCATGATGGCCCTCAATAGACACGATATGCTTGCATAACTAAACTATCCCCTTAGTCCTAAGATACATTGAAAGAAATATATGTGGACTCCCAAACAGGGAAAACCAGTAGGGACTTTCTTTTATTACAACAAATAAAATGGCAAATTTTCTAAGAACTATTAGTCCATTGAAACATCTTATGTATGTATCAATTTCCCAACTATCTTACATCTGTTTTCATCACATAGGAGTTTTTATACTAGAGTTCCCTTCTCTACCGAACTCATTGTCATCAAGTGGTTTCTTCCTTTTAGATGAATGTTACAAAGTATTACCATTTGAGACATTTCCCCTAGTTCCTGAACTAATAAAGAGCTTCATCAGATTTGCATCTATTAGCCCTGTTTAAACAAAGTAGCTGCCTACATTTGAATTTCTGGGGAGACCAGTGCTGAAATACAGATTTGCATGCCAGAAGACATTGAGGGAGTTTAAGGTGAACACCCACAAAAGGGAGGAGGGCAAATGACATCTGGTAGAGAACTGGAGTAGTTCAAGTTGTGTAACATAGTCTGTAAAGAGGTTGAAGCCAAGACTACCTTTAAGAGTCATGCTAAGTTAGAAGACAGTGACCAAACCTTTGCTTCTCCAGAGTAACCTGTCTCCAGACGAGGACTACAAGAATGGGGGAAATGACATTGGCTCTCCTTAGCTGATGCAACCACTGTTGATCCCGGAAATGGAGCTCCCTGTTTTAGTAACCCCAATATTGTGAAGAGTCTGGGTTTTATATTCTTCGATGAAAGATGTAGGAAGCTCATCCTACTAGCTACGAGACTATCTCTAGGGGTTCCGGAGAGTATGTTTATTTGTGAATAAAGTCGTATACCCTATCCAATTCTACTATAATGAGAGATCAATGTGCCCTGTTTAAGGCTGTTGTTATTTGAATATTGTTACCTAGAAAGTCAGCATCAGTCAAATGACCATGTTCACCAAACCATAAGGCCTGAAGAACTCCCTTACAGGAAGAGTATCAGAATTCAACAAATGTTTACTCCATCTCCGTAAGAAAAAAGTGGGATCATGTATGTTTCACAGAGTTGTGAGTGTATTACATTTATTTATTTTTGTTTGTTTCGGCTGAAAATTGGGGACAACATATTCTATTTAGAATGGGAAGTGGGCACACTACTTTGATGGTAATGTTTGTAACTGTGAAGCAGAGAAACTTTACAAGAAGCACCCACAGAGATGTCTCCCAGAGGCATGGCAGGGTGAGTTCTATAAGCCTTGAATAACCCAAAGTATAGGTTTTATTGTTAGTGATGGGGGCTGCCACTGATAAACATAGCGAGACCAAGGGTGATATTTATGAAAACGTTCAATACGCTCAATCAATCTAGGTCATAAATTGAGATATCTTTCAATATTTAATTCCTGATTCAAAGTTTTATATATTTTCCCTCTCTCCCTTTCTCTGTCCCTCTCTTTGTGTGTGTGTGTGTGTGTGTTTCCCATTAGTTTTGTCATCCTGTGGCAAAATATTCTTACAAATGAGGGTTTCCTGAATGATTGGCTGTGAGATAAGAGTTTCTCTAGGAGAATTCTGAAATTCCACTTTGGATGAATTTATTACGGGAAGGCTAATCAATTGCAAAAGCAGATTTCTTCATTTCCCATCTACCTGCAACCATAAAAGATGGTCAAAATGTCAAGGCTTTTCTAGCAATAATATTTTTGAGCTCCCCTGTTTATCTGTAAGCTCTCCTCTGCCACTGCATTTTTTCCTGCCGATATCAGCATATTCTTCACAAACCTGCTGATTGCTCGCATTAGCCTGTGGTATTCATCTCAAGTGCTCATCAAGCCCCATTTGTCTCCTCTGAGTTTCTGATTTTTAAAAATGTCTTTACCTTCCTCTCCAGGCTCTGAACCAAAGGTTTTTCGATAAGACAATTTCTCAGCATATTAGACATCACACACCCATGTTGTGGTTCGTTTAGGTTTCCTGATGCTCTCTTAGAAGTCACTATTTTCTTTTAGAAAGCTAGAGGGAAAAGTGTGTCTGTGTAAAGGAACATATTTATGGTGTTTCTTGCTGGTTTTTTTTTTTTTGCAAGTAACTTTTTGAGGAGGATCATAAGTGAAATGATTAAACAAAGTGACTGAGTGAGCCCTGCAAAATTAAGATCAAATGGGCTTTTCGTAGGACTGCTTCCTGGAATAATACAAACAACAGCCAATATTAGTAGATTTAGAGGAATCTGGGCAGAATAGCAGAAACCCGAAGAAGCAACTGTGGAATGAGTGTTTGGGCTAGGGAACAGGAACCTAGAATCTAAAACTATTTTGGTGGGAAGGCATTTGTTGGCCACATAGAGTTCTGGTCCCAGTGTGGTTCCCCTATCCATCTAAGCTTGGGTTCACTGGAGAGTAATTTCCATGCATTTTTCTCTGTGCAAACTAAATACCAATGGAAAAATTTTAAAATTTATATGTCAATTAATATACTTTCTCTAGAAATACAAGCATTTAAGTATTTGTGGTCGGTTTTCCTTCATTACTTTATTTGGTTCTCATTACCCATCTGATATTTTCAATTGACAGTTGATGAATCAGAGAACTCAGAGAGGGCATTTTGCCCAAAATCTTACTGCTAAAGTTTTTCAAAGAAGTTACCACAAACCAAGTTTTTTAGTTTTAAACTTTGTCCCACATAAGAAAATAAGAGCATGGTCCTCAGAAGCCTGAATCAAATCTTGTGGTTTCGATTGAAATGACTTTTTAAATCTTGATATCAAAGTGTCAGATAACAGGTGCCAAGATCTAATTTGTAGACGGGGCTCATTGCGGCTATTGATGGCTTCATCTTTGGACATTTTAAAAGGTGTAATGGCTCAATGCAGGACAATAATCAGGAGAGGGTGAGGGGTCCTGGAGGGTTTGCAGTTAAAGTGCACACATGTCAGCCAGCAATACAGACAAGCAATAAAAACAAGTTTTGTGAGCCTCTCCTATTATAATATTTGTGCTATATTATAATTTATGTTTCTGGTGTGTGTGTGTGTGTGTTGTGTGTGTGTGTGTTAAGACAAGGTATACATGGAAACACTAGTAGAAAATATATTAAGTTCAAACCTGCTTTCTAGCTATCATGTGAAACACTTTGATCCTTCAGGAAAAGAAGGATACTCAGACTGAGCTGATTTTCTATTTGGAGCTCTGTTGACTCCATTTTCTAAAATGTTACATCTGTTTAAGTCCTGGAAACTCACCTTCCAAATCATAGGAGTATGGTAGCATGAGAATTCCCCAGCTCTGGGAAGTAGAATCAGCATGTAAGCTGGAGGTTTGATAGAATGATCGAAGCCAGGCTTCTAAAATAGTTACCTCTACGCTGAGAAGACACAGGACAGGGGATCAAACATGAAGCAACTTAGGCTTTGTTTCTCATCATCCTCTAGAAAATACTAGAAAACAGCATTTTTTTCTTGACCAAGGGAATCAGACTCTATTTTTAGATTCTCTCTGCTGCAGTCCGTTTATGCCTCTGGTGACCCCACTGGACTCAACCCCAAATAATCCCACACCAGATCCTCCTTAGGCTTCTAGTCTTAACATGCCACACTTCGATCCTTTGATCCCAATAAACCCAATCCTAATGGCAATGACCTGTTCTCTGCTCTACTGTATAAGGTGTCAAACCATTTCTAACTTCACATTTTTCAAATAGGTGAAATCTATTGCCTAATTGTAAGAATTGTTTTGGGTATTCTTAGACTTTATCCTGCTGAATATCTTTCCCTTACACTCAAGGCAAGAGCCAAATCCTCCTTTCTGCATTAAAGAAGGATGGAATTTGCCACATCAGCAGTTCCCTTCAAAAGTTTCTTCTTAAATAAAACAAAAGAACCCCCAAACAAACAAACAAACAGACAAGCAACTTCTATGACTATGTCAGAGCTAACAGGATATGGCTTTTAAGAGTTCTTCATGGTGTCATTCTTTTACTGTTTGAAAGCTCTTCAGGGTGACCCCCAATGAGCTGTGAATGTATTGCTTTTGCACATACATACAGAGAACCACATCTAGCGTTCTATTACTCTGGTAAAATTTGCACTGTTACTAAGAAAATACACATTAAGTCTGTAATAAGCCTGTGGACTTCAAGCTGATAACGGGATTCTCAAGGACTATTGGAGTATTTGGCCATGGAAAGTCTGTGTATTTGTTATATTTGTAATAAGAGGAAGTGCTTTGGCCTCATAATTTCTCCAGGGCAATACATAGGTTCTTCAGGATGTGGAAAGTATATATAATTAACTAAGTCACTCAACAGGCCTCTTCTGAAAGTGTGTTGCAAATCACTGCAAGAGCCTAAAAGGTCACTAGTGTCATTTCCTGTCACGGCTTTCAAGAGAACTTAAGATTTAAATTAGCATATATTCCACACTTTCTTCATCCATTCTTCCATTGAAGGACATCTAGGTTGTTTCCAGGTTCTGGCTATTACACATAATACTGCTATGAACATAGTTGAACAAATGCTTTTGTCATATGATAGGGCATCTCTTGGGTATATTCCCAAGAGTGGTATTGCTGGGTCCAGGGGTAGGTTGATCCCGAATTTCCTGAAAAACTGCCACACTGATTTCCAAAGTGGTTGCACAAGTTTGCATTCCCACCAGCAATGGATGAGGGTAAACCTTCCTCCAACAATGAGAAGCCAAGGACAATGGCACGGGGTTTTGATCCTACTTCATGTTCTGGCTTTGTGGGAGCCTAGCCAGTTTGGATGTTCACCTTCCTAGACATGGACAGAGGGGGGAGGACCTTGGACTTTCCACAGGGCAGGGAACCCTGACTGCTCTTTGGACTGGAGAGGGAGGGAGAGAGGAGTGGGGGGACGGGGAGAAGGGTGGGAGGAGGGGGAGGGATATGGGAGGCTGGGAGGAGGCGGAAACTTTTTTTTTCTTTTTCTCAATAAAAAATTAAAAAAAGAAAATGGTAAAAAAAATTTAAATTAGCATTTAGAGAATTCTAGACTTCTCAGATACGTGTTATAAATGACTTGATATAGAAAACATTTGACCAAGTTCAACACGTTTTAATCAATATGGGCCCAAGAAATGATCATGAATCTCTGTAACCTGAGTGGTGTGTTTTATTGTTACAGTAGAACATTGGGCAAGTGTAGTTTGAATCTTTCAGAATGAGCTACTTATGGCACCTGTCTCTACTAGAGTTACAGTTTATAGAGCACTTGCATACACAGCACAGAAAATCATGCTGTCCACAGATTATCACTTCACATTTTAATGTATTTCTCTCTGTGCTACTCTCTATTCACATGCTTTAGGGATTAAAATCATATATATTGAATCCATAATTAAAGGTTTGGGGTTTGGAGTACAAGGCAAACACTGAGTGTTTTTTGGGGTTAGCAATATACTGGGGGAGTTATTAATTACATAAAGAGACATCAGCATGCCTGTGGTTATGATGCAAGTTTAGGGGCTCTGACCCAAGGGTTATAGTCAGACAGATAGTATCGTGGGTACTTTGATGAAAGTTGTGGCCCACTAGACAGGGAAGTGGCATGGGAATCCATTTTCATAATTCTCAGAGAGAGGATGTTTCAAGCCAAGTGATTGATGAGTACTCCATAGAATGGGCATGCAACCACGCTGTCCCCAAGCCATGGATGGCAGGAGAGCAGGCTCTGCACTGTAGGGAAAGAGTGTGAATTTTGAGGAAGTGGAGTAAGTGGGAAGGAGGGGCACGTGTTAAGGTGTAGCCCTCTGATGTACCAGAACCTGGCATCCTGAGCCTGCAAGCTTCCAAATGAATATGGTACAGCTCGCTCTCCAGGAACCTGAAAATCTGTGATGAGTGCTCTTCACAGACGGGGTAGAGATTCATTGGGAGGCTCTTGGTAGGGGCCTGGCTCATGATTCATTTATTAAATTACTAGATGTTTATTCCAGCACTATAAATTATTTTTGGAAAGGGTTTCTTAAATTTATTTCCACAACTAACTGCAAGAGCCATTATTTTTATGCATGACAAATACCCAATCATAAATTAAATTTAGCATCTTCGCTATTTTTAGTGTGCAGTTTAGTGTTAAAGCTGTTTGTGTTACATGATGTATTTCTCAAACATTTCATCTGTCGAAAAAAACTCCCATGTTCACTTTAAAGTAACTTTAATATCTTCCTTCTTTTCTTTCTTCCAGTTTATGCTCCTAGGAGGTTGACTATTCTAGGTGCTTCATTTGAGTAGTATCACATAGTAGTTGTCTTTTTGTGATTGGGTACATTTCATTCAGAAAGAATTAAATATTTAATCTTGTATTTTTAAAAGTTCTATCTGATAATCTTTCTAAGAATAAATTGCTTATAATTTGGTTTCCCCTAAACACAGAAGTCTGTGCACTGTATGAGAAGTATGCTTATGTTTTACAAAAGCTCATCCTTTTAAATTGTCATGGTGTACCCATGGTTTGCAAGGTAAACTACCAAACACAAGTAGAATAGGAGAGCATAAGGAGTGAAAATGAAAGAGAAAAAAAATGTCTTAAGATCTTGTCAAGTGTTGGCCATGGTGGTGAACACCTTTGATTCCAGGACACTTGAGGTAAGTGGATCTTTGAGTTTGAGGCTACCCTGTTCTACACTGAAAGTCTGGGACAGCCAGGGCTACACAGAGAAACCCTGTCACACACAAAATAAAATAAAACAAAGCAATAGAAAAAAAAGAAGGAAGGAAGGAAAGAAATACAGACAGACAGACAGACAGACAGACAGACAGACAGAAAGAAAGAAAGAAAGAAAGAAAGAAAGAAAAAAGAAAAGAAAAAGATCCTGATAAGGTGGCAAATGGAAGTGGACATTTGCATGTTTTCTTCAAAATCATTAAAAAAGAATAAGAAATCATAGATTAACAACATTATTATATAAAAGTCATACAATCCAAGAGAGACTAAAGGCTATTGGGGCATGCCATATCTATATCCCGGTGGGTGCATGATTTGGCATGGGTACTGAGTTCTAGAGGAAGGAAGACGTGTAGCACATTTTAGGTTCCACATTAACTTTATGTTCATCCTTCTTGTTTCCGAAAAATTGTCTTTGTTTTCCCATTGGTCCTTAGATATTAAAAATAGTAGGCAAGAGAAGTATAGCTATCCTCTCACCATAATAACTAACTAACTAAATAAATAAATAAATAAATGAAAAGAAAGAAAAGAGCAAAACCCATTGGAAATATGGAAGGAAATTTCTGGAGATGGATAAAATATTTAAATTAAATACAAAAAGTATAGATATCTTAAGCTTTATTTGATAAATCATAAACAAAATATCAGCACAAATATATCTGGTTTTGAGAATGTGTGGATGCAGGCCATAGAAAACACCCTTTGTAATCAATGAGAGCAAGGAATAATGCAGTATTCAGGATATATGAGTTTGATAATCCCATCTCTGGCTATATATCGGAGAGATGCTTAGGCAGAGAGAGAGATGCAAGAATGCTGTCTGTGGTGTTAAGGACTGGACCTGCCCTGATGGCTATCCTTGGATAAGGAGCAAAGTTAGATTCCATGCCATGGAATTCCATGAGGCAATCAGCAGTAATAGGGTGAAGATACCCAGAAGCAAGGCTAGACCTTGAAAGTAATATGTCCAGGGAAAAGAACATTACAAAAACAGCACGAAAGCATCTAATGATACACAAAATAAGACAAATTTTTACAAAGAGCACAACCAATTGATTGTACCAATGTACACAAGGATACAGAGGAATGTATCTTTAGGTAGTGTGAGTAGAGCATGAACTAGGAACTGGTTACAGACAAGGGAACCTAATAACACAGTAAGCTAGTTTTTCCTTCCACAGAATTAGCAAGGGACTCAGGAACCCAATGACTCAACCTTTTACATCAACAGATAGACACACAGACAGAAGCAGGCAAATGAATGAGAAAGAATACTGAAATGGCTTTACTTTTATGGAGACCACCCATTCTAAAGGCTTTCCTTCCTATGATCAATTAAATTAGAAACTTGTGATTCTCTTCATTTCCCAATGACAAAAGGAGAATGTGGAGAGGGAGCCGGGTGGTTGGTGCAATTTCACTTCAGGTAGTAATCTGAGCAGCTCACATGCAAACAAGCAAGTCCTGGACACTGAGATTTCCTTGCTTGGATAGATACACAGACCATAGAGGAGCCTGTGAATCAATGTATGCATTGTATCATCACAATGCCACAGCTGTGGCGTGGTTTTCCCATGACTGTTACGTTGGGCTATGTCATCCTGTACCTCATATGAGGCAACAATGGAGGGTCAGCCATATGTTGCATCAGGAAGCAACTTCCTCCAGCCTTTTGAAAGGTGCCAGATGTTTCCCATTGTGTGAAATGGAAATAAATTGATAAGAATTATTTAAAAGGTGGGGTTGTTGACACATGTTCCTACCAAAAGTCTGATGTCACATGTGTGTGTGTGCGCGCGCACACACACACACACACACACACAAACACACAGACACACGTGTACACATATTGGAATTAAAAGGCCTGAAAAACAGGCCTTTTTTTTTGCTTTTATTTAGATGAAAGCAAAATACTGACACAATGCCAATTTCGAGTTAAAAAATTAAGACTAGAAATTGGGGTTTTTCATGCTTGCAGGAATTTCTCAAGTGAAGTGAGCATGGATCTGAAGCATGTGGTCTTAATAAATCTTATTCCATATTCCTTGGGTGCTATTAAAATGAAACTATGAGAAGTGTTTCATGAACACAGGGACTATTGTCAGTAATTATAGGGAAAAACAATCATGGCTGCCTCCGCTATGAGGGGAGATTACAATTAGCTGTAAATGCCACTGTACCAATATTTGCAGCAGGGGACTTGGCACAAGAGAATTCAATAAACACATCAAATTTTGCAAATAGAAAAAGAAAATGGCGGTATCTCCTGTTCTCAGTGCTTCTCTCTGGTAACACAGGGGTAAACATGAGAGTCTCATCCTAAGAAAGGACAGATTAAGCTACAGCTCCTTATCAATCTGCAAGAGAAACTCAAGGTGTCAGAATTAAGTCCTGCAGGGTCACAGCATGAGACGAGAGTGACGTGCAGGCAGCCCGGGCATCAATATTCCAAAAAAGCAACTAGATAATTGCTTCATATCACATCGAGCACACAGTGATAAAGAATGTCAGAGTAATTACTCCTAGGATACCGGGGACTGCCACGCTGCAATTATCATCACGGCCTGCCTTGGTTTACGTGTGATGGTGTCTCTCTTGTTGCTGCCAGATTTCCTCTTTACAGACCTGCCACTCAGACGGGTAGATTTAGCTCTGGAGGGCATGAGGGCTCTTTCTGAACCACAGAGATCAAACTATCCCAAATTAATATTCACTTCTTACTGGTAAAAACACGAGCCCACTCCACAAAAGGTGACATTAAGGAAAAGTTTTGAAAAATGAACTCAAGACTGGATGTATGTTTTGTGTATTTTCATCATTCCTCAGTATTTCAGCATATTTTGTTTCTAAAATATCCAATAATGCAAACAATGGAGACAAAAGCTATAAATAATGTTTTCTGCCTTATACGTGGAAATAGAAATGAACTTTGGGGGTCTTGGAGGTTTTGTATCTACTTCATTTTCTTGCTTTTTTTAAAAAAATATTCATGTATTTATTTATTATGTATACAATATTCTGTCTGTGTGTATGTCTGCAGGCCAAAAGAGGGCACCAGACCTCATTACAGATGGTTGTGAGCCACCATGTGGTTGCCGGGAATTGAACTCAGGACCTTTGGAAGAGCAGGAAGAGCTTTTAACCACTGAGCCATCTCTCCAGGCCCCCATTCACTTGCTTTTATCAATTACTAAGCGGAACCACATCCCAAGGAGACACATTAACAGAGTTACAGCAAGGTGGACGAACAGAGCCAAGGGGGACGCAGCATCTTCTGTGAGTGGTTGGTATTCACAGCTGAGCAGTCTAGGGAGTCAGGAATGAACATGAGCAGAACCTGTAGCACAGGACAGCCTGTATGTGAGTGAGTTCTCCCTGCCTGTGCTGCCTCTAAAGTTTTCAGTGGCTGCAAAGCCATACACCAGTTTGCACTGTTTATCTTTGTCCTGGAAAGACAACAGATACTTGACAGCCCAAACAACATCATTTAATGTCTGCAAGGATTGACTTCCTTAACAATCATAGTGGTCGTTTATTGAGCAATTAATGTGGAAGTATTTCACATACTTACATATGTTATCAGGTTTAACTTCCAGCCACTCTATGGGGCATCATTATTATTCCCACTTTATAGGTAAGTGCACTTTAAACCATTTGGATGTGAAGAAATGGGGCAAAGTTTGAGAGGTAAGTAGTAACGGCAGCATTTAACCTGAGAAGTCAGACTTGAGAACCTCACACTACCCACAATGGGGAAAAAACACTATGATGAATCCCTTGACAATTATCAATCAATTGACAGAGACCTAAAACCTGTCAGTGATGGTTTAATGTTTCATAGCTCCCGGCCTAAAGGTGCCCCATCAGGTTTATGTTGGTTTTGACTGGCAACTCATGTTGTCATTCTGAGAAAGAAAAGAAAAACAAACAGGAAAGAGATCAGGGAGGGTGAGGTGAGGTTACCAGTGCCTACAGACAAAGGGAAGCTTAGTTTAATTTCCTGTCATACAGATAATTAGGCACCAAATAGGTCCCAAAGGTAATTAAAAACATAATAAACCTAATGAAACAAGAGCAGCATCCTGGCTAAAGAGGAAAAAATAAAAGATATAAATCACTAGCAAGTCGTGAATAATTTTCAATAGGTGTGTACTACATTTCTGTTTCTAAGGATGGGCGTTCCTATGTCAGGAGTTATGTTCTATGTGGCTGTAAATGAGCCAGCATCACTGTAAGGAATACTAAGTCTGCACCGACCTCCTCATGGAGACAGAACAACGGCCCCGAGGACTGAAGTACTGATGTGCCAGTTTCTCGTTCTTTGGTGATCAGTGAGTAAGGGAAGTTGCCTGGATGTATTCAAAGCTGATGGCAATCCAGTCCACCCAGGAGCTATGAGCACAGCTGTATTTTCTAGAAAGAAGCTAGGGACTCCAAGAGGAGGAGGATCAGGGCTTGTTTTGCCATTTTCCTTGGGCTTTCTCAGAATCGGCCATATTATCTCCTTGCCGAAGGCGACCGTATATATGAGAGGCAGGGCTCAAATCCTCCCTGCCATTACCTCAGTAATCCTTAGACAATTAACTCTTCATAATGGTTTGAGTTACAAAACATTTTATTAAAATCAGGTTTGTATTAAGCTGCTAATAGAAACTTCTGGGGACTACTCCATAAATAAAGGGTACTGGTGGAAAAAAGACCATAAACAGGAAATACTTGTGATCATAATATTGCTTAAAAAATGGAAACTTGACTTAGAAAAAGTATTCCAGGTATGGCAAGGGATAGCGTTTGCGTTCTAGCTGAGACTTTACTATGCTATAGAAGGAAGATATCCAATCTCTTTGGATCTGTTTTCAATAGCTTTAAATTAGAGGCATTAATTTTGTCTCCCTTGTAGATTTTTGGGAAGATTAAATAAATAACTCAGCATTAATGCAAATGCTTACCTTGCTTCCTGGCATTTAGTGACTTCTCCATAAATACCTGTGTAGATGAATCTAAGGTTGCACCCAAAAAAGCACTATAAATGCATCATAACCAGACTTCAAATTCCATCTCATTATCAAGAATTTAAATGTCAAGTGTTTAATATCTGATGTTTATGCATTCTAGAGAGTGTTACTTATCTATTGTACTCATGATCTTATAATACTTCAATTATTATGGATTTCCAAGATATTTCAATATCAGTGTTTTAATATTTAATAATTAATAGTTTTAATGTACATTGATATTTCTTCATTAAGTTCATGTGATTCGCTCTCTGGCAACTGCATCTTTATATTGAAAATCCATCTTGGTTCCAAGAGAAATGAGCCGTTAAATCACGAAAAGACAGGGTAGAAATGCGCACACTTCTTGCTAAGCGAGAGAAGTCAATCTGAATGGACAACACTCAGTATGGTTTCGGTGATCAGATGATGGAAAAGGTAAAACCAGAGAGCCAGTCAAAAAGCCCAGTGACTCTTCAGAGAATGAGAAGAGAAAGGAATGAAAAGGCACAGAGGATCTCCAGGGCAGTGGCATTACTCTGGCAGGCAGGGAAACTTGAGCATATCATGCAATATTTGCCCAAACTCATAGACTGAACTCTCATGCTGCATATAGAGGGTAGGAGGTCACAGCAAGCCAACTGGCTTTGAGGAACATCCTTTGGGTATGGGTGTTAACAGAGGAGGGCTGCTATACCGGAGAATGGGTATGCAGAAAACCTCTATCTCGGTTTGGTTTTGTGTAAACATAAAGAACAAGTGTGCCTCCATCTGAGGCTTAAACCTCATCTGATGGTAAAGACAAACTAAGCTGATGTCTGTTTGTGATTAAACTTCTGTGTTTCAAGGGCTGGGCTATACTCCAGCTGTAACCTTAACTACGAATGGTTCTATACTGCCTGTTCCAGGAATGGTAATCATGCCTTTGTTTCAAAAAAGTTGTTTAATCTAAGCATTTTGCGATCCTACCTTTGTTTTAGAATGTTCTATGACCACCAATGACTACTTTGTTATGGTTACCTGTTGTTATGCCCATCTTGCAAATGTGTCTGTTTCGAGGTTGACAGGACAAACTTATTTGTCCTGCTCCTATAACTCAAATTTTCCCCCACCAAATCCCCTGAGCTCCCTACCTCTGAGCTATAAAAGCCTTGTCTTCCTCACATCCAATGTTGATTTCTTGAACCCCACCTTAAAGGGAGGCAGCCCTTGTACATGAGGGGAAAAAAAAAACCAAACTTGTTTTAATTAATTTGGCCACGGTGATTTGAATCAGTGTTCTTCCTCTTCCTTTCTTTGAAATTAACAAAAGTTCCTGTAAAAACAAACTAGCAACACCTTTTAAACTTCATGTTGATATTTTACTATTTACTTAAATTTATTTTTGCAAAGAAAAAGTGCATCTGTGAATTTGAATCTAGCTCTTCAAAGAAAGTGCACATGTAATTGGTTGTGATGATCTTTGTAAAAACTCTAAATTATATTTTTTTCTTGCATACAGGTTTGGGTAGCTGTGGCTAGCAGCGTGTTTGAGTGTGTGAATGTATGTATGCATGTATGTGTGGGGATGTGAAGTTCAGACAATTTTAAGAAGCAGGTTCTCTCCTTTTCCCTGGGTTCCCAGGATCACAATAAAGTCATTATCCCCTGAACCATCTTGCCAGTCCTCACTGTCACGTTCATTTTTAATTATAAACTTTGAAAACTTGAAACACATAATTTAGTCCTTGGTTTGTTTTATATTTTGTAACATTTTAAGTTTTTGCAATTATGTATTTATTATCTTTATTGTTAATACCTTAACTGTACAGAAATTTTAGTATGTGCATACAACTATGCTGATTATATGAATGGATTTTGTTTTCCAGTGTACTCTCTGTGGTTTCTCTATGTACAGTAATACAAAGACTCTTTACAGTACACAGTTTAGTTGACATAGATACTGTCCTTGTATTTCGTTCAGGAAAATGGTGTCACGTGTTTCCTATTTAGTATGATGCTGGCTTTGGGGTTAAGGTCAATGCTTTCATCATGTTAAAAAGGAATTCATCCATTTCTTTATATATTTTGGCTTTGAACCATTTAAATATATTAACTAATGAAAATCAATAGGTTCATCTCTTAAAGACACACCAATTAATTCTGAGTCAGGCTTAAATGCCAGGTTCTGTCCCAGGAGGTCACAGGGAACACCTATTCACAGGAGTGGCAATAGTGTGTGCTCTGTGGATCAGCAAACATGGGCACCACCCAGGAGTTTGGCATAAATGCAAATCCCAAGCTCCCTCCAAGTCTACTGACTCTATCAAAGTCTCCCAAGCTGATGTTTGACAAGTCCTGGGGATGTGGATCCATGGAAAATGTTGTAACTTAGAGTAGGTGGATTACCAAGTCAAACAGATGAAGGGCACTCTGAGTTATTAGTAGGTAAAGGCCTAACTGCCTTTCAATCAATAACTATGAGGTCACAGCAGAATAGTGACTATGGTTATAATAAAATCTTAGCCGCTACACATCTTGCGATCCTTCGATCAGAAAGATATTCTTTCCTTTCCTTTGAGCTAGGAGTTAACCATCAAATTTGCGCTTTCCTTAAGCAATAGAGGACAGGTTTGTATTATAATGGGTAGCTGTGGCTAGCAGCGTGTTTGAGATCTAGGTTTTCCTACAACAGATCCATAGAGAAAGAGGTTGTTAATTTGGGAGGTGTCGTCAAGGAACACCAATAAAGCAATAGGGAAGAAAGGCATGAAAAGAAGGGACTTGAAATAAGACCTATTGCTGAGAGAGATGTAGCTGGAGCTTAACCCTTCTAGAGAGTTCTCAGGAGGTGGTCAAGGTGAGCTTGGCCACCACCGTAGGAGGAAGGGCAGGAGTTTACACACCATCTCCAGAAAATCACTAGAACAATGATGTTCCAAGGAATGTGAACTCTTGAGCACAGTATACTGTATCATGTATCCTTCCCTGGAGATAAAAATATTCAGGAAATGGGATGCAGATAGTGGTGGCTTGAGGTCAGAAGAGTAGGGGGACTGAGTGTCTCCTGCCATCATTGAGGTTAAATACTTCTGCCTGTTCTAGCATATCAGCATCTTAGATGCACTTGATTGACAAGTGCCAAACTTCTCAAGAACGTTAGGAATGAACACCATGGATGACTCTTACATTCATTTGAGCTAGAGGAGGATGGTGATTATAGTCACATCAGCAGAAGCAGGGATAAATATGGCATGGCAGGGGAAAAAAATATTGTGCCAGAGAAGTATCAGAGAGGAGGAGATGGAAGACTTCAGAGGCAATCATAGCATCCGTCGACTTAGTAACAGCAGTCCTCATCAACACCAAGCCAGCAAGCTGCACAGCCAACTGCACTTCCACACTACCAGCAACCTGCTGTCACCCACAGGAAGATGTGCACAGAGAAACATCAGCTGCCTTGCCCCAGTCAAACACGCTCTGTGATGTGTCTCAGGAATGAATACACCAAAGAACTATGCCATGAACAGGGACGTGAAAACAACCACAGGACTTCTTCACCTATCCCAGTGCCTTTAATTGATATTTTTTTAGGGCTTTTCTCCAGTCTCATCCTGGCCTGGAAAAAAAAATCAATGAAATCATTGCTTTGGAGTCACCTTTCATTTTTGTCTAGAGCAAACAACCATAAATCTATTCTTTTAAAAAATTATTCTATGCCAGCTTAAATACTTCAAGTGGTGGGTAGATAATACTTTGGCAAGTGAAGTGCTATACTTTGCTTTTCCTTCTATGATGCCAAAAAAGTCTCCACAAGAAACCAGGGATTCTTGGCTGTCAACTCGAGAAGGAATAGACCAGGGACATTGTGAGATTGCCCACAGACATGGTCCTCACTCTAGAGAACCTGTTTTCGGGGTCTTTGTTGATGTTCAGGAGGTAAGATTTTTCAACAAACAAAATCTACTGAAATAGCTATGAGGTAGTTACAGGAACATGTCTGCTGAGATAAAAATCTCCTGAGTAGCTCAAGAAAATCTTTAATGTAAACCCAACAAGAAAATTGTTCCTGGTCTTAAAAGTTTAATTACAGCAGTCTTCTCTTATCCACATTTTCTTTTCCTAAGGTTTTCAGATATAGTCAGCTGTGGTGTGAAACACTAAAAAGAACGTTCTAGAGACAGTCCATGGGTCTCAGACTGTGTGCCATTCAGAGCAGTGCAATGAAATCTCACATTGTCTTTCTTCTGTCCCAGTCAGACTGTAAAATACCTTTTTTTCCTGTATGAACGACCTGTCTAGGGCATACATATAAGTCATCTTGGCGAATAGAAAGAGATTCGCAGTATAGCACTTAAACCTGAGGAAGTAACCTTACTTGACAGCGTCACAACATCTGCTCAATCCTCCTCCTTTTATTCATGGCATAGCAGAAACCCAGTCACAACGTAAGTACATGACAAGAGAGCAGAGACCATCATGCCTCATGCATGCGCGCACGCACACACACACACAGAGGGGGGAAAAGAGAGGAAATATACACATTGCTCTAGTTGTTCTGTCTTGTTATAAGTTATTATTGTTAAACGTTTTCTGTGTCCAGTTAATGTAGTAAGCTTCATTGTAAATATGTATTAGAGAAAATCTATGGTATACTAAACACAAGATTTCAGTATTGTCTGAGGTTTCCAGCATCCTCTGGCAGACTGAGAATGTATTCATGTAGGTAAGGCAGGCACTACAAGTTATTTAAAACCCACACTGGTGAGGAAGCATGAGTGCACACCCACTCCTGCGGGTGTGTATGGGAACAAGGTGATCATTAATGCCCATGGCTTAAACAATGCAAGCAACCTCCTGGTGCCTCTGGTGGTTCAAAGAAGTGGCAGACAAGAAGGAAGTTCTCTGAGGAAAAGGATAGGGAGTCTCTGGGAACTTGGTCTACTCTTAGAATGAGCACAGGGTCCTAGACCCAAAGCAAAGTCACTCTGCGGATCTCTGAGAGAACTGCTATGCTCGTTCCTCTCCATTGCTGTTGGTGCAGATGCTGAAGGCAGGTGGAAAAGGAGGCTTGTGATATTAGTCCTGGCATGAAGTCTGCCTTTTAAATGAGCCTCTAAGGCTTCCACTGTTACATTTCTTCATGTAGATTTTTGTTGAAAGGGCTTCTGAGGTAAGGGGATGCAGGGATGGGCAAGTAGGAAGAAGAAAGCATGGCACTGTGGTTTTATATGGGTGAAAACAGAAGGAACTGCTGAAGGCAGAGAAGAGGGCAGTGAATGAAGTACTGGGCCAATCAGTCAGGGAGACCCTGGTAGGAAACTCTCCTGTCCTTGAAAGGAATGTGTAGCTAAACAAGGTTTGCAGCAGGGTTTCTTGGAACTGGTAGACCAGACGACATTCTCCCTCTGTTCCTTCTCCCTTCTCTTTCCAAGCAGTGGTGCTCTTGTTCTAACAACTCATCCATTTAGCCACTGTGCCCTCCAGGGTGAATTTCCTATGATTGCGAGGGAAGTCAGGGAAAAGGTGAGGCCTTTTCAGTTGCCACGACTTCAGGACGTAGTTTTTATGGGTCACAAACACCTTTCAACCTTGACAGAGCTTGATGACAATGGTTTAGTCCTGACTGCTACATCAGGAACTGATCATCCTCCCGACAACAGAAGGAGGTGAGGAACTTGAACTGCAGTTTACAAACCTTGGATTTTTCTTGGGCTTTGTAGAACTTGCCTCCTCCCCCAAGTCCTCCTGACACAGCAGGAGACAGAATAGCAGCTGTCTGAATAAACAGGAGACCAGTGTATTTGCCATGACAATTTGCTTGATGAGATCCGTGAGAAGATCCCATCATCTAGACTCCATGAGCACCACCAGAAGTCTCTGGAACAAATAACACATCCCTAGTCAAAGTCATAAAAGCTTATGTGTGCTTATATAACCTTAAAAGAAATGACTTCTCTCCGGATACAGATCAAAACTGATTGTTTTTAAATTTGTGAGGTCAAGCATAGTGTCATTGTTCCAGAAGGCAAGGAGCATGCATTGTGAAATGCTTCTCGGGGTCCAGCTGAATGTGTTCACAAATCTTTCGCTGAGTTAGTAAGCTGGACACATGCTCAGTTGGCTGGCTGAATACATAGCAGTAACAAGAGCAAGAAGGGAGGAGGGACAAGGTAGGATATCAACTCAAATGATGCATTTGAGTTTGTGAAGGAAAAGAAAATAATGGATGAAGAAATTAAAACTCCAGATTTTAGTTAATTCACCCACTATGTACATATTGAATAATTATTAACTAGTAGTAATTGGTGAGAACTAAACACCCCGACTCTTTTCATAGTGGAGGAGTTAGACAGTATAAAAGTGAACAAGCTAATATTTTTTTGTAACAACAAATATTCTGCAATAAACTGACCTGAGCAAAAGTCAGGACCAGTGAGAAAACAAATCAGCTTACCCAACATGGTCCAAGGATTTTACCGGGAGTTACTGAAAATTTATATAAAGGGGAAAAGTCAGCTAAGCACAGAGCGAAGGCAAGGGATCGAAAAGGAAATTAAAGTGACTTCAGCTGATACAATTTGGTCTGAGACAGTAAAAACTAAGCATGAGATAGTCTCATTATGGGTGGATGTGTGGCTAAAAATGGTATGACACAGGGCCAAATGGGGCTTATTGCATGTTTGCATAAGTTAAGTAAAGCTTATTAGAACAGCCATGCTGTTTAGGGATGGATGTACTGCCTTCAGCAGACTGCATGTCAAAACTCCCAAGCAGAGTATTTGTGATAGAGATTGCAAATCCTAAACTATCTACCATTTAACTTGTTGATTAAGTATGCCTACCCCTAAGATAAGGGGAGTGTATCATTATTATCATTGTCATCAACAGCATCATCATTATAATACTACTACTACTAATTATTATTATTATTATTTTGGTTTTCCAAGACAGGGTTTCTCTGTTTAACAGCCATGGCTTTCCTGGAACTCATTCTGTAGGCCAGGCTGGTCTCAAACTCACAGAGATCCACCTGTGCTGGGATTAAAGGTGGCACCACCACTGCCCTGGCACCCATCATTATTATTACTACTTAGAATTTTAAAAGGCTGTTTTCAAAGGTCCTTCACAACAATTTGAATTAATAAATGGCTATTTTCACCTATAATATTATTGGAAAAGTGTTCTGGATTCCAAGAAATCGTACTTGGTGTTCCAAAACTGATAAAGAATCATCTTTTCAACTGGGGATAAAGATATGGGATTCAAACATTCCGGAAGTGATGTGACTCCTAATAATTGCCCTATAAATTTGCTGAGGACTAAAAATAAATCCATATTCTACTGCAGGCTTTGCAAGCTAATAACGAGCAGTTTCCAGCTGTGTGCTGTGACAGCAAAATAAATAAATAAAAAAATAAAAAGAGGGGGGTCTAACATCCTTCTAATTACATTTTCTATGTATGTGTTCACATTAGAAAATACTGATTAGGATTCATGTGCTTAATAGTTTTTCATTGTTAAAAATCTCAATGCTATGGAACTTCGTTTAAGCCTGACTATGCTGCACATACACTGGCTTTCAGAAGGACTAACAAATAGCCCATCCTTTAGGATGTCTAACTGCATACATTAAGTGATAAAACAAAAGAACTAACACAATTGATAACTGGATGTTTTTCTTATTGAGCAGATTACACACACACACACACACACACACACAGACACACACACACACACATTGTGACTAGGGTTCTTTTAGTTTGGTGGATAAACCTGTATCCAACACCAGAGTTTCCCTTGAAATACCGGACCTCCCTCACTTCATCCTGCTCAAAAGAATGTGTGTGATGGTTTGAAAAGAGCTAAATCAAATACCTATTCCTGGATTCTATTTTCTCTAACACCAAATGTTCTGAGCACTTGAAATGTCACCACCTGAAGAAAAGAGATAACTCTTTTGGTCATGAATTCACTGTTACCTCTCGGAAGGACTGTGGAAAAAGGATTACTCCCTCAGGACAAGCTGATAAGTTTGGTTTGCTATTAGGTGAGGCCACACCCCCCTCAGGATGTCTTAGGCTGACCATAACTTATGTCAAGAGTACCCAGCATCTCGGCTCTGCTCTAGATAGATAAGGCAAAACTAAGGAGGTTGCTGGTGTCACCCTAGCATTTCTCCCTAGAGAAATTCAGAGAAAACAAGGTAGAATCTGGCTGCTAGTTTGATATGAAAAGTTGCTCTTCAAGTGTGAAGACAAGTCTAACAAAGATAATTAAAAATATAGATATTATTTTACTTGAATCAACTTTAATTTTTACTCAAAATATCCTAAAATTCAACAGAAAAGCAACAGTTCCAACACATGATGATGCCTGTTCACACCCTTGTCTCTATTAATCTATCTACCATCTATAGATGTATCTACAATCTAGCATCTATCTCTCTACCTAGTCATTCAGCATCCACTTAGCCTCGGCTACTGACAGATGCCATGTTTGCATTTCAAAGTTTCCTCCACAGGATTACATGTTAAAGTCTTCATCTTCAGCTGGTGGTGCTATTGTCAGAGCTGCTGAAAAGTTTAGGTATCACCTATAGTTAGACCAAGTCTGTACCTGGGGATATGCTTTGGGAATGTCTATCTTGCCCTGATCATCCTGCCTCTCTTTGCTTCCTGGCCATCATGGGATGAATAGCTTTCTTCGACACAGCCACACTGTAATGGTATTTGGCATCTCCCTGGGACCAAGGTAAATGAAACAGCTGGCCACAGACTGAAATCTTTGAAACCAGCAGTCCAAACAAATCTTTCCTGCTGTTAATAGTTTTGTAGATATCTTTAAGACATTGAGAAACTCACACCGCTGTCTTTATGTGTTTTCTGTTTCAATATTATGATCTGGGGGGTTATTATTATTGATTATTATTATATTTTTGACAGTTTTATACATGTACATGATGTGTCTTTTAAATTTTTATACATGTATAACATATATCTTGATCAGATTCAACCCCATTAATCCTCCCTGATCTCCTCCTCACTGAGTTTCTTCTTTCCAATGAGACCCCTCCAACTTTCACAACTGTTTTGCTTCTGTGTGAGATCCCTTGAGATTAATTAGGATTGGTTTTGTTGGTGGGGGTTGGGTGTTGTCAACGATAAAGTTTGTGCTGCATCATTGAGCAAAATGACTCACTCTCTTTAGACGGCCAGTTAATTGCCAATAGCTCCTCATGGATGGATGGGTCTCTATGACTTCTCCTCCATCCATGAAGGCATGTTGAAGGGTCTCATCTCATGCAGGTCTCATGCAGGCAACCACAGCTGCAGTGAATTCATGAGAGTGATAGTCATCTTATATCTAAAATCCAGCCTTTCATTGCACACCGCCACACACGCTGGTACCTAGATTCTTTGTTCTCCCTGTTCTACCATGCTCCCTGGGCCTTGGAAGGATCAGTTTAGAAGTCACTTTTAGGACAGAGCATACAAGCCACTTATCCTTAGCGCTTTGACCCAGTTATGAATCTCTGTATTAACTACTGCAAAAAGAAGCTTCTAGGATCAAGGGTAAGAACAGCACTAGCTTGTGTGTATAAACTTAAATACTTTCCCCTACAACAATGATGCTAGTCTTGCACACTGCACAGTGTAAAGCACATATTGAGAAGTATGTAGTCAAGCATACCATTTATTCACTTTTCCAAAAGTGAACAGCTCTGTAGCAGAATGTATTGAGGAAAAGTGTTACATTGACTCCAAGCTGTGCCCCTGCCCCGAACATAATTTCCTCACTGACTTCTAGGGGCACAGACTCACTTTCTGTTGTTACGTTGCATCTAAGTACACTCTCCCTCAGTGTTGTCTCTGGAATCCGGCTTTGAGTTTGCTCTGCTAGCTGTAACTGGAAGGGTTAGCATTCACTAAGGCTTTGCTGGATGCTATGGAAGACTTTACTCCATCATTACCATGTCCAGTCCCCATGATCGTCTCAATAGGCACCTTTATCATCTTTAAGCGGGTTAAAACACTTCAGGTTAGGGAGCTTACAGAAACACCGTCATTCAAACATGGTGTCTGATGACTTAGCTAGATGATCCTGTAGTCACTGTTAGGCCAATTCAGCCCTTAGAGGGTAACAGAAATAGTGGCTACTTTCCTAGCAGTGGAACTTAGTATCAGAGAAACTGTAAAATGACATACACGGCTTTAGCACATTGTTCAAGAATCTTTACATTAAATAAAAAAGAGTAAAGACACCCAAAGTGTTTTATGACCACCGATGAAGGAGAAGGGAATAAATGAACCAACATAACCCATCTCTCAAGACCCAAATTCTCATAAACGAGAAAGAAATAAGAAAAGTCACATAACAAATGGCACTAGTTTGAGATAAGTGTTGCAGGGCATAAGGGAAAGTTTGGATATCACTGCATCTAAGGGGACAGAAAGTCTTGTTGGCAGCCAGGGTGGGGTTGGAGGTAGGGAGAATGTGCAGACACGTGCAAGGAAAAAAGAAAGCTGAAAAAGATGTGTAGCAGGTTGTTACAAAGGGCTATTTTCCCAACTATTCACAGGGACAAAAAAGAAGTTAATTGGGGATGCCGTTTGGGCAGAACACAGTGATATAAATGAATTACGGAGGTTTTTCAGCTGTGATCATGGTATTAGAGTTATGCTTTTAAAACCCACTACCTTTCAGAAGTACATGCCCACTGAAGCTATAGATGAAAGTGCGTAAGATCTCAGAGCCCCTTGACAGCCCACAGTGCAGGCTGGTGTTAAGGGCTGAGATAGGGATACTCGAGTCATTATAGCTGGCAATGGCTCCCCTAGCTTCACTACCCTCCTTTATCTATTTTAATGTATTTCCCAGTACGAAAATATAAGATAAAAGAGAGTCGAAGAGGGGCCGTGTTTTTTTTACTTGATTGAGTTGTTGTGCTTCCCTTAGTAGAATTTATTTTGCACTTAGGATATACTAAATAAAAGATTAAGACAGCCATCGGGAAAGCATCCTTCACGATGCAGCATCACTTTCCTCTGTAGGGGAGCGTGTTAGAAAGGGATTCCTTTCATAGTAGAAGCCGCATGTCACTGAAATCACAAGAGCAACCACCAACCTAGAGGAGGCTGAAGGATGTTTACAACAATCGAAACGGATTGATTTTATTCCCACGAACCACCTACAGTGTAGCTACAATGTGACAAAGACGTTCTTACACAAGAGATAACAGGAAAGTTATTAGAGGTGATTAATTAGGGGTATATAATCATTTTTCTCAGAGAAGTAGAACTCTGAAAACATTCAGAATACGTTTACATTACAGGCTGTATCTGGCAGCTGTTCTACTTCAGCTTTGGGTATTTCTTTCCCATTCCATGTTAAGACATAGCAGAGTTATGGTAGAAATTTCACACTGATTGTCACTTAAAGGTCACCACTTCTTTGTTCAGCAGCATGAGTGAGGGACCTAAGCTCTTGGAAGAAAAATCAGAAAGCAAGGATAGTGGCTATACTAGAACACTGAGATATTTGATAAAAAAACAAAAAAACAAAAAACAAAAACAAAAAAAAAACACACCAAAAACCTATCTTCTTTTAACATGGACAGAAATATTCTAGCCCTTTGCAATCAAAATGAAATAGTAAGATGATGCTGCCGTGAAAGTAAAAAGAAGGGAAATGAAAGATTTTAGCTGAGAAATATTAAAAATATCTTTTCATCGTTGTTTCAGACCCCAAAATATAAAGCTTCGTTAGAAGTTTCTAGAACTTAGTGATGAGCTATGAATGCAAACATAAAGGCGGAACATGAGGGTGCTTTTTTGGCAGGAAACACAGTGGGTATTTTGCTCCATGGGTCTATAAGCGTCAACGTTTGCAGTGTCCTGGACCAAAGGACTGTGAAGAAAGGCAAACAGAAATGCACCACCGTGCACTGCAAACTTATAAGTGAATAATAACAAAGTTATTTTAAGCTGCAAAGCCAACTGAACTTTATGGTTCTTAGTTGTATGGCAGATTTTCAAGATTTTTTTCAAACGGATCAATAAGTGAACGAATGGAGACACGAATCTTTAAAACTATCATTTCTAGGGCTGGAGAGATGGCTCAGAGGTTAAGAGTACTAACTGCTTTTCCAGAGGTCCTGAGTTCAATTCCCAGCAACCACATGGTGGCTCACAACCACCTTTAATGAGATCTGGTGCCCTCTTCTGGCTCACAACCACCTTTAATGAGATCTGGTGCCCTCTTCTGGCCCGCAGGCATACATGGAGGCTGAACACTGTGTATATAATAAATAAATAAATGTCTTAAAATGCATTGAAGAAAAAACTATCATTTCTAAAGAGGAAATAATTTGTTGAAAGATGTATTTTGTTTTTAAATCTACTAAGGCAAAACACCTAAAGCCAATTTATGCTCCCAGAGATCTACTCAAAGGAGATTAGTGTCTCCTGGTCTAGGCCCTTGGTTTGACTCTGGGTGAAAATTGCAGATGTAATTGCTTACTGAAATCTTACCTAGCATGCATGCCTTCTTTCCTGAGTGCATTCTGTTCCCTTAAGTTGTTAAGCAATCACTAAAATAATATCAAAATCTATCTTAGCTTTAAAAACACATAAAAATAAACTTGGTCATGTTTGGTTCTATCCTAGGTGTTTGGGCCACCCCTCCTCTGGGTCCTGACGCTCCAAGCAATGTCAGGGGTGAGCTCCTTTTCATGGTTTGGGTCTTAAGATGGACCAGTTATTGGTTGGCCATTTCCACAATTTCTATGCCATCTCTAACCCAGCACATCTTGTACAGGACAAATTGTAGGTCAAAGGTTACGTGGCTAGGTTGGGGTCCCCGTACCTCCAATGGAAGTCTTGCCTGGTTACTGGAGATGGACAGTATTCCCCATTGCTAGGAGTCTTAACTAGGGTCACCCTCATAGATTCCTGAGAGTTTCCATTGCACTCAGTTTCTAGCTCATTCCAGAGCTGCTCCCTGGTTTCAGTTGTCTCTCCCAGCACTCTCTTCCTCTGCTGCTTCAACAAAAGAAGTTGAGAAAATGATTTCTAATGATATTCTGCTGTGCTACTAGACTGGTGCCTAGCCCAATGGTCATCAGAGAGGCTTCACCCAGCAACTGATGGAAATAAAGGTAGGAGGAACCCACAGTCAAACATTAAGCAGAGTTCAGAAAATCCTGCAGAAGAGGGGGAGGAAGGATTGTAGGAGCCAGGGGGGTCAAGGACATCACAAGAAAACCCAAAAAATCAAGTAGCTTGAGCTCATAGGGGCTCGCAGAGCCTGAACCAATGTCCAGTAAACCTTCGTAGGGCTGATTTAGGCCTTCTGCATACAAGATACATTTGTGTAGCTTGGTCTTCTTGTGGGACTCCTAACAGAGGGGTAGGGTCTGTCTCTGACTCTGTTGCCTGCTTCGGATACCATTTCTTCCTACTGGGTTGTTCCGAATAGCATTAATAGGAGAGGAGATTCCTAGTCTCACTGCAACTTGCTATACCATGACTGGTTGAGATCCATGTGAAGCCTGCTCTTTTCTGAAGGGAAAATGGAGGAGGAGAACTGGATTGGGAACTAGGAGAGAGTAAAGTAGGGAGAAGTGACTGGGAAGAGAGGAGGTAGGGGAAACTGCAGGTAGACTCTAAAGATCAAAAATAATAAATATAAGAGGAGCAGGCTTCATTATTTCACTACTCACTGGCATACACTGAGCAACTGTCTAGCCTGATGACCCAACATCTTCCTTTTGCATCTCTCCCTCTGCAAGCTAATGAGGATTATGTAACCCACCACCTCCTTGTACTCTCAGCAAGAGCTCCTGCTCAGTTAAAGGAACTAACTTTTTCTGTGTTGGCATATTTTTATCTTCCCTCTTCTCTGACTTTTAACTCTTTGAAGGATTTTGCAATTTGTGAATCTTGCATTATAAGCAACCCTCTGATACCTTTTGGAAATAGAGATAGTACAAATCAAAAGCTCAAAAAGAGAAAGATGGTCCTCCTTTGAGAGCTTTATAAATAAAAATGAAATAAAGGCAAGGCACAAACAACACTTCTGTCAAAGCGAGGCACTTCTCATCACTATTCCTCAGTGCAAAGGCATTTGGTTGTCCACTGGTGGGAGTGCTCTGCCACTGCTGGGTGAACATAAGAGACAGCTCAATTAACTGAGCTCACACGTAAGGCGTATGAAAAGCCATGCTTTATGTACCTAAGTATGAGGAGAGTGGAAGTTAAAACGAAACCCCAGGATACAAGAGGAACAATTCATACCTCAGACTGGAGTTCTATGAGCTAATAAGTAACAGCCGAGTCTAATTTCACACGCGAGCCTTATTAAATCAAAGTACAATAAAGCGAGGAGAAAAAGAATCTAAAACAAATGTAGCCATTTGTTGTTGCTCAATAACTGGATTTTCTGGTTTTGAACTTTATTTCACTCTTAGATTCTGAATATACCAAGAGCACTCCCCTTTTGCCTGAGTTGCCACGTCAATGCAATGAGTACAGTCCAGGTTTGTGTTTGAGCAGGAAAACAAAATGCATTACCGTTGATATCATGAAGCCTGTTCCTGTACGGTTTCTGGGGCTGCTTTGAAGTGGAGTAATAGAATCTTAAGGCAGGATATTCTATAGGAATTGTCATAGCTAGAGATCTTCTAAGACATCCTCATCCTTTCATGGTGTCCTGCTTTCTTCTGCTCAGGCTGAGGAAGTCACCTCTGAAGCTCCGCTATGTTCCTCACAGAAGTATTAAAAAAACTTTGTGTTAAAGTTAGGTGGAAATGTACTTTCATGAGAATATCAACTAAACACAACTAGGCCTTTGCAAGATGAGAGAACAATAGTGTTTATGGACTATGTTTCAAATTTTTTATGATTCTATACTGTTCCGGGAACTTTGTCGTTTTTCTTTTCTATAGAAAAGAATTAAGCTTTGATATTTATGTTCTTTCATTATGTCGCTGGAATTCACCATGGTATAGCAATCATTATGAAACGCGAGGATTTCAGCATTGGGTTAAAATTGGTGAACAATGTTTTACATGTTATGAAAGTACAGAGTTTTAATGATTTTGCCCAAAGATTACTATTGCCAATAGAAATAAGCTCAATTATTTATTAGCCCCTGGGCTCGGACTGTCTAAGATTGGTGATCATCACAAACACTTCTCACAACAAATTACAGTCCTCTGTTTATTCCTGACTGGGTGAGATTCCAGGGAAACAAAACTTGTCGGTTCGGGAACCGATATTAAAACAGTGTTCTGAGAATCACGTAGAAGGTTGAAACTGTGACAAGTGTGTCAAGAAAAGGTGACCAACGCACAATTTCAATCTGAAGCGAGGATGTAATTCCACGTCTAAAGCTCTCTGAGTAGGCGAGGGACAGAGTGCTGTAGGGGAAGCGCCATGAGTCACTGCTTTATGAGAACCCAGGACTAATTTAGGATGACATGCTGGTTTATTTAGCAGATCCGTCTTCCTTAGTGGCATTATGCGCCTGTCTAGCTGTTTACAAATTTTCTGCTATTCCCTGGAACAAACACTTATAGAGTGGGCTTGCTCATCTTAGACTCTCCTCTCTTCATGCCTGAATTAGAGAACCGACAAACAGAGGACAGGCTCCTCCCTGTGAGAGTGTATATGAATGGGTGCTTTGGAGACCGTATGTCAGGGAGTGTCTGCGACAGAGTGTGTGTATGTGTGTATATGTATGTGTATGTTATTTATTTATTTATTTTTGGAATGTGGGCACATAGGATTTCTTCATGCTCACTCATTTTCCTCAACTGATGTGGGAACATAGATGTAGACTATATCTTAATAAACTTAGGACCGGACCTGGAAGGCACTGTGACTGCGCAGTTCAACTGTCAAGAGGTAGACTGCTGCGGGGCTATTCCTTTCATGCTTTGCAGGGTGCTGGTCTTCTAAATGTGCTGTGATTGGTTTTCTTAATACTTGATAAATGACCTTGAAGAGTCACCTTGTGACTCTGATTTTGAACCTTTTCAGCTGATTGGTGATAAACATTACTTGTTGCATATTTCTATTAGAATAACATTATCTATATTTTATGGATTAGTTCTTATTTATATTTTGACTTCTTTTGTGGATAAAATTTGTTTTTTAACTAGCCTTGCTTCCACGTGATCTTCAGGTTAGGTTTCCTCCTGGGTTATGTCTTCCTGAGACTTTGTAAGTGGCTTTGATAGCTTGGTGACTGAGGATGTGAAACCTATCAATCTCAGCAAGATAGGACTGGATGTCTTTAGCAGAATCTCTTTTCAGATTCAGATACAGGCTTGGTGTGGTTACTCAGGTATTTATGACACAGGCAATTTATTCTTAATCTAAAGGCATATAAAATAGTGTATATAATATAGTTTGCATTTAAAGTCATTGTGGTACTAATATAAACCCACATAAAGTTATAAGCAGTAGTGTAAGTTTCACACACATCTCTTGAGACATTAGCTAACTTAACCTGTCGTTTCTACCACAGTGACTAAGTCCTAGAAAGAGGACAGCTGTCACCCGTATGCTGTTCTTCTCATAGCCCGCCTTGTCAGGGATTAACTGAAAACTAGAGGTTATGAAAGGTTAGTCTGTAAGTTTTATTTTACTTTGCATTAAATTAGATGACTGAGCGGATTCCACCTCTTGAGTGTAACACCGGGGGGAAGTAGAGGAAATCCTGAGTGAACGTGTGTTGCTGAGGCAGGCACAGCCGTGTCAGGGACCCCACAGCCTCAGGTTCAGAGGGTTGGCAAAGCCTTCCTTGGCATTGTGGAAAGTGTGAGCGTTAACAACATGTGAGGAAAACGTCCACCATCGATTCCCGCATCCCCCTCGCCTGATGTCGATGGCCCGACCTCAAAGATTACTCCTCCCGAGATGAGGCAAACTGTAATTGGAGACTGTGCATTGGTTTCCCAATTAATCACACAGAAACTACAGTAATCACAATAGTGTTGGCCAATGACTCGGGCATATTTCTAGCTAGCTCTTACATCTTAAATAGACCCATTTCTATTAATCTGTGTATCACCATGAGACTGTGGCTTACTGGAAAGGTTCTAGTGTCTTTCTCCTTCAGCAGCTACATAGCATCTCTTTGAGTTTGCCTACTCTCTCTATACCTCTGTTCAGATTTCCCACCTGTCTTTATTCTGTCCTGCCATAGGCGAAAGCAGCTTTTTTTTTATTAACCAATGGTAATAAAAACATATTCACAGGATACAGAGGAGAATCCCACATCAATAAAACTGTCTCCTTTACACAGCTGTATGCCTTAAACCCTGCTTCCTTGTTGATCTGTATGCAGTAATCCTGTCTTTCTGTTTAAATCTATACAATTAAGAAAGAGCTTCCAAAGTGCTACAATTTCTCCAACAAAGAGCCCAGTCCACCCATCCTACAGTTTTTCTTCGTTTCTGTGAATTAATCTGTGTCTCTTTGTGAAGTCCAAGTCCCTAGATCCATGCAAGAAAAAGGCATAACACAAAAGAAATTCTCTTTCACTGGCTAATACATATCATAAGAGGTATGTGATTGTGATCAGTGGCTCATGCAAGGGGTTGGCAGGTGCCAACACTGCTGTTTCCAGGACAGAGATCCTTGCCTGAAACCTTTGGGTAAATATGTAATCTCTTTATATAGTTATACATATATATATATATAAAACTGTATAGTGTTAAGCGCACTCTCCCTCTCTCTCTTTAACGTAGAAAGATGTGTCTTAGAAAGGATGTTTGCCAGGATACTTGATGGCTCTTTTAAAAAATTCTGTGGAGGAGATAACATGTGTCTTCAAGTGTGTCTAATGACACAATGAGGTTTTCACAACTGTTATACAAAAGCAACAGGCAGTCAATGTAATTTTTGAAATGTCGAGTGAGAGGAAATATGTGTGGACGTTTTATTACTGGTTCAGGTGGATGTTTTCCCCGTTGGATTTTTCAGTTAACACAACATGACTGTCTATTTTTAATTTGCAGGAGAAACACGTAAGAAAAAACATATTTTCCAGCCTTTTTGATGAAGTAACTCGTGAATGGACCTAATGCTCTAAGAACAGGATTTGGAGAAAGCTAAACCAATACATGTTTGTAAGTTCAAATAACCTAAGTTTCATCTTGCATATGCATCCAAGACCATTGTTCAGGATATTTCATATTGTCATCCTGGGATCTTCCCAGAAATGGCCTTCCATAATCTGCCAAGGCTGAAATGTGTCAAATGAGAAAGTCTACTTGTTTTCGCTATATGAGATTTTAGAGAATCTTAAAATCTCCATCATGTTTCAGCTTTACATGCTTAATCTGTTTATTTTATACTAAAGTAAAGCTGAATGCTTCTAATACAAGTAATAGGACAGATTTTAATAATGAATAAAATGTAAAATTCCAATAAGCTATATAAATAACATATTTAAAAGGAAATGTACTGGCATAAAGGGATGTACAGCTAAAACAATTTCAAGAAAAGGAAGTATGTTGTGAGAGATATCTGGAGAAGAACCATTTCTATTTCAATCTTTCTAAACAGATAGACAGTTACAACTGGGGGACTTATTATTATTATTATTACAAACCAATTGCATCCATGTATGCACAAGTTTCCAGAATTACAAACAGTACCATGTTATACATAATGGTGTTCGGTGAAAAAGAGAATTTTGTATTTACTACTGAGACCTATAGCCAATCAAAAATATGTCTTTTTGAGTTAGATTCCTTTAGGAAAATTTCAAGCACTATGAATTTTCCTGGCAATATGTCAAGTGAACAAGCGCAAGTCTAATGATCAGTAGAAACAAAGAAACATGCGAAATGATTAGATGACTGAAATGTACAGGCATGAGTAGCCATTCCCCTGCCTCACTTGCATTAGTATGTGTTGAATCCTGCTAGTCCATTGTTAAATTTCTCACAACAGCCTCCTAACTAATCACCAAAATGTCTGTCACTGAAGTTCAAGGAGCTCACGGAAAGGCACACAATCTAGTTTGATCCAGAAAGAGTCACAGAACTTTTAAAGAAACAAGAAAGGATCACTTCCCACCTTGAAAAGTTTCTGTAGCTGGAGCTGCTATCTTCAGCCAGCTGAAATGCTATGAACGAACCTGCAGTTGTTCAAAATCAAGTCCACACAGAAAATAGCAGCAGAGCAAGCATGTAGGTGTTCAATTCTGCTATAACTTAAGCCATTCCTTCCCCTGGAAGTCTAATGGCCAGAATGAGTCTATTAATTTAAGCATCCAAACTGGTTGAAGGTAGACTTCTGGTCATCTATAGCTACAGGGTATAAATGAGGATTGTGTCATGATGTGTCTACAAATGATTGACCACCAAATCTAAACTCTTGCCTCAGTGTGTATGTTGGAGAACACTCTGCCAAGAGGAGTTAAAAATTCATCTCATAGTAAAATCATTTTCCCTAACCATCACCAAAGTAGGATTGAGAAATAGACCCTCCAGAAGAGGTATTTCCCAGAGGGTGCTGCCCATAGGAGTCTAAAATTTTTCAGCCGAATTTAGTTCTTGATGATTATTGGGAGAAGCCAATATCGGAAGGCCAGATATCTTTTTATCTCCTTTCTCTCAGGCTGTGATCACACTGTGGGAGCAGAGAAGCAGAGATAGCCTAGATAAGGAAACCTTTTAAACATTTTAATTCTGAAGTGTTAGTATTCCCAAGCTTTATACCCAACTCATAAAACTTAATTTAGAAGACTCTTTTAATTGCTTTAATTGCTTTTGTACTACACATGCAGGTTTCAGTCTTGGCATGTATGAAAGATTGATGTGTGTGTGTGTGTGTGTGTGTGTGTGTGTGTGTGTGTGTGTGTATGTCAGTACCTAAATCAGCCTGAACCTGCTTCCTGACTGGAACTGTATCCTGAGTTTGACTAGGCAGACATTCTAGTAGAAGAGTTTATTCTCTGTTTCACCTGTTCCCTTGTGTTTCTGTGCCTCCCGTGCAATTCACTTGGAACTACGGGACTGGTTCTTATCACAGGGCCATGAAATGAGTCAATAGGTGTCACTTCTGGACAAAATAATGTTCACTATTGTTCTTTTCATAATCTATGGAGTCCCTAAACGGCATATTTTCAGATTGCAGTATCATGGAAAAGTAGGCCATTTGTCAGTCTGGTTTACCAAGTAACTGATTTTGTTGATAGACAATGTCAGACTATTAGAGAAGCAAATAAGATTTTGCTGTGTTTAGCCACTGTACTCCCAGTGTTAATTTGTTATGGTATCTCACTAACCTATATCAGCTCATGTGCATAATACCCTAGAAGACCCCATTGTACTGGAAAGTAAACATAAAATATGAGAGATATTAGCTCTTTCTGAAATTCTAAGTAGGACTCATGCAAGTTCCTAACCTGGCTGGGAAGCCATAGAGAAATGGCTTAGATTATAAATCTGTGTAAGGAATGCAGGGCTTTGCTACACAGTAAGTCAGAACTAAAGGACTGGGGCTTGCATTTCATATTCAACTAAATTTAAGAGTGAATTTGTTTTCTGAAATGCATTAGCATCGTTTTCAATTTCTCAATATAGATGAACTTGTAAACCAGACACACGTAGCTTAGTCTTTTAAAATTGAAATAAATCTATCACCATTGAAGGTTCAGGAGATTTTAGTCCCCACATAATGAAGTAGGGGTGAGGGTGGAGTCTATCCCATTCACTCCATGGGTCAGCACCTGGATCCTTTGGTATTTAATTTCCTTGCCATAAAACAGTGTTCCTGAGATAGAATTTTTTAACATTAAAATCACCAGGTGATTTTGGAAGCCACATTGGGCCGTTAAGTTGTCCCTAGACTATCCCCTCATGTACTCGAGAAGCAGACAATGAAAGGTGTCTGGGAGTCTTGAAAGGGTTAAGGCATATGGACACCGTTTCCAGCTGACTTTCTGTGACGGATGCACTGTGCTAATCCGGCTCAAGCTGAATGGGAGTTCTGTGCACTCTGTATTATTGCCAGGTGTGGAGAGTTTATTATTCTGCTTCCATATGCTCGGCCACAGGGTGGCTGGACCGGGAGGTTATCGCCATGGCTTTATCCCCAGCCTACTGGAGTAAATTTGCCTGACAGGAACAATCAGATAGCAACATTACTTGAATGGATTATCCTCACTTTTCAAGTATGTGGCCAGGGTCTCCTATTTCTGAGTGAAGGGGAGTATATTCTTAAGCAACTCACAATATTATAAAGAACGGCTCATGAAAAGTTCAAAATATTTACTTTTCATTGGGAACTGAAGCCAAGTTCTTTTTAATAGGGCCAATATATGAATAATTTTCTGAAGAAAGTATACCAGTTATTCAAAATTGAAAAAGATAGACCATTGGAGATCTTTCATTCACTCACTAGCTTGCTTAATAAAACACCAAAGGCATCTTATACATCTTATAAGAAATGTGGGTCTCACTTCAGAACGGGCATACTTTTTTTTTTTTGGCATGGTCAGAGTAACTTGAGATATAGAGCGTGGTTCTGATTGCTGAGCAGGTAAGTGTAAACAGACACGCTTTTTATATAATACCAATAACTGGAAAAGGAAAGTGTGTAACTGTGGAAAATTACTTGACAATTGAAGAAAACTACTTTGAGTGTTAGAGACAACACACAAACAAGCGGATGATGTGAGATAAGTCTCAGGTTGAAGTTCATTCACAAAAACTGATTAACTCCAAAGAATCCTATTGGGCTCAGCAATAAGATCAAAACAACGACAAGGTAAATGACTGGGGATGCCAAGAGGTGCTCTTCTCTCTCTAAAGCAGCCATAACAGGAGGGCGAGTCAGGAAGAAAGTATGAAATAAGTGTATTGGATCTAAGTCCCAGGTATGCAAGAAAATCGATTTCAAACCTGGGCTTGTTTTTCTTGGGGGTGTTTCACTGGCGAATGCATGTATACTTGCTGAATATATATATATATATATATATATATATATATATATATATATATATATATTCATATATATATATGATGTATAAGAACAAGCTGGGCTATAGGCACAACTTACTAAACCAACAATTTCTTCCCCTTAGCTTTTGACCTGCTCTGAAGCAGATTTCCATCTGGTTAAGCACTCGAGGGCAGAGGGAAGCCTACAGAGCCACTGGCTGAATCAATTTGCTTTACAAATGAAGTAAATGAGTCCACAGGGTTAATAATTGGGAAGACAATGGTTTGGACATTAATTCTCAATTCCAAACTTGGTATGGCTTGTTAAAATAGATCATCGGCTTGTCCCTTTACGTTACTATTTTAAAAATCCCAAGGAATATTTACTACTGACTTAGGGATCACTGACAATTCTACTTTGTCTCAAGAAGGGACACACAAAAGCACAGTGTTGTTGGAAAGTGTCTCGTGCTCTCTGGCATGCCATTCTATATGACATGTTAATTAACAAAGGTGGGGGCAAATCCACTCAGCTCAGAAGCTCCAAATGGATACTCTCGAAGATAGCTCAAGGAATGCGTCACACATCCATTCAGTTTGCAGGCTCTTATTTATGATTATTGTCATGTTTATAATTAAATCTCATATTCAGGGGGCAAGCACTGTGTTCACATTCACCACTTTAGAGGACTCCCAGAGATCTCCAGGGATTCTCTATCAGAACATTTGTGTTTGAAATACTTTGGGCTTAAGATCTGTGAGATTGAAGGAGCTACTGGAAAACCAGCAACATTTTGTTTTGAGGGTAATGGATAGGGACCAGGCCCCTGTGACTCTCTTGTAGGATGATTCTTTCTCTCTTGGAACACAAATGCCAGAGCATGCATATAAAGGTCAGAGGACAATGTGTAGGAATCAATTCTCTCCTTCAGTCATGTGGGCCCCGAGAAGTAAATAAAATCATCAGGTTTGAAGGTCAGTATCTTCACTTTCTGAGCCATCCCCTTGACCAACCTGTTATATTATTGAAAAGGAAGTTTTAGAAAGCTCACAGTAAAGATGCCTGAGCTGAAGACATGCTACTAAATACAATGGCAAACACACACTGGACATTGCATGATACCAGGAAAGCAGGAACATTTTGAATTATGGATGAGACAGGAGATTTGGTGAGCATGGGCAGGTAAAGACACATATATATGCAGGTATTCCTTTGAAACAGGTTTTCTAACTTGGACCTGGTGCTCAGTGATTATACTAGGCAGTCTGGCCAGAGGTTCCAGTGGTCTATCTGTCTCTACCTCCCCAGCCCTGGAACAACGTGTATTTCACCATGTCTGACATTTTACATGGATGTCTGGGTTTGAATTCACATCCTTATGCTATGTGACTCGTACTTTACCAGTTTAGTTGTCTCCTAGCCCCTTGACAGTAATATTTCATCAACTAATAATATCCATGGCTATTCCACATGCTGTGCATACTAAATTATTTAATTAATTGGTAAGGTGTGTGGAGTGTATTGTGATCATAGTGTATATAAAATAATGGAAGTATATGAAGAAATGTTTAAAATGTTGGCAGTGGTCAGTCTGGCAGGTGCATAGTGGAGTTCTCAACCATTCTTGCTACTTTTTGCAACATTGAAATTAAAATGAAAAAAAAAGGAAACTAACTTCAGGAAACCACGGCATTTGCATTTCAGGTCAATGTTCTTTCGGTATCCTGTCCTGTCCTCCACATCTATTGACCTGGTCCCTACAGTTGCTGGCTAACACGCTTTTAAACCCAGCTGTAAAGTATGCTCATAGTCATGTCAGAGGTCCAATAAACAAGACTGAAAGGGGGGTAGGTGCATGAAAATACATTTTTCAACTCGTAAATGAAAGTAGGAGCATGGAGCATGCAGAGCTTTCAGGCAGACAGGAGAATACAGCTGTTTTTGTCATGTAAAAAAAAAAATCCTCATATTTTTCCCCAACATATAAGCAAAAAGTGAACCGCAGGCATTTGGCTGTTAAAAAGATATTGGTGTTCCATTGTGTGCACGAGTGCAGACAGACAGCAAGAAAAATACGGGAAGCTTCTCAAATGTCCCATCGAAAAGTGAGGCTGCTGTGGAGCTGTGTTTTAATGCACTCAACTAGTTATCTTCACGTTCCCAGTAACGGTGATGGCAACTGACAGTGTAATTATCTTTCAAGGACTGACCTGGTCTAAGAAATATTCTTCTAGCGTGTCACACGCTGTTGAAATTAAACTGGCGACATGAGAAGCCATCTGGAAGAAATCTGGGCAGAAGGAAGTTTAGGGGATCTAATCCAAGCTGGGTTTTGGCTGATTTACTTCAGCTCACTCAAATCTCATTTAATAACGTGAAATCACACACATGGAAAAAGGAAAGAAAAATGCTGTCCTTTGTTCCAGTGTTGATTAAACGAAATCATATGCATGGAAAATGGCTTAAGGATCCCCCTGTGTTTACCCTGTTTGCATTGATCATTTTGTTTTTGTTGCTAGTAAGGCAGACAGCGTGCTCTAGTTCTGCTTCACGCTGCTTTAAAAAGGCTTTAAGAGGCATGCATTTCACAAAAAAAAACTAGAAAAATATGCAATAAAATCAAATATATATTTTGAGTAGTTAATGTCATACTCTGTTAAATCTCTGTTAAATTGTTTGTCCGTATAAAACAATTATAGTTTTTTTCAACTTGAAAATGTATCTCCTTAGCTCTCTATTAAGCCGAGATACACCCCTTAACAGTTTTAACATCAAAAGTTTATATAATCCCCTTTTAAGAACATGTGCTAAATATTTTTCATATTTTGCTCAATGATTATAAACCTCAAATAAAACTTGAAGAAAAGACAACTACCTTGAGAAAAGCTTTCTAAGGCCATCAAGTCATGGCTGGGGAAGATAGGAAAATCCAGAGGATGACCCTGTGAACTGGCTGTGGACTGACGGGTAAAGGCATATGAAGTTCTGAAATAGAGGAACTGTCTGTCTTTCATAGTTGGAAAATCTTTGATAGGAAAGAGCCCAGAAAAGTAAGAAGGGGGTTGCTTAGTCAATCAATACCTTTCATCTTTCTTCCTTTCTTTGAGAAGGTATTGAGGCAAGAATCTAAGTTTTTTGAGCTACCCAGCCCACTCTTTCCTAAAACATCACCATGCCCTCACCCACACATAAGCAGGTGCACAGACTCATGCACAGACAGATGCAGCAGGTCCAGTGTGCCATCCAGTCACATATTGCAATAAGGATAAGCTACTGGGAGCCAGGAGATGGTTCAGTGGACCAAAGCATTGTACCCAAGCATGAGGACCAGAATTAAGATCTTCAGAAAACCCATAAAAGCCAGGCAGGCATGGCAGCCATCTGGAATTTCAGTGCTCCAAAGGCAGAGACAAGGAATCCCTGTGGTAAACTAGATAGATAGACTAGCCCATTAGTTTGCACTGAGTTCAGCAAGAGACTCCGTCTGAATAAACAAAGTAGAGAATAATCAAGGAAGATAGGAGACATCAACCCTGGGCCTCCACATGCACACCACCCTAAACATATATGTGTACCTTTCACAGGGGAACACATATCTACACACGCATATACAACACACAGCCACATACAAAGAGACAACAAGAAAGACAAGCTGTTGATTCTTTTTATCTGGTTCTCATACCTAGTTATAAGAGTAGCATATTAGTCTTATCGAATTATATATGTTGGCCCCAAACTTGACAGGAAGAATGTAATGTTCTTTGTGTTCTCTGTCACACACAGAGAACTGTGTCTATTCGATAGCTCCACTCAAATTCGTGCAAAACCTTAAAGGGGAAAAAAAAAGACTTTCCCAAATTCAGAAGACCTCTATTATCTTATTCAATAGTTCACAGTTCCAGGATCTGATTTTGTGATTTATGCCAAGGAGGAAATTTCCTTCATAAGCATAGATGTGACACTGATTTGACATCCGCCTTACCACAGAGCTATTTCTTAAAGCAGAGTTGTAGTGAGTCTTGTCTTAGTCCTAACAAATAAGGAGGTCAGAAAAGTTGCTGCTGCCCGAAACATTTAGAAATGTATGCTGAGAAACTGTGGCAACAAGCTCCAATGATCCTGTAACACACACGATGCCTTCCGATAGGAATTTCCTTTTGACATGCACCTATAATATGATATTTTAGAATCTCTATGCTCAGATCTAGTTTAAGAACTTCAGGAGACCCAGAAAAGCTTATGTGCTCCTAAGCATAGCTGCTGGCCATAAATGTGGGGGGAAATAGTCTTTTTTTCACAGTCATTAACTCTGAATTCACACATGGATCTCATTTCCCACATCACACACTTCCATGACGTCTCCCGACTCACAAAGGGGTCAGGATCCCAGCTGACACAAAGACAGCTGTCAAAGTCACTTGCCGTTGCATCAAGACAGACTGAACTAGAAACAAACCAAAAACCTGGGGATTCTGAGGGTTGGGGTGGGCCATTGGACATGAGTCATAGAGAAATGTAAAAAATGTAATTGTAGATTCTTTTGTAGGTTGACTGTCTATACTCCCCAGACCATTTCTGTTTATAACTTCATTAGGACCATCTTGTTTCCAATGGTAAAGGAGAAATGGATTCCAGAAATAAATCAGACTTGATTGTATGCTGAGTCAACACACAGCAGCAGAGAACTCCCTCGCAGGAAGAGTACACTTGCCACTGTTGGGGTCTGCTAAACAGTTGCCTCTTGCTCAACACAGGGTGTCTAACACAGTGATGCCGCAGCAGCTTGGAGGAGGCAGCAGTGTGCTCTGTTCTGATTCCAATTCCCCAGGCATCCCTCGGGCTCCCGTGGCTACAAAAAGAGCAGTGACTTCCATTGCAGTGCATCTCATGAAGCTTACCGCTAAATAACTCAGCATAAAATAACCAAAGCCACAGCATTGTCTAAAAGATCCACCCAAGTCTCTCTGCTCTTTACACTTGCCTCTATTACTCAGTCTTTCGTTTTAAAGAATGTTTTGTTTTCACAAACAACATAGATGGCACCCTACTAAGGATAGATAAAAAAACTAAACTGATGTTGGGGGACTTGGAAAGGTCAGCACTTAATTCCGTCTTCAGGCACCAAGTAAAACAGAGGATCTCTGAGCAGAGTCAAACCAAAGAACCAAAATGTGAGGCTCAGTTCTGAAGTGGGAGAGTGATAACCTCACTATAGGCTGTCAGCAAAATTCCAAAGCTGAGCAAATCCACTGATCCTGCAAGGGAGTCTGTTCTCTTTATCTTTCTGGTTTACTTTTGCACATGCTGTTGGGAAAGCAGCAAAGCTGACTGCATAATTCATGCTCATTCCAGTCAAAAGCATAACGAGCGTTCGTCCAATTTGGAAAGACTTTGAAGAAGAAGGGTGTTCGGACAATAGCAGTCATGGTGATATATATGGACCCTGATGAGGGCAGGAAGTCAGCCTTCTCTTAAGTCCCTCACTGGTTCCACATTGGGAAGTCTGACCTCTGCTGTTCTCTGACTTTGAAAGCATTAGCATCTTCAACGCTGCATCCTCTCAAGATTCCTAAAATATACCCTGCCTTTTGGCAAGTAAATTAAGTAAGAAATACTTGTAGCTCTTTAGATCAGGCCATCTGGGAGTAAGTTGGCTTTGATCACCTGGTTCAGTTCTTGCCCTCTGTACAACCTACTCCTATTCTCTGTAAGACATAAACCAGACCCATTTGAGAGCCAAATTATGTGTCCACGATTTAAAAAAATAAAGATGTGTCCAGAAAGTACGTGACCGGATTTGATACATTTTTAGGTCATGCTTTAATGATCAGGAAAACAGATTCGGGCATGAGTGTCACATCTGTTCCTTGAAGATGAATAATCAATTCAGTTTGATTCAGTCTCTAAGCGTCTTATGTAGCAATGTTTAGTTTCTTTCCTTAGTTTTTTAGATGAAAGATGGACCTGAAGGTGAGGACATATCCATCACTAACACAAGTTTCCTCTGCAGGTTACACGTGGAGCTAGAGTCAAAGTTGGCTTTCCTATGACTCCAACTTAACCATCCTGCAGGCTGCCCACCACCCACAAATAAAGAAAACAAGGACAAGATGTAATAAAAATGACAATTTTCTTATATTATGTGTGTGTGTGTACATGTGCATGTGCACAAACACTTCTGTGTGCACATGCGAACACACACACACGTGTGTGTGTGTGTGTGTGTGTGTGTGTGTGTGTATGTAGGCCAGACGAAGGTGCCAGATTTCCTTTAGCTGACGTTATAGGCATTTGTGAGCAGTATAACAGACACTGGGAACCTCTGGAGGAAGCAGAAAATGTGCTTAACTGCTGACCTACTTCTGCAGATGACCCCCTGAATGGTCATCTTTCTGAATCAAAGAGGTCTATATACTAATTTAACATTTTGTATACAATATCACATACAATTGTATGTGAGGCAGAAAGTAACTTGCATTATCCCTAAGATGTCTTGATGGTGATGAGTTAGATGAAACTTTAAAGTGTGAGGAGGAAAAAAAATATTGTAAACCCATAAACAGTCAGGAATCAGCTGAAGTGTACCAAGCACTAGGAATTGACACGTCAGTTTACTAGGAAGATGACAGACAGAAGGAAGTTTAACGCATGGCTTAAAGGCTCTCTGGCCATTGTCTCCATATTAACACTGTTGGATACACAGGTGCTGAGAACTGAGTCTGCAAGATGACCTCTTAAAAAGAGAACTTCATCAAAATGGCAGTCATCCCCACTCAGCCTTAATTACCCTATGGGTCCAAAAGTACACGCAGGTGGTGATTCCCACCACAGGCTTACCAATATTCGGGACCAGTAAGGTAACCCTGTGCCGTGCAACCAGTCATTTCTCTGCCTAAGATTAATGGAGCTCTTTAATTCTGGCAAGAATGTGTAGAGGCTCTCTCATTTTATAGAGTGGTGAGAATACAGGAAATGAGGGAGGACATGGAACAAGTGAAAATCTTCTTTGATCTCAAATAATGTTAGAGATTCAACATTTAAACTAAAAAGAAATATTGTATCTATTTTATTCAATTAACTTTGGCTTTATGAACTAAAGGATCTCAGGTTTGGATGTCTTGATGTCTGAGTCTTTGATCTTTTTATCTTAGTTATTCTAATCATATAGAATTGAAAGGCCATTTCATGACAGGTTTAAACAGAGCTTCCAATGGTACACAGTAGGCATATATGGAGTGACTGCTGTTTAAAGTCATCTTAGTTAAGTGCTCTCTACCAGATCACTTATAAGAAAGGGAAGAAGTTGGCTGCTACATAGTATAGTTTTTGGTTAAGAAATGAGCAACACACAGTGGAGTGTTCATCATTGGTAATCTACTCAATATGACAAGTCCGCATCTTATCACATAGGTAGTTTTAACTAGTACTGCTATTCTCTTAATATTTTTGTCCACTAATGTTACTGAACAAATGCAAGATGTAGCATTCTCATCTCTAGCACTACATTTGCCTGCATGCTGCCATGCTTCCTGTCATGATGATAAAGGACTAAACCTCTGAAACTGTAAGTGAGTCACCCCAATGAAATGTTTTCTTTATAAGAGTTGCTGTGGTCACAGTGCCTCTTCACAGCAATGAAAACCCTAAGACGAGTTCATTGGACAATGTGATAACACCAGAGACATTACACTTTGTGGATTTTGAGGAGACCGTGAAAAATATAGGAAAAGTATATAAACAAAAGATAAAGTAAATCAACTTGCTGGAATGAGATTGTCATGTATTTCCATGATGAAAAAGGTACTTCTCTTTAGTGTTTGGGTGAGGAGGACCATAGCATATAGGCAAGGATGTTAGAAGCAGTTTTCTGTTGGCGATTATGAAGCAAAATAGAAATGTTCTATGGTTTTAGAGCAGAAAGGAATCTGCTAAGATGGCAGGGGCCATATGCTAGAAGTTAGCCAGCTGAGGCATAGTTCGATAATCAGGATGCAATGATCTGACACCAATGGTGGTGGTAAAGTGCTCATGAACCAGCCAACTCTACCATACCTGGGCAGCCCGGGCTGGTCATTTCCTGATCTTGATGACTTTCTTGAGTATCAAGATATCTGAACGTATGGGTGGAGATTGCGCACCATGCTTAAGCAGCAGTTATAACAGTGGCCAGTGTGCTTATAACAGCCATATGTTAAGTGACTGCTGTCTTAAACTTATCCCCATTACATATTCTTTCTGATTGGTTTCTCACGGGAAGAGAAGCTGATGGCTCTCTCACAGAAGAGTTTGGGGTGAATAAATAAACAAGATGTAGAGATATATTCAACAATGCCAATCTACTGGGACTCAGTAAAACAAAATTCCAACAAGTTCAGAGACCAAGAAACATTCTAACAGCTGTACGACATTCAGCCCAGTTCCCCTTTCCATGGCCTCTGCTTTCCATGCTGAGCTCAGAAAGATAAGTTCTGGAGTGACATTAAAGTGCCCTCTATGACAAATATGTTTGATAATAATGTTGGCTGAACTTCCTATTGACTCTTTTGCTCAAGTCATACACACTCTAACTTGAGTGGCTGCTAAAGTCTGTGATAACCCAGTAATTCCCAAGCTTTGGTTTAGAGAAAGTTTATTATTCAGTGACAAGCTCTCTGCATCTGCCTGGAAGGGAAGATCAAGTGATGACATTGAGACTGTGATTGTGTTGGTTTATGCCTATAATCCTTTCCCAGGAGACAGAGGCAAGAGAGTTTCCTCAAATTCTGAGCTAGCCTGGCCTAAATACTGAGGGTTGGGCCAACCAGAACTTCATATAAATCTTCTGTCTAAAAGAAAAAAAAACATATTTAGGTACTGCTTCTGCTTTTGTGATTGTTGTTTCTTTTCAGTTTTAAACCCAGTTTAAACAAATGTCACTTTCTGATGTGAGATTCCCCTCTGTATGCTATGAATGTCATCGGTTAATGAAGGACTATCTTGGGTCTGTGCAGGGCAGAATAGAGGTAGGTGGGGAAAATTAAAACTAAATTCTGTGACAAAGAAGGCAGGGTCAGAAGCCATCTAGCCCCACCAGAGACAGACGTGAGCTGCCAGTCCAAACCTTGCCAATAGGCCATGAACCTTGTGGTAAAATATAAAATAATGGAAATGGGTTAAATTAAGATGTAAGAGCTAGCCAGTAAGAAGCTAGAGCTAATAGGCCAAGCAGTGATTTAATCAATACAGTTTCTGTGTGGTTATTTCGGGAATCTGGGCGACTAGGAAACAAATAAGCAGCCTCCATAATACACCTTCAATGTAGTGCAAATGCTTTCCTTACATTCTCTGGTTCTCTGGATAAATAGTAAACACAGTTTTGCTATATTCATTTGGCTCGAAATATGAGCTTTGATGTTTTGTGACACTGGGCAGCATTGTTATGAAGGGGGAGTCGAGTAGGTTTCTTTTAAAATTGTTATCATGGAAGAATCTATTCCCATAAATAATAAATGATGTTCGACCAAAATGTTTTAGAAAGAGGTAGATTTCTGGTTACCAGAAACTGAGTACCTGGAAAACCAGACTGGTTATTTTATCTCCTCAGTAAACAGCTTGAACTTCAGCAAAAGTTGTGGAAAAACAAACCAAGCTCCTTAGTACAAGCGAGTGATCATTATTCTGTAAGTAAGCATTGTGTCCTAAATCCATCACTTATATTGCTGTAACCAGAATCCTGGAAACACATATCGTGAGTGAGTGAGCCTCTAGCGCAGCCCTGTAGTCTGAGAAGCTACAAGGCCTAATCCCCAAATAGATTAAACTAGACAGATGGGTCAAACTGTTTACAGTGCTCCCAGAATGGCTGCTTTTGCGACATGCCTCAAAGAGGACACAGATGCAGATGGCCCATTTTAACTTTCTGTCTCTAAGCCTCTCGGCTTCACTGAGCCAAACACAATTCAGACGCAGGTCTGAGGAAGTCCAGAATACATGTGCTCCAAAGAGCTGCATTGAGAATCCTGGATAGATACAGATCAGGGCATTGAGTCCTGACTCAAACTCCCTCCAAGTGAAATAAACATGTTCTTCATTGAAAGATTAGGCCAGGCTATAAATGTCATACACTCTCAATCCCAATTAATTTATAGTTATTTTTCATGTCAGATTTTCTTGACAAGCGAGATAAGCTCATAGTAAAGATTTTAAAACTCATGGTTCCCAACTGTCAACCCTTGCCTGTTCTGCTAGATTTTGGTGGTCTTTTAAGGACTAACCAGGAGCCAGGCCCATCCACACCACACCTCAGCAGAATCAAGAAGTACAGTATGTATGTGTTGTACTTTTTCCAGGAAAATACTAGATCACGCTGAAAAGATAGCTCAAAATTGTATGAAACTTTACTGTTAAAATTATATAAACAGATTTTAAGATGAAAATACCTAGCTCAAAGGACACTCTATAAACAGGACAATTTTTAAACTCATATGCATCCAACAGTTTCCTATTACACAAAAATACAACTGATAAAAATCGCTGATTGCTCTGTTCTAGAAGTATGAATCTGAGGACAGAAGATCATATTTAAAACGCTGCTTCAGCGGTTTAAATGAGAATGCCACCTATAGGCTCAGGTATTTAACACTTGGTGCCCAGTTGGTGGCGCTGTTTGAGGAGATTTGGGACTGCAGCCTCGGTGGAGGGAGCATGTCACTGCAGGCAGGGTTTGAGAATTGAAAGGCTCCACACCATTTCTACTTTTGCTCTTTCTGCTTACCGTTCAAGATGCGAGCTTTTAGCTTCCTACTTCAACTTCCATGCCTGCTGCCATGCTGTTCCTATTACAGACTCCTACTCTCTGGACCTGTAAGTCCAATTAAACTCTTTTTTTTTTGCATATTGTTTTGGCCATGGTATTTTATCCCAGCAACAGAAAAGTAAATACAGGGATTGAGGTTGACTCTTGGTCTATGAACTTTCACTCTTTCTCACCTACCAGTTCTTCCTCTGCTCACCTGGGTAACCCTCAACCACTTCCTTCTTTACCCATACATATATTCCTAAAATCCCTTTAAATTCTATAATTAGAGGCTCCTGTGTAACATAGTGATATAGAGTCAAAAATAAATCAAATTCCACTTGCATAAGCACAGCCTCTGCCTTTTAGTAGCAATGCAGCAAGAAACAAGGGTTTCTCTCCCTTGAAGTTCTGCGTAGTTGAAATGAGTAAAAGATAAGGAGTCTGAACGTAGCTCAAGGTTCATGAGATTAGTATGCTTAGCTCTTTTTTCCCTCCTAGGCTAAATGGTTAATGTCATTTCTTTCTAAACAAAGGTCTTTGAAGACATTTTCACTTGGTGTTTAGAATCTAAACTCGTGGCTTCTTAAACACCCAAGCTTGCTATTTGAGGTCCATTTAATCTTCATGCCACACCCCACACATTTGCAAAGAAGTAGTTTCAAAATAAGCAATTAAACCTAAAGGGCTACAATCTATTTCATTAAGTTATTCCAATAAATGCCCAATATAGAGATACATTAAATAATCATGATTTTTTTTTCTAAAGATTTTTAAAAGAGAGAAAGTATGTGTGTGTGTGTGTGTGTGTGTGTGTGTGTGTGTGTGTGTGTATACAAGTGTAAATGCAGGTACCTGAGGAAGCTAGAATAGAGTATATACTATTAACTTGATCTTTATTCAACTCCAGTATTAATATTTTATTTAAGAAAATTAATATTGTATGAATTTTTAGCTGAATTAGACTGACATAATTTATAAATTTTAGTATTAAAATCAGATGCTGATTTCATGGGAAAATTTATTACATGGATTGGAAAGATTACTCAGTGGTTAAGTATAGTCACTGCTCTTACAAAGGACCTGAGTTCAGTTTCCATTACTTATGCTGGGTATCTCACAACCAGCTGTTACTACAGCTGCACAAAAAATCTGATGCCTCTTCCATACTCTGTTGGTTAATGTACTCACATGCATATAACACACATGCAAACAAAATAAATAACACAAATCTTTGAAAAGCTGATATAGTATACTAATTTTTATCTAAATTGAAATATATTCAAATGACATTATATAGTTAATAAGTAATGTATTATGTCCAAGTATTATCTATCTTTTTATTTATAAAAGGGAAGTCATACTTTGTTGGGATATTTTTAGATTGTGTAACCTCTATAGTTTGAGTTTTCTCAGAAACTTATCCTGAGATGCAGACTAGGGACAGCTAAAAGTGGTCCTAGCATTAAGGTTTGGGATAAAGCAATCATGGGTGCAGGGAGGAGAGTTAGGAGGAGAAGGTGTGTGTGATCCATTGGAGATGGGAACGTGGGGAGAGGGAGGTCACAGCTGAAGAAAAGGTTTCCTTTTCCCTGGCCAGAGCCCTATAAATCTCTTTAAGATGTACTGTATGTGTTGTGTACATTGTGTGTATGCACTTGTGTTTTGCCATGATCATGCTAAGGTACACATGTGGAGGTCGGAAGAGAATTTGTAAAAGTTACAGCTCTCCTTCTACCGAGTGGATCCTAGGGACTGAACTTGGGTTCTCAAGCTTGACTGTAGATACCTTTTCCTGCTAAGCCATCTTGCTAGCTAAAGCATATATTTTGTAAGACATAACTAATCATAAATTTTCTTGAAAAGTTGCACAATCATGAAAGAATTTGAGGAATATTTTCTCCTAATACAAATGAAGCAAATGCTTATACAAATACTGTAGATAATAATTATCTACAATTATCCTGTGGTTGGAATGTAGCAAAGTACAATGAAGAATTATCCTGTGGTTACATTGTAGCAAAATACAATGAAGCACTTAGAATGCACATTTGAGAAATCAGTCTATAAAACTCAAGAATTATAATATCCCTACAGCCAAAATACAGAGTTTGAAGTACAGAGATGCTTCATACAACGATGTAGGTACAGAAGCAAGGCATCAATGTTATTCCACCTGACTGTTTTTCACCCCCTTACCTGCTTATCATCATAACTGCCAGAGAACAGGAGATGAACATCTAATAACAACTCAGAGTTATTTGTTCAGAAAAGACTCATCATTGTCTCTCTCACGCACACAGACACAAAATGCATAAGCAGATTATTTTAAAAGACTCATCAGTGGATGTTAGTAAAAAAATATGTCTTGTTGCAAAAGTAATTTAGAGTGTTACTTCTTGAGTACTGAAAAATTATCAGAATAAAAGTTCAAACTGTGAAACCTGGGAGGATACCTAACCTTGATGGTGCAGTCCAGCTTTACACAAAAGTTTTATGACTAATTAATAGCAAGGGTAATGTGCTGTAAATGAACAATGCTATCCACAAATATTCTTACCAAAACTATGTAACACGATTTCATTTAGGAAAGAATAACTAGATACAAATTTGGGAACGTTCTAAAGAATACCAATTTTGGCAAACACACATAAATGATGATACACACTCCCACCTTACAAGATAGTAAAAGCATTTGCAGAGGCAATGTGATTCATTGAACATTGCATTAATAGAAAGAAACCCAGAAGACAGTAGTACCGTGTGAACTCAATGGAAAACACAACTGAATAAATTTAAATATGGAGGGCACACGGGATACATTATAATAGTAAATTTAACCTTGAGTATGATAACTCCCTTGTGGTGACATAGAAAAAAATATGCACTGTCTCTTACACTGCATTTGTGAAGAAAGAGCATACTTTCAAATTAATGCTAAGTTTCATATCATTCTGCCAAAAAGAAAAAGAAAACTTAAAGCACATAGATGTCAAACACAAAACCAATGTTTGGTGTGAGTCAACACATCAGTGACTTTGAAAACATCATGCCACCATAATAAAGGCATGAGGTAGGAAGAACCTTGGATTGCAACATTTTGGCTGAGGCAGGGCGGGGGGGGGGGAGGATATAAGAAAAATGGGCACCTTCTACAAAGACCTAGAGGACTGTGGCTGCAATGTCAATGCACTCCGAACTTCAATTAGGGTGAGATAAGGAAGTCATAATGAAATTTCAGTCTACATTGGATTCCATTTCTCAGTCACTTCGAGGGTAGCTAGCATGGCAGCTGGTCTTCAAGAGATGATATACACATGGTCTACACTGTAAACCAAGAACCAAACCCAGGAACAAATAGAGGGGAATGGATGACCTACGGTCTTCTTTCCCTTCTTCCCCCATTGGTCTCCAAGCTCAGGCAACTAAGGCAGTATCTACAGATTGACGGGAGGCCAATGATCCTTGGAGAGGAATATTTGACGGGACAGCTGCACTGCATCTGTTTCAGCTTTAATTTCTATCTCAAAGCAAGGGTAATAAACAAACTCATTTAAACCTGAGAGACTAAAAACTAGAAAAATAACTAGCCCAATTTAGAAAAATGGCAAGCTTTCCTCTGAAGTTCTTGGTAACTTACTAGTCATAATACATTGACCCAAATTTAGTAGTTAAATCAGTAATTTACTATCTTAGAGCATTTCAAATCTTAGATTTGGGAAACAGCACTAGCCAGAGGAGCTTGTTTCAGAAGCTCTTGCCTGGATACTTTTTATGAAACTGAAGCTGGATTTCATGTAGAACAACAGTTGCTAATACTGAATACTTAATGTGGCCCCATTGGCTGCTGGCTGCTTGGATTGTTGGCCAGATCACCTCTTCATCTTCTCTCCGACATAGTGTTCTCCAGACAGTAGGAGTTTCCACACAGTACTGCTTTCCCCCACAAAGGACAACTCAGAACATTCAAGGGGAAGTTATATATAGCTTTTCATGACCTGACTTTGGGAGTTTAATAGTGCTACTCTTGCCTAAATTCTTGGCTAATTTATTTGTTAACTAAAAACACTTCACCAAGGTTGTCCCAGAATTTAGGTAGAGGAGCATAAATTGCTCCTCTCAAATGAATTTTTCATTATCTGTGTATGTTTTTAAGTCACTGGGCTTTCAGTGCAGAGTCTCAAACACCTTTTATTAGAATGGCTAAAAGGCCTTCATTGACCAAATTAGAAAATATGAAAAGCTAGATTACCATCTCATAGTAAGATAACAGGGGAAAGCCAAGTTCTGAGATTATTACCTAACAAAACAAACAACTGATAAATAGACAAAACTACTGTGACCTGCAAGATTCGGTCCTTGAGCCCTGACTAGGGAAGGAAGGCAGTGTAGTGAAGAAAGGACAATCGGATAATAGCTGGAGTCAGGTGGGATGTGTTTGTTCTGATGAAGCTGTATGTACTACCAAGACAACCTGAAGCTCGGTGTCTTTATTGGGTACAGCATGACAGGGCGGGGGGGGGGGGGGGTTGGAGTGGTAGCTAGACCCAGTAGGATGTCTCTTGATGTCATCATCCTGAAGGAGAAAGCTGCAGTTGCCAGGCTTTGCAGATACTGATCCCTCCCTCCTTCTTGGACTCCCAAGAGGAGCGTTGCCATTTCTCCCGAGCCTCACTCATTCAGGGCTTTGCCATTCCCAAGGGGCTCAGGGACTGGAGTCCCATATGATTGTGCCCGTGTTAACAACTCACTTCCATTCAAGACTTCATTCACTCAAGGCTCCTCTCCTTCCCACACAGATAAATGGATGGAGGACAGGTGGGTTGATGAACGAATGGGTGGGTATAGATAGATGGAAACAAGACAAGAATATTTGGACATGTCAAAGCGAAGAATGTAGTAACCCCTTGCCTGTGATTGGCATTGCAAGCATCACTTAGAGGGCACTTAACCTAAAACCAAGGTTTACTTAAAAAGCAATTATTGGACAAGGTAAAAATGGAGGCAAGGGTAGGTTCTGAAATAAAGGATACTTAATAGGCAGGATGGAAAAATAAAAACATACAAACCTTAAAACTTATTGAACAACACAGAATATTCCATCTCTCTAGGCTAGCTGCTCAATGCTTCTCTAGAATCAGCAGCACCATGTCAGCGCATGGCAGGAGATAAAACAGCCTCTGAAAATGGGAACCAAAATTTTGGCAGAGGAAAGCAATTATACGGAATTTCAATTTTCAAAATACTGATCGCATTGTATGTGGTCTTCAGTCTCAGTCAGAGAAATTACTTGGGATCCAGGACCAGACTGAGATAAGCACAAAGAGAATGGGAAGTGGTATAAGAGGTATCACTTCACTCATTTAAAAATCCAAAGGTTACAACTGCACCCGCCTTCCAGTTACAGCATATGGCTTAGAGACATGATCCCACAGCAAGGAAATCTAATAGAACTTATCATCATGGCCAGATTGTTAGAGGGGAAAAATGATGGCCCTGGCATATCTTGAGGTAAGAACAGCGAGTGCTGTTTGTATTTGGAGTTCGCAGGGGATGCAGCAGCATTTGTCTGGATCCCTGGATTGGTTCCACCCCTCTCATACGGCTGAGAATTTGTGAGATGGTGAGATTTATGAGTTATAAAACCTCTGAGGGAGGGAGAGACCTGAGGAGTTTAGCCTGAAGGTCCTGGAATAGACACGGAAGGATCATACCATTGAGCATTCAGAAGACCTTAATTTTTTCTGAGACAATTGTTTTGTGACTCTGGCAACCCTGGCTTTGAATTCACAACGATTTCCCTGCCTCAGTCTTTCCAGTGCTAGGATCACCAACCTGGACAATCATTCCCAGGTAAAGCAGATCTTTGGTTGGAGGGAGGGACAGTCTCAGTTGCTGGCAACTGAGGCCAGGGGAGACCCTAGTCTTGGATTTGACTGAACAGAAAGCTGTCAAGATGGCTGACAATTAGATAATTGTTAGCTCTCTGGTTTGCTAATTAAAGAAGATGGGGAGTAATGGGGACATTAATTTCATTCACTCACCTGAATCTTCTCTGGAAGAGGGAATCCCTTTTGATTCCTGTAAGAGATCAATTCACTGCCTGACATGTGCCTAAGTGAGTATGAAAAACATGCCCTCAGGCTGAGTGGTGTATGAGTCAGATGTCAGGCTCCATACGGTAAAACAGTGATATTACCTTTTAATTGCTCTGGGAGATGGCAAAGCTATCTGAAGAGAGAGAACAACAACATCTAAAGCCCCGGCATCAAAAGGAATCAGATTTCAAAACACAAGGGAGCCAAAGGGAAGATCAAACATGCCTCTCCCTCTCTCACCTTTGCTCTGATGTACTTTGAGTGTCCATTTCAATATTTCTAATACTTCCTTTTAACTCAACCTGAATTCTTCCTTTTTATTCTTGGAGGCTCCCTGCAGTTGCTTAGGATAAAACAGCTTCATTTCCAAATCGCTCCCTATTTTAACTTCAATGGTAGAAAATCCTTGACATCAAGCTGCCCCGTTGCCAACTGGCTTCTGCCACTTAATAGCTATGGAACTCTGAGGCTTCTCTCTCACTTTTACAAACTAAGATGAGAAACTCAAAGGGCAGTTGAGAGGATTAAAGGGATAAAAATCAACGTGCAACCATTTTAAACAGGTATGCCTCTGGTTGCAGTTCAGTAGTCCCCGGTTGTTGTGCTCAGTTTCAGTCACCCCTCACTGCATTCATCTCTTCCACCAAGAATGCTGTTCATACCATTGGTGAGAGGGTACTCACACACTGGATGGGAAGAGGTAAGTCTAAATATGTTACACAGCCCGATGGCCACGTCATGTTATTCCGCATATTTATATATTCTGCCCGCCCTTCTACCTTTTAAGAATCATCCAGAAACATCTTTGATTTCTAGTCTATGATGTGGGATACTGTTCTGTATGCTGTGGATATATTTTATTACCATTGGTTAATAAAAAAAGCTACTTTGGCCTATGACAGGGCAGAATATAGGTAGGTGGGAAATTCAAACCAAATACAGGGAGAAAGAAGGTGGAGTCAGGAGATGCTAGCAGCTGCCAGAGAAGCAAAAGTTGAGGTAACAAGTCACAGGCCTCGTGGTAGAATATATAATAATAGAAATTGGTTAATTGAAGTTGTAATATCTAGTTAATAATAAGCCTGACCTAATAGGACAAAGAGTTTGTAATTAATATTAAACCTTGGAGTGGTTATTGGGGAACTGGTGGGTGGGAGAAAAATCTCCATTTACAGGTCCTTATCACTCATTACAGATTTTCTTGAAGGAAAAGAAAGGTAAATAAATCTTGTGGTTTATTAAAGTGGGGGTTTAAAACAGAATATCTGTATCTATCTTTAAACTAGTCTGTAAACTCAGCTATCCACAGAGTGAGTGTGCCATCAGTGATAAAAGCATTATCTTTACATCACAAATATTTCAAAAAACACAATGATGTCAGGCTCATTTCCAAAATAATATATGGTTAGAGTGGTGAAAAAAGATAGAACAGAAAAATGAGAGATTTTAAAGGTAGCCCTGGGATTGAGAAGAGACCATTTTGTCATCTCCACGTTGTAAGTGTCTCACTCCAAGATCATGGAGTGTGTAGTGTCTGCTTTGGTGGGCTGTTGCCAACAGATGGCTTATTTTGAGTGCAGAGAAATATCATTAAGGAACAAAGAGAAATTAGGTCTAAGTAGGGAATTAAATATGTCCTTGGGATTTCAGCTGATGATCAAGGAGTTGCAGAAGAATGATTTGCAGCTCAGTGTTTTGCCTGCAGCCAATCCCCACTGTTTTAGAGAAACCTTAAGACTGAGAAGGTTTCTCTCACACCATGCAATTTATTTGTCTTTCCGTCTTGCCAGAGACTTTGCCAAACATCATCATTCCCCCCAGAATCCGGAATTGCAAGATGAACAAATAATATTCATTTCTTTCATGACAAAAACACTCTTTGATTGAGTTGTCTCCTTCTGTCCCTGCCATAGCGTGTGTTGTACATGTCAAGGACATGAAATGGAGTGGAGCCTACTTGAAAGAACAGGCTAAATTAGCTTCTACATGAAAACAGTTAGAAGGAAAGCATTTTCAAATGACAGCCAAACTCTATCAGTTTCTAAAGTACTTGAGACCCTCTGGGGAATGTAGCATGAACCAAGGGTGCAGACGCCTGGAGTGTGACCCCACCACTGATCAGCGGGTAAAGGAATTTCCCTGAGGGACTCACAGGCTTCAAGTCAGAGGCTAAAAAGCAAGAGATGTTTTCTCTAAGAACCAGCTGTCACGGATGGCTTTTGCAACGACACGTATCTATTGTTTTACCTAAAAATAATTAAATAAAATTAAAGTAAAGTAATCAATAGCAGCCAAAGAAACATAGCTCTAGGCAAAGCAACGCTGGATGGCTTGGACTGCTGCTCAAGTTCTGGAAGGGACACTTTTGCCAACCCTTCAGCACAATGGTAATGTGCTTATTACCAGATCCACAATGGGGTTCCTACTCACATCTGACTCTTCAAGGTGAATGGAAGGCCAAGAAGCCTAATTTCGAATGGCTTTTCTCTTGGCAGCTTTGCATGCATATGTCTGACATAAAATTCTACACTCCCTCCCCCATCTTCTACACTACCTCCAGTGAGAACCTATTCTAAGCAGCTGGCACTAATTCTCCCTATTGGCTTGGTCAGTACTCTTTTCATTTTCTTTTGGTTTTTTGATACAAGATCTCTCTACATAGCCTTGGCTGTCCTGAAACTCATTGTATCAGACTGGTCTGGACACACAGAGATCGTCCTACCTTCTACTTCCTGAGAGCTGGGGTTAAAGGCATGCATCACCATGCCCACCTCTGAATCTGTAGTCAGAAACAGGAGTTCAGGTTACCTTGTTAATCTCAGCTATAGGAGACTATAATCTCAGCTGTATAAGAACTGTCAAGAGCCTTTGCTGCACTAATGACAAAATCAGGGACAAAGCAGGCATGTGACTTCAGTGAAGGAAGCACCAGGTAGGCAGGGTCTGTTTCCTAAAATCTAGGGGATATGAAATAACTGACTTCTCACACAGAGGCTACTCCACAGCTACAATCGGTCAAAGAGTGTCCCTACCTCTTTCCCTTACAGATATTATTATCTATTCATTCATTTATTTAATGAGACAGGGTTTCATGTATCCTACTCTGGCCTCAAACTTGTTATGCTATAGAGGATGCTCTTGGACTCTTGGTCCTCCTACTTCCAATTCACCTGTGCTGGGACCACAGGTATATATCAAGATATCTAATATATGGACACTGAGAATTGAATACCCCGGACCTTCTACAAGTGAGACAAGAATACTACTAAGCACACAACCAACTGACTTACAATTGCTAGCTGACTCAGTTCCTAATTACACGAGTCAGTCTAATAAATCGTCTCTTACATTTTCATATAAACTACGAGCTCTATTTCCCTTGAGAATACTAATATATAGGGTAACCTGCCTTGCCTGTCGATTCTGCACTCAGTTACGTGACTTGCTTGGACCAATCAGATATTAGCAGATGCAATACAAAGCAGAACCTAGCAAAACATTTGGTGATTGGATTCCTCTGTCTTGTGACTTTGCTGCCTTTATGAGAACAAGTCTGGAAAGAGCACTGCACGCCAGAAGAATGGAGCAGAGGTACAACAGACCTAGGTAGGGTGTCCATATTGCCTTTGATCCACCAATATACAGCTGACTGGTAGACCCATTACTAAGTACAAATAGAGCTCTCAGAGCCTATTTGGATGACTGCTATTTGGATTCACAGGCCAGGCAAGTGCTTACTGCATTTGGCCCCATAATCAATACAAATTTATTGTTTTAAGCGATAACTTAAAACATCAAATATTTAATGCTTAAAAACCGTGGCAACTTCCAGGGAGTGGAGAAATGGCTCAGCAGTTAAGAACATTGGCTACTTTTTCAGAGGACCTGAGTTTGATTCCAAGCACCCAAATGGCAGTTCAAAACTGTCTGTAATTTCCATTTCAATGGATTCAGTGGCATATTATGTCCTCTGTGGGCACGGTATACACATGGTGTACACACATACATGTGGACAAAGCATCCATGCACATAAGATCAAAATTTCCAAAAATTATGGCTGCAAAACTGCAATTGAGGAAGATCAAACTTTGTTTCATTGTCTGGAAGAAACACTTTTTAAAAGTCTCTGTTGCAGGACACCCTATCGTGGCATTCTCGGGGCTGGAATAAGATGGCATTATCGACAGCAAAGGTTTCAGGCTATAATGGCCATAGCATTGCAATCTTGGTAATGTATGTGCACTTCCAGTAAAATATATTAAGAAAACTTTCCTGAGGGGCTGTCATGTGCCAGACCCTTTCTGCAGTGTATGGCTGTTTCAATAAGCTGATAATTTGTATTTATTCTTGTTGATTAGATGCATAAATGATCAACAAATAAATGATCTTGGTCAACTAATGATGATCTTAGTAAATTAATAAGTCAAATCCTAGTCTGTTGGTGCAAGAAGGCTGCGGAAGGAGGGTGGCAAGTTCAAAGCGAGCCTGGACAGCATGATATGATGCTGCCTTAAAAGTTAAAAATTACAAAAAGGATTTGGGTTATTTTAGGAGGTCAGTTTTTCCCTAGCTTTCACAAGGCCCTGGGGTAAGTTCTCAGACCTAGAAAAATAAGACAGAATTAAAAATAAGTACAAAAGAACATGATTTAGTAGACTCAACCCAAAAATCTAAGCTCCTAAGCCATACCTCCCAACCAAAGCTTCAGTGGAAAACAGAAGTTACAGCTAGGAATAAAAACTGTGATCTGCTCTCTGGAGAGCAAACATCATACAGGTGCGCATGCCTGTGTTTGTCAATTTTTGCAGTACATAGCTATGATCCTGCCAGCACAAGGCTCTCTAACATTTCCTCCCTGGCCTTCTGCCAGGGAGCTGGACTCAGAGAAAAGTCATTTGCTCTTATTTGAGGAACTGTGCTGCAAAGAAAATGGGCAAGGCCTTCATGTGAACTCCAGTCACAAGCCCTGAGCCTGCAGACAGAGTCAGTATTATTCACAAAAGAATGATTACATTCCCAGCCAAGGGAAAGGCAGAGGTCAAGACCCCTATTTTTTAAGAAATCACTTGGCTGTTTGATGAAGCTTGCAATAGTAAATATTGTGAGAAGCAATGCTTCCAAGGAAATTGTGTTGAGGAACGGATTTCAGAGAAGTCAAAATCAGTCAAGTGCCTAAAATAATAGAGTTTTGACGGTACATTTTTTATTCTAGCCTATCAATCTTCTTTTCAGAATCCATCTTTTGGGGAATACTGAAAACTTTCTGGTGTAGACCCCAGATTATAGGTGCCCCTACAGCAGCCCCTGTGAGCTCTAAGTACCCAAGGAAGTTATGATCTTGATTTTTTTCTAAAATGATTTCTTAGTGGGTACATGGAGTGCCTAGGACCCAAAGATTTCAGTCATGCTTGTTATGAAATTTTGGACAGGCAAATATATTACTTAATGAGCTCTTTATGGGCCTTGGTCTCTTTATGACCACTGTGCTTGATGTCTTGGGTTGATCTTCTTTGCTATTTTGCTAGCACACTTGCCTCTTAATGACGTACAACCCAATGTAGTGTAGAGGATAATGGAGGACATTGTTTCATGATCTATACATTCATCTTTTATATTCCTGTTGATAAGGCAAAGCATTCTTAGATCATTTTGTATATTTGTGTTATTGACACATACCTGTGCCCTCCTACACTCAGCCTAAGATCCACACACTCCTCTTGCCATTCATTTGAATCTTTCTCAGTGTAGACAATACTCTGGTTTACCTAATACACAGCGGGATTATCTGTTGACTCCCATGCCTTGAGATTTTGAATTTTACAAAAACCAAACAAGCAAAAACTATCACTATATTTGAAATGGAGAAATTCTTGAGTAGAACTATGTATTAAGGAAAGAGGATACTAAAAAAAGGCTGTTCTACTCTGTATTGTAACAGACAAGGCTACATTTTTACATAGTTTTATAATCTATAATCTATATTAAAACTGTAAGCTATAATAGATGCTTATTTACAAGTGGCATCCAGAGAAGCCAACAAATTTATTCATTGTTAGTCAGTAATAATTGTATATTATTTATATTCCTACTTGAGTGTACTACCTTTGTATTCATTTTACATTATCCATGTCACATCTGTCTAACTATCTATCAGTCCATCCATCCATCCATCCATCCATCCATCCATCCATCCATCCATCCATCCACTTTTCCTCCATCTCTCCTTATTTCTTTAATTAATTTTTGAGGAAAGAAAGAACTTACTCTGTAGACCAAGCTGGCCTGGAACCCATGATCCACCTATATGAATGTCTTGCTATAGTCAGATTTTGCTATGGTTAGAAGCTTACCCTCGTGTCATTTTTATCACATTAAATGGTCCTCTTTCCCTTCTCAGTCTGCTCTGGCAAACACTTGAATCCCATAAAAAGTTCTGCATTGCACAAAGATTTCAAACTGAAAAACCATCTGATTCTCTTGGAAATCTGACAAGTATCTCCAACACCTGTAATCAGGCTAACAGAGTCACCTGCTAGCCATTCACTGAACTCGAAACCTTACATTGCTCATTAACACATTGTCCTATGTCTACATGTACTCAGTGCATCCTATTCATTATACCTTGAACCTAAGAATGGGATCCATCCTTCCCTTCCCATTTTCTGAAGAGAGTTAGGTCCTTTGCTGTCTCAGCACCCAGCATGTAAGCGGGCATTCACATTGTAAACACTCAATAAATGTTTGGCAAGTGAGCACTGGGACAATAAATTTGATACTCCCCTTTCTTCCTGAACAGCTGCAATAGCTCCTCCAAAGAACTTTCCATTACGAATCAATTTTCTCTCCAGTGTGACCTCCAAACTTACTACAAGTATTATTTTTTTAAAAAAATCTAGTCGATCATATCATTCCCTAGTCAAAATAATTTGACAGCTATTATTGCCCATGATAAGTCAAGCAGGCACTTTTTGCAAAGTGCTGGACTATACTGATGAAAAAAGAATAGACCCTGTGTTGGAAGACAGGCATTAATCAAATACTTATTCTTAGGCAAATTTATACGATGTTTGAAAGCATGTATCAGAAACCATGAGCCAGTTGGGAAACTTGGGGGTGGGCTCTTCACAATAAAAAGTGTAAGAGCTGGAATGTGAAGGGTAAGAAGGACCTCACCCTCAAAGGGAGTGAGCTGCTTCACTGGGTGAGCAACTTTAGGACGATGAGAGTGGGAGGGAGTGCGCCAGTGTCTTAGCAGAGAGCAGAAGGTTTAGACCTCACAGGAAAGGTACCATTAGCATGCATGATCACAATATGGACAGTGGCTGACTATGGAAAGCAGCAAGCAAGAGCAAGAAGAAGATGGAGACGTATCTTGGAAAGTAGGATGAGTCCCATTAAAACTCAAAACCGCAGTCGCAATTATTATTCAAAAGTTCTTTGGTCATGAATAAAAGATACATTTCACTCCATGAAGGGGATCTTTTGGTGGGCATAATTCACTGCTTGGTGACTTCACTTTTGTTTCCTAATCCATATTAATTATAGGCATTTTCAACATGTCAAAATGGTCATTGCATTCTTTATAACACTCTCTTCTGTAAGCCGGAGATAGCAGCACAATTAATGTGTATGATGAATGCAAAATAACCATGGCTTTAATTTTAAAAAAAAACTTTTTAATCAACACTGAAGCCTTTCAACACGCAGTTTCCTTCTTTTGCGGAGGCTTCTGAAGATGTCTGATCCCCAGGGTCCCCAAGATAATAGAATTCACCTTCCTTTCTTTTTGTTCTTGAGGGGAGGTTGCAGCCTCTCCCCAGGCCCCAGGCCCTTCCTCTGTGCCAAGAAGACAACCAACACGGGCATAATTTAAAAACAGTCTCTTCATTCTGCTTTCAGACTTCCCAGTGAAGAACGAAATGAGGAGGACGCACCTTTGTCAACAACTGCTGGCTCAGAACCTCGTTTCTCAGATCACTGTATTAACCGACTCTTGCTGAAGCTGCTGCTTAGGCTGAAGGCCCATGGAGAGCAGACGTGCTGATGACCACAGCAGAACCTCATGGACGACTGACAAACCACACAGACTCTGCTTTCTATTGCAGCCTTATAGTTCTTATAATTGTAATAATAAATAAAATGACATGTCCTCTGGTTCTCACTGTGATGCCTCAAATTACTGCCTTAATTTCAGTCCAGCCCTTCCCATTCCTCTGGGAGCATACCTTCCTATCTTATTTTGTGAGCTGTTCTCCCAGAAAAAGACTCTGTGTACAATAATGTGTTCTTTAAACACAGAATCTGACTATGTAGCTTAGCTTGATCTTTAACTGGTGGTCCCTCTGCCTCACTTCCCTAATTCTGGGACTAGTGAGTGTGTTTGTTGCTGTGTGTCCTGCTGACAATGGGATTTCTTTTCCTAGGGTTGTTTTTCTTATCTTTATTTAACTAGTTTATTTCCCATCTTTGATAATAAGTGATCTTCCACGGACACTTATTTGAAAGGTTTAGATGAGAACTCAATCTGAAAATGGATATGAACCGACGAAAACTCACACAAAAGAAGCATACAGATGGAAAGGGCTAGGAGGCAATGAGGAGGCAAAAGTGTACCGCTTGCTTACTTCTGTGCCCATCCATCACAGCACCTCGGGGCTTCTCTGTGTTCCCTGCAGATGCAGGGATGCATCAGGCAGATACTGAGTTGTGAAGATCTCTGTTCAAACATCTGCAGATTACTCTAGTCAATTCTCCATGTTCCTGAACTGAAGTCTCTGCATTAACTAATCACTCACTCTACTGATGAACTCTTTATCCCCAAGTTTCCTTTTATCAGTACTTTCTCAGACAGAGTCTTGTAAATTTAATTATGAGGGCCTTTTACTGCTCTGGCTTCTAGGCATGTCCAAAACTTTACTATCCCCCTGCCTCAGTCTGCTAAAGAGCTAGGATTATAGGCCTGCACCACAGTCCTGGCTGAAATGTGTCAATTACTCCTTATTGAACTAGTAACTTAATACTGTAGTGTAAAACAATGATTCTCAATTAGGGGTGTGGGCATGTTAAAGTATAGGTGGCCAGTCCTGTGGGTTTGTTGTTGTTGTTGTTTGGTTATTTTTCCAGACAAGGTTTCTCTGTAGCTTTGTTTCCTGTCCTGGAACTAGCTCTTGTAGCCCAGGATGGCCTCGAACTCACAAAGCCAGTCCTGTGTTTTTAGCAGCACCTGTAGGAGGAAGGCCACTTGTTGGTCCCAGCCGCCCAGAACCAAAATAACCACAGAGGAGCTATATTATTTAAAACACTGCTTGGCCCATTGGCTCTAACTTCTTATTGGCTAACTCTTACATATAATTTAACCCTGTTCTATTAATCTGTGTATTGCCACGTGGCTGTGGCTTACTGGCTAAAGTCTCTAGTGGAGCTACATGGCTTGTCTCTGACTCAGCCCTCTTTCTCCCAGCATACAGTCTAGCTTTTCCCACCTAGTTCTGTTTTTCCCTTGCCATAGGCTCAAAGCAGTTCTTTATTCATTGACCAATAAAAACAACACATAGACAGAAAGACCTCCCACACCAAACATATACTTCCAAATCTTAGACAGGACTTGAGAATTTGCATTTCTAGCAAGTTACAAGGGAACTTAAAGACTTAAAGAGTGCCCTTCCACACTGTTGGTGGGGACTATGAACTGGCTCTGCCACTATGGATACTCAAAAACTAAGGAGAGAGCTACCATATGATCTCTTAGCTTATAGCACTGGGCCTGTACCTACTACTTCCCTGGGGAAAATAACTAAGACATTCAGGACAAAGAGAGCCCTGGTGTCTCACTGTGTGGGTTTAAGTGCAAATATTACATTCATTTGATGACCTCATTGTGCTCCTAAAAGGTGAAGTGCCATGTGCTGGACAAGGGAAAACTAAAGACTTATGAATAGTGTGGTTTAATGAACAAGCACACATAATGAACTAAGTAAGCACAGGAATGGCAGAACCACATAATTATACTCGGGGAGCATAACGCTCACACCATGAGTAATTGTCACTGTCAGTCTGGAGATGGGCTTTCTTTCAAGCCATTTCAATTTCACTTGAGGACAGAAACACCTAGGAATTGCAAAGCCATTGCCAGATCAGCAGCTCCTAAGGACAATGCCAGGAAAGAAGCCAATTTCCCAGCACCCAGGCCCGGCTTTCCCAAGGGCAGAGGCCAATTCTAGAAGATAGTAAATTGAACACACACAAGTGAGTTTATCATGGCTTTCTGTGCTTTGAAGTACATTTACTCAAATACTATACTCTCTTTGGCTTGTTTTTGAGTGGTACATGAATTATATTATTTTTAACTTGGGAGAGAAACCTTAGTCAATAAATAAAAATGCTGAATACAACAAAGTAATTTAAAAGCCCCATTTCCTGAAAGTTGTATAACACAAACAGGAAACTAAAACTCAAAAAAAAAAAAAGCTTTCATTTGCTTTGAATCATGAGACTAGCAAATGATAGAAAGACAAAATACAAAGCCACCAAAACCTAGAGAGTGAAGCAATTTACATACTATGTTCTGCTATGGTTGATAGTTTAGGAAAGAAAAACAAAAGCTCTCCGTTACACTTAAATTTCAGATGAATAAATAATAATTATTTATTTGTCCAAAATATATCCCAAAATAATCTTTAAAGAGTACTTATATTAAGGTAACTACATTTATCATGCATCTGAGATTCAAGTTTAACTGAGCATTCTATGTTTTATCTGCAACTCTAAATAAATCCACCAGTTTAAAATATTTAATTAGAATATCATTTAATGTTGAGGTAATATTAACTGTCTACTTATACTAGATTCTATTATTTATTTGTTTACTTATTTGTTTGTTCCTCACAATGTAGCCCTGGCTGACCTGGAATTCACTATGGAAACCAGTCTGGGCTTGATGTCATAGAGATTGACCTCTCTTTACTTCTGAGTGCTAGGATTAAAGATGTGTTTCACCATGACTGATGATGTGTGCTAGATTCTTAATGTGTAGAATAAATGTACTCTAGTCAACTAATTATATCCAGAACACAATCACTCTATATCCAGTGATCTCCAGTTGTAACGATTTACTTCCAAGGAAAGTATATGTGGTTTCTACTTACATAAACACAATATATACTTCATGTGGCAGTAGACAAGCTAACCAAAAGACAGTAGACTTTCTTACATAGTGCATTTAATTTATATTTTGAATGTAACCAATATATATGCTAAATTTTCTTCCTGTAGCCAGCCAAATAATAATAGACACTGAAAAGAAACATGAAAGAAAACAAATAATAACAAAGATATTTTGTCTGCAATTTGCTAATCGAGATATACATTCACTATTTCTCCAACCTAGACTTACTATGATTCTTCAAAGACAGTACAGTATATCAATCCACTATCACTAAGACAATGTAGATGGAAAAGTGTGTTTAGATTGCTCTTTGAAATATTTTTCTCTTTTATTCATTCATAAGGCAAGGAAATTACTTATTTTCTTAAAATAGAACAAGTGTTGGACCTTGGGAGCTCTCTGTTGTTCATTATTTTGTTTTTGCAACTTACATCTATAGAGGGTTTTCAGCATAAGATAGAGAAGAAAAATATTAGTAAAGAGAAGAATGAATAGATATATAATCTCAAACAACAGTAGAAATGTAAATAAAATAAAGACTTATATGTTATCATCTTATCCTCTTTTCAAAATGTTCAGCCTATTTTCCAGCCTACATCTTTCTACAGGTGGCAGATGCACACACTGCTTGAACTTCAGCATGGCTTTGCCATTGTTCAGAATGAGCAGTGCTCTGTTTTTAATTCTGAATATTTTAAGAGAAATTTAATCCTTCATTGATGAAAATTTTATTTAGAAAGTGCCTTAAAAACATAAGGGCTCTCAAAGTTCACATAAGACACCTATGACAATCAAAATATGTAAACCTTGTTTTATGAAAAGTCACCTAAGCGCAAAAACACCTAACGTGCTAAATGAATGCTGTCTTTGGCAGATGGACCTCTGTCAACCAACCTGCTTACGTTTTCATTTTTAGGAGAGTTTTTATTTAAATTCCTTTCATACAATAGAGTTTGACCATGTTGTTTCCCCTCCCTACTCACCAAACCCCATCTTCGTTCTCTCTCAAACACAAAACAAAAATATGAAGATCAAAACAACATAAATAAGACAAAAAATACAAAAACAAAACAAAAACCACACACAAAAAATTGAATAGAGTTCGCTTGTGTTGGGAAATTACTCCTGGGCATGGGACCTGTCTTGGAGTTGATATACCCAGTGACACTCCATTTGAGAATACTGCTTTTCTCTTTCCCGGTAAAAATCAATTACAAATAACTTCTTATTTAGGGATGGGATTTTGTGTTGACTTTCCCATCAGTGCAAAACCTAGTTTCTCTTGATAGTGTCGCTACTAAGTCATTCTTTGGAATACTGAGTGAAAATAAAACAGTTAAATTTATATATATGCATACATATATGTTCAAGAAATATGTGAGAACAAAGTGATGAAAATTAAAGATCTTATATAACTGTACTCCCAAAAGCAAGAACTTTACACACACACACACACACACACACACACACACACACACACACTCCTAATGTACACAAATGTGCATATATAACGCACTGACACTAATACATATTTTAAAAGCCATGTTATACCACTCTGTGCTTCAGGGTTTCTCAAGTTGAACTCTATTGACTTTTAGGACCAGCATGTCTTTTGTCTTTTGTTCACTGTGTGATGTCAGTAGCAAGATATCACATGTGCACATGAATATGCTAGTACACACACACACACACACACACACGCACACACACACACAAACCAAACATCTGCAGACAATATCACTTGCCTCTGGAAAGCATTCTGACCTTGCCTGAACACCATAGCTGTATATGATTTATTATACAAATACTCAACACTGACTGGAAGGCAGGCACAGTTCTAAGAACACAGACCGTTTTTTGTTTGTTGGCTTGTTTGTTTCAAATTCTACAATACTTTCTCACGGGAAAACAAAGGCAAAAAGAAACCAACGAAAAGGAGTGTTTTGTGAAGTGCTAATAAGAGCCATGGAGAATGGAACAGAAGATAGTGAAGGAGGGAAGAAAAGAATGGGGACTTGGGAAAGATGATGTTTCTGGAGCAGTCATATCAGATGGCTCTTAAACCCGTTCTCCTGGACTCGTGTGTACCTGCTTGGCTTCTGTCTTTTGGAAAACATGGGAGAAAGATTTGCTGAACAGTATGTGTGAATTGCAGGAAAGGGAAGGAGGATGTTGGACATGGGCTGAATCCAAATGTTGATAAGGTTCAGAAATCAGAATGGCAGTAGGCCATCGCAGTGGATTCATGGGGGAGAGGACATGGGGAGAGATCTGGGAAGGGTTTGCTGGTGTAGAGGCAGTGGGAACCGATTTCCTTGACTATTAAGCAGTGAGTTCACAAACCTCTCCTTTTATTTTTAACTAATTATCTCCATCAAGCCTCAACATTGGTGCTTTGTAAAGTTGTGGCAGATGAAATTCCCTTCATAGAATTTCTTATTTCCTACAATTGCATTACACTGCTGAGCAGAATAGATAGTTGAATCCCATTAACTAAGCCCCAGCAATATTATTGCAGGAAAATGAGTGAGGAGCCTTTTACTTGAATAAAATCCTTATTCAAATTCACACTTAAGACACATGGAAGCCAAAACACTTAGAAATATTTACTGATGTCGAGTAGGTTCCTTTCATTTTCTCTGGGGAACACAGGCAATTGCTGGAACAGTCCTTCACAGCTTGAAACTGCAAGCCCAGACAGGGTGGCAGGAAGAAGCTGAGATAGTGCGCTTGCCTTCTCCGTGCTTTAAAGGCTTTGTTTAACACGGTGCTTTGGCATTCTCCCACTACAACTGTTACCAAATGGTCACATCTTTCTGATTTCTGAGATGTGGTAATATAATTGTTTGCAAAATTGTGAAACGAAGAAGATGCCTGAACTTCAGCTATGAAAGGCAGTGAGATCAGACACTTTCCCCTCAGTCAATAGAAATGCTCTCTCGCTTGCTTCCTGGGGCATCAGTGAAGGGAAGAGAAGAGCATTACTTTTTGGAAGCTAGATACCCAGACAGGAGATGTAGCTCAGTGGTACAGAATATCCCTAGCATGCATCAAGTCCTACTTCCATCAAGTCTATTCCCAGTACCTCCAAAAATAAAACAATAAAAAGCCACTACTGCCAAGCACAAATACCAAGCCAACTACCAGTTGGCAGAGCTGCCTTACTTCCAATGTGGCTCACTGATTTCTGAATATGCATTTATTTCTTTCCTGACTAAATGATGTTGGTAGATACAGTTTTTACATCTTAATATAGCATTGGTCCGAAACAGTCAACACACCTCTTCCTAGTGAGATCTTCAAGCCAGAATTGGTTGGTGTTGCATAAACATAGATAGTCATTCTTGTTTCTTTGCTCATATCATGCTCAGCCTCCTTCCTCTTTCCATCTGCACTGCAACTAAGGTTTTGTTTTTGTTTTGTTTGCACTGGTTGATAGAACCTAGGGAGGGACAGGTCCTTGCACTCAACAGGCAAGCACTCTACCACTGAGTATAGTCTCACCTTCAGTAGCACACACACACACAAGCACATGTGCATGTGGACGCACACACACACACACGTGTGAGTGCACACACACACACACATACTCCCCACACACACACTAGATAGGGGAGAGAGAGATCTGCATACAAGTGCTCACGGGTAGAAATAGATACTACTTCAAGAGATGGTAAAAACTTATTTGAAATACCCTGACAAAAAAAAACAAAGAAAGCCAGATAATGACATGCAAAATTGAAGATAGCTATAGGAAAATATGGGAGTATATGAGTAGAATATAACTCAAACAGTATATAGATCCAAGTTTCTTCTACTTTTAGAAATATCAATGTGGCATGGATTCTGCTGGCATAAGGAACTCAGAGAGTTAAAATTCAGAGACGCAATAGGACATTTGGCAAATGATACCTCTGGATACCAATTATATATGAAAGTTTGTTTTGTATGTATCCCTGTGAGCAGATCATGCTGTATAGGTAACTCCTAGTCAGTGTAAAAGAGCAAATATTCACAAAAGCTGATGAAGAGAAGGAAGGAAACACATGTTTCCGTCTGGATGCTTTGTGCACATGAGTTTGTTGTTTCTCAGACTTCAGGAAACACGGGAGTCACCTGGGCCACGTGTGACTTAACCGTGGAATAAGTTGTTTGATCAGTTCTGTGTATGCCTAGTAAGCCCTGAAGAAAGCCTCCACTGGCATGAGGTGCTTAGGAAGCATTACTTTATGTCTTTAAATTTCTATAACCTATTACAGAGAAAGATTGACTAACATGGGCTCAGCAACATTCTCATAAGGCTCTCTGGTTACATCTCAGAGAACCCGGAATTTCTCTGATTTAGGACTAGAAGCACACAAAAGTTAGTCAGCTCAGAGTTTTGCATATCTAGAGAGACATTAAGCTTTCTTATGGCATCTGAAGGGAAGAAAAGATTTGGCTTCTGTCCTGCATGTACAAGTAGTTCAGGTGGTGGCCATGGAAGAAAGCAACATTAGCAGGATGAAGGAAGACTAATTGCAGACTATATGAGTCAGCCTTTTACCCATAGAGTTCATAAAACAATGGCGTGTCCTTCACTGAGCTCTGGTATTCTTATTGAGAATGGTGTTTGATCTATCCTGGATCCTGTTATAAAGAAAAATCATTATATCTAGTGTCAAAGTTTTTCCTAATGTGAACTGAACTAGTCAGGAGCTATGGTCAGTTGCTCATAGTTTTATTGAGCAACAGCCTAAGAAACCACTTTGGAATGGTGCTTTTAATGCTAAATCGGTGACCTCTAAACTTTGTCACCCATTGCTATATCTAAGTTCCAAAATTTTTCTTTGACTTCAGCACTCTGAGTTAGTTGGTATATGAAAGCAGAGGAAATGGGATTTGACTATTCTCTAGGTTTTGTCTTTTCCGTGTCCACTTAAGTTTATAAGACACTGTGTGTAGAAAAAACAACAACAACGACAAAACTACCAGAATAGTGTGGTAGGACCATATTGACAAATCATTTAGGGTTACGACTTCCAAGAAATGCTTCTGTATCATTGTTCGCTGGTATCGTTAACAAAGTCATGGAGGCAGTCACAAGCAGACTTGAACCAGCACCCAACCAACCTTTGCCACTAGATCCTCCTCCCTGCCCACTGCTTGCTGCCTTCCTCCCTGTAGGGGACTCTCCGCTTACACATAGTTAATAACTATCTGTCATTTAGCACTTGAGCATCACTATAAAGCAAATCATAGTCAGGAATCATTATAAATTCAAAAGACAGCGTTTGCCTTGGGGGAATCTTGGGAGACTGTTAACTAACAGGAAGCCTGACTATTTATGTAGCAATGAGAAAGCTGTCCATCTTGGGTCTCTTGAGGTAGAGCAGCATTCTGGCTGTTCTTTGTTTTGCTTGAATTGGCTCTACCAGGATAACAGCATACATGACCATTAGGATTACAGCAGTATGGCATTCTTAAGAAATATAGGCAGGCTTTACCTGAGATATTATGTGACTATGATCCAGGCCTTTTGGTGTTCCCAAGGCTGAGATGCTTTAGAGATGTCTGGTCTGAACTCCCTAAGATGCTGGTTACTATAGACATGAAGTAGAGTTCAAGCACTTGGATTTTAAAATATGTTCTCAGTTGATTTTTTTTTTTGAGAAAGGGTTTTGCTGTAGCTTTGGAGCCTGTCTTGGAACTAGCTCTTGTAGACCAGGCTGGCCTCGAACTCACAGGGATCCGCCTGCTTCTGCCTCCCGAGTGCTGGAATTAAAGGTGTGTGCCACCACCACCCGGCTTTCACTTGAATTTAATGCAAGGGTTATGACAATGACTCAAGGGTATTAATTACCACTCAGATCCAGGAAAACCTATATGCTACCATTTAAGCAGAGGTCATAGGGCAGGAAATCAACTCACATAGGCAAATGGGTCTAAGAAGAAATATCTAAGGAAGCTGGTTTCTTCCTGTATGTAATATTATGTGCATATCTTTATATACCATCGTCATGAGGTATCCTAGGTTATCAGAGTCTGGGAATCCAAAGTTGGACCATTCGACAGAACTTACAATTCCTTGCATTTCTGTCTAAGACAGTAGCTATCCACCATGCGTGGTTATGAAGTTCTCAATCATACTGAAGTTTTTTTTTAACTTTTTGACTTTCATTTTCATTTCAATTAGCTATACATAGCTAGTGCCTAGAATATTGGGTAGCACAGAAATGACCAAAATGATTAATATATCGTACACATTATAACTACATACCAGGAAGAAAATTCCCATCTATACAAATCCCTAATCATGAAGGTTTCTATGGATAATAGTTTCTTTTTGTCTTACCAGGAAGAAAAAGAAAAAAATGCTTTATATATTACCTTTCATCTGTAACAGGAAATAATTTAAAATGACAGCTCATGCACTATACATATTCCACATGTTTATGATTTGGTGATTTTTAAATTAACTTGTCACTATTTAAAAAAAACTCATTTTTTTAAAAAAAAAATCTTAATGTTTAACTTCTCTGAAAACATTAGCTAATGAGGCATATTTACTAGTCCTTCTTGTCCTGTATGGACTGGCCTACTGGGAACACTGGCACCTCAGTAGAATTAATGCCCAGTGGATTTCGCATTGCTAGCCTTGGTCTCTGAGATGGGAGGAAATTAAGATTTCTTGGCTAGACGTCTTCGTAGAGCAGTGCGACAGCTTAGAACCCGGCAATCCTAGTGGCTTTGATACTGTATCTCTCATCATCAACATCCAAGAAAGAAAGGATGGACCTCACTCTAAACCCCTTTTAGTAGAGCAATAATTCCCCCACTGTACTTTAAAAGCCAGTGTGCATGTGTGCACATACATAGGACCTCAAAGCTACTGCATAGGAGGGCTGTGAGCCAAGGCAGACAGAAGTGACAGTTGCTAATGTGATCATATTACTTGGTGGGGCTTCACTTTCTAGGTCTGTAAGAAGAAAATGAAAAAGAGAGCCAGTACAAAGGGATTTGTGTGACCTAAAGCACCTGAAATAGCCTGGGTATACCAGGAGCACGTGGTATTTATTGACAGAGTATGTGCATCGCTATTACTCCTAGCTTGGGATGGGCCTCTAGACATGAGCAATACCTTTCTATGGGTAAAGAACAAAAACGAACATTTTCAGTATGAAACAGAGTCCAGAAAAGGTCAGAAATCTGAATTGTTTTGGATATTAAATGAACAGTTCACACGCCCTGTTAATAGTGATATATAATTTTACTAATGCATACAGCTCAGCCAGAGATGTGTGTAGAGCAGCACAAACTCAAATGGACTCAAGACAACAACTTTCCCTCCATAGTAGAAGGCATCAGCCAGATATGCCAAATTCATCCAGGGAAGTCCCTCCCAACAGCACTCCTGAGCCATTGGCCATAACTCCATGCTTAGAAAACAGTGCGAACCTTCTAAAAATAAGATGCCTCCAAAAATGCATCTCTTTACAGATTTACATTTCCTAAAGTACACTGTGTCTGAACTCAGCTCAAATTATCACCCATGCCTTTCACGATACAGTACTGTAGCATCTTCCTCTGGCAACAACACAGAACACAGAAAGCCTTTCCTTCACTCTGAATAAATTTAGTTGTTACATCATACGGAGCTAGACAATTCTTTAATAATCTCAAAAGGTGCTGAAGTCTGAGCCAGAAATCTCCCCAGATGGCTCGTTTCATTACCTTTCACCCACTTGAACCAACAGCCAGATGGTTTGAGTGCTGGCCACTCAGCCGCCTCCCGGCCCATCAGTCCCCATCATAGCTGTATCTAAGCTTCTCTTTCCATTCATCAAGCCCTCGGTACCAGTTAGCAGAAGGACAAGTGTACTCCTCAAGACTAGTTATGTTGCTGGTTTCTGCCCATTTTTCTGACCCAAGTCTCTACTGCTCATGGCACTTGGATTAATCATCAAATTAAACAAGGCAAAAGAGAATCATCTGCTTTCCCAAAGACCAACATTCATATGTAGGCACAGGTTACAGTTGAAATCCTACTCTATAGAGTTACCTTTGGCATATGAATATATGTATCTAATTCAGATTTATGTTTTTGTAATTTTTGTGGCACCAGTGGTTGAAGCTGAGGTTTGGTTAATGCCAGACAATGCTCTGCTATTGAACTATGTCCTCAACATTCTCTCTGCCCTCCTTTTCTTTCTTTCCTTTTGTGTGTTTTGAGACAGGATATCAATAAACTGTTCAGACTGGCTTCAAACTAACTCTATATCCCAGAGTGACCTTGGACTCACCGTTTTCCTACCTCTGCCTACCAAATACTTAGGGTGCTAGGCATGAAGCACCAGACCTGGCACCATTTCGATTTTTAATGAAACGCAGTATCTATTGTGTATACATATATAAACACAGACTTCTGCTTATTGGAAAAGGAGTGGTTTAGCACCAGATAAAATTTGCACAACACTATGCAATCCTATTTATCTCTAGCTTATTACTTCTTTTCCTTTGAAAATCTTATAGAGGTATATGAAGTATTTTGTGCATTTGCATCGAGTTGCCTTCTCTTATTTCTCTCCTATTTCCAGTGAGCCTCTTCATCCCACCGAGTTCCTCTACTCCTTTAAAGTACTTGTCTATCCATTTGCTTATTTTGGGATGCACTGAGTTTAATTAGGGATGCTTATATAATCATACTGGGTTGGTTTGTATTATAAATGATCTCCTCAGCTCATAGACCTGAATTTGGTCTGTACTTTGTGCCTCTGTCTGGGAGAGGGTATGGGGCATTTAAGAGGTGGAGCCTTGCTAGAGAAAAGTACTTACTGGGGAGGGAGTTGTAGCCTTACTCCATTTCCTGTTTTGCCTTTTTTTTTCTTTTTTATTATTGAGAATAAAAAAAAAAAAAGCAAATTTCCACCACCTCCCAGCCTCCCATTTCCCTCCCCCTCCTCCCACTCTTCTCCCCCTCCTCCCACTCTTCTCCCCCTTCTCCCACCCCTCTCCCCTTCCCCCCACCCCTCTCCCCCTCCCTCTCCAGTCCAAAGAGCAGTCAGGGTTTTCTGCCCTGTGGTAAGTCCTAGGTCCTCCCCCCTCTGTCCATATCTAGGAAGGTGAACATCCAAACTGGCTAGGCTCCCACCAAGCCAGCACATTAAGTAGGATCAAAACCCCGTGCCATTGTCCTTGGCGTCTCATCAGCTCTCATTGTTCGCCATGTTCAGAGAGTCCAGTTTTATCCCATGCTTTTTCGGTAACAGTCCAGCTGGCCTTGGTGAGCTCCCAGTAGATCAGCTACACTGTCTCAGTGGGTGGGTGCACCTGTTTTGCCTTTTTATACATCATGTATATAACTGAAAACAGGGCCAGCCAGCTTCTTGCTCCCATTTCCATGCCTTCCCTGTCACTATAGACTTGATCTCTCTGCAGCCATAAGCAAAAATAAAGCTTCTTCCTTAAGTTGCTTTGGTTACCCTACTTCAGTATGTCAAAGGGAAAGTAACTAATCTATATTAGTTATAATTGTACCAGGAAGTGGGGGAAGGCTGGTGCTGTGAAGAACCTGTCCATGTTGTTTTCTTTGGAAGGAGGTAGAAGACTTTGAGACTTTAAAGTAGGCTAGTTCTTGTGTGCTATAAGCAGAGTTTAAGGGGCCATTCCAGTAGGAGTGTATATAACAGCAGTTCCAAGAGTAATCTAGGCAGTAGGGCTGACTCATTGGGGTTTCAGGGGGGAAAACAAAGACTCTATTAGCAATTGGACAAGAGGAACATTCATGTAATATATTGGCAATGAGTCAGGATGCATTTGCTCCGTGTTCTTAGAACTAGCATGAGGCTGAACTGAAAAAAAAAGCAACTAATTTCTCTAGAAGAGGAAGTTTCAGTACAGCATAATATTGAGTATGTAGCATAGTTATTACTGATAACTGTCATATAGGTCTACAGTGAATAAGTCAACACATGGGGCATAAAGAAATGAAATATATACATGTTAGAGAGGAAAAGGTATTGGTAAGCTAAGTACTACGGTCAAGTCATGTGGGGGGAAAGAGGCAGTAATTGTCAAGCCTTTGTTCCTCATCGGAAGGATAGCAAAGATCCCCTAAGCCTAAGAGATGACTGGCTTCCAGAAAGCAGCTGCCTGGGTAAGCTTTGCAGTAGCATCATCATACGGAAGCGACTGCTTCCCACTGAGATCCAGTCACTCAGTGGTCACAGATTCTCAGCACTGTGACCAATTGTGAGTCTCTCTATTAATTGCTGCTTATGGAAAACAATCAAGGCTGGTAGTGAAACAACCTGTAGGTACACTGTCAACTTTTTCTCGTGCCTCTCTCGAAAGATGCCTATAATTTAGACAGGATCAATGGCAGAAAGCCATGATTTGAGCATTCGCATCTGCCAGCTATTGTGACAGGACTGCATTTTCGTCAGTGTTAGAGCTGGAGAAATGGAAGAAGGGTATAATCTTGGAGGCAGTAATTCTGAAAGCCAAATAACTTAGAGTTGGGATGTGAGACTTCTTTACTTATCCTGTGTACCCAGGCATCCTGTGCCCATCATCCTAGTCTTGACCCAGTCCAGAACAAACTCAACAAACTTGTGAGTTCCACACATACACCTTAATGATTTACAAATCGATATTCATAGATCTTGGTTAAATTGCCATATACCTTTGGGCTCATCTTGGTATTCTGTTTTCCGCAGAAGAGCCAATTCCCCGAATCTTTGACAAATGAAGCCACAGTAATAAACTCCAGAGGAATCAACTTGACTTCTTCAGCCTTCGCTGAAAATTCAGTGTAAACAATGCTCCAGAAAAAGGGCCATTTAATAATTGTTATTGCTGCTTGTAAAATGAGAATGTTGTTTATTTTAGGCTGTGTTTGTTTCTTTAAAGTGCTGTAATTAACATATCCTCATTATGTATAATGTTGGCTTTTATCATCAATAATTTTGGGTTTTATGGATAAGTAATGAAGTGGGTAGACTACCCAGGAGGTGGCAGAAAGTGAATTTTTTGTCATAATGTCACTTTCATTTTTTTTTATAGTGTCTGTCCCCTAGCTCCAGAGCTAGTTTACGGCTATCTACCAGAAACTTATCATGCCCATTACTTCAGCATTTCCAAAACAAAATGCTCAAATTAGCACTTATCCAACTTCATAGTCACTAAAACAGAAGAAAAACTTCAGTCTTAAAACAACTTTGTTACAAGGGGCTGTATATTTTATTTCTTCTTAGCAGCTTCAAATTTACTCACAGCGGTTCCAGACAGAATTTATAGGAATACAATAATATGCCAATTAACTACAGTCAACCAGTCTCTAATTCTACATCTCCCGAATGTCTGTATTATTAATGAAAATCCCTGCCATGCTCACGAAGAACTGTGAAAGCAAACTGAAAGGAAAACCAGCCCACTCTTAATTATGGCTTTAATTGCTCTGCTAGATGCACAATTCCTCACCTCGGGCTTCAAGTTCACGGATCAAATGCTGCCTGGTTCTCTGTTGTGGGAAGCTGTGACACAATTAGGGCAAGTCACCCAGGAGAAAGCCCAAAGGCCTCTCCACGAAGCACGCAGCCAGGAAAGATGTCTAATTATATATTTGTTCTCATGTCCCCTCCCTGTGGCTTCAACACCCACCTGCCATTAAATGTGTCAGATGAGAAAAGGATTGAAGCCTGGCTGCCTGGCGGTGCAGACCGAGCCTCCTCCAGCAGGAAGGAGTCCAGTGAGATCTATGTTTGGCCTGTGGCAAGTCTTCCAACACCGTCACCAAAACTGGTAGGGAGAGGAATGTCAGGGGTGCCGTGAACACAGGCTAGGGGACTCTGCCAGGAAGTGGAGATGGAGAAACTCCACGGGAGACTATCTGAATCTCGAGGTGCTTTTTCAAAGGCAGGAATTTAGTCACCTTACAACGAAGTTTGGCAAGGGCCAGCTACTGCCATAGCCAGACTTGCAAAGCCTCGGGCTCTGTGGGACCTTTCCCTTCCTCTCTCAGCTCTAGCCTCACCTTACACAGGCCATCTGCCACGGCAGCTGGAGGTCTTTGTTAAAACCGTGGCATCGCCCAGTTCTGAGCTCATCTTAGATCTTAGGGATGTCACAGGCACTAATGGACCTTCGCTTCCAGTGCCATGTTAGGCATCATTAGCGCTGTTGCCAGTCAAAGGGCCGTGAAAGGGGGTGGCTACTCAGATCACGGGGCTGCTGTGTTAACATCCCCTTCCCTCCACTGAAATATGCACTCTAAAATGGGAGGATCCAGTCTCTTAGAGAATGACTCCAGGCCAAAGCTAATATGAACACTTCATAAATTTATGAAATGGGCTCTTCTCCTGAGGCCCATGAAGGATTTGGGGTTTATACTTAAGGCTTTCATTGTCGCACCAAGAGGGAGTCTATATTAACTGACAGAATTCATCACCCACCTTATAACCTGTATAAAGTGGCATTCACCTACTGAAATTCACTAAATTTTCTATTCTTTCTCGTACTCACTGCAAGGAAGTGGTTCTTCGTGATTCACCCAGAACAACCTCCTCAATGTTGTCTCCAAAGCAGGTATAGGTGAATCTTGGTCATGGGTGTTCCTAATTATGGAACCAGTCCAAAAATAAATTTCCCTTTTACACTGTCCCATTCTTTAACCTATGCCCCTAAGAATGCTCCTCTCCAAACCAGTACAAGCCAGGAGCATGGGATACCAGCCAACCTCCTTCCCCGCCAGGTTTAGTTGTGTTACAATTAGAAGTCACTTGGTAATTCCCTCACCCGACACTGAGACCCCTCCTCGTTTTCACTCCTGCACCAATGGAGGAGCCCCTGATTGCAGACTGCCCCCCCCCCGTTGACTTCCTTATGTGCATTTCCTTCACATTGCTGTAGGTAGCTCTTTGCAAAATAGAATTCTAACACACAGTTGCCACATGTTTCTAAACCGTTGTATGGAAATTTGCACATTTATGAAAACAACACAGACCATGCCAAGGAAGGATATATCTTGTTATCAGCCTTAAGCAGAGACGTCTTTCTTTCCTGGAAACTGTGAGGAAAGTGGAGGCAGCTAGTTGCACGCGGTGCTGAGAATACCTGAAGGCCGAGTGCTCAGCTCTAAACAAGACCTTTAAAACATTCTCCCCAGAGCTCAAACACTGCAGGAAAGGAGATGGAGAGATTCCAGGAGTTGGAGGAGAAGGAGAAGGCTTACAAGATGTTAGCTTCTGGGAATAACTTAACTATTGCTATCACGATTCATCAATGACTACAGAAAGTTGCACTAGGTTTGCAGAAGGATGGCCCCATATACGGGTGGACAAGGATGGAGGTGGGGCTTAGGGAACCCTACCTGGCTCACCGAAAGAGAATGTCCTTGCCTATAGTTGTGACACCCTGCCATGCTTCAGTGTCTAGTCCCAATCCAAATATGGACTTTCTTAAAATAAATGAGTTGCACAACAAAACCCAGTTACAAATATGGAAGGGAGAACATTGGTAAGCGTAGAAGGGAGATGAGAAAAGGCGGTGGGAAACAGAATAATTAATACAAATTATATAAAGATCGGAAACTGTCAAAGAGCCAAAAGAAAAAAAAAACAAAACAAAACAGAAAATATTCCTACCTCATAATGCTTCACACTTAGCACAAGTTGGTACACAGCAACAAATGCTAATTTGTATTAAATTTGAGACATTAAGCAAAATTCGAACTGTGCAACAAGGTTTTAATACATGGAAGTTATCATGCCCCATAACTACAGATTAGAAAACTGATTATGGTGTGTGTCTGTGTGTGTACATACATTATTCATTTGTGTTAGTGTGCATGCCTATGTGTACAGCTGCATGTGTAGGCTAGAGGAACATGTTGGGTGTGTCCCCAAGTACTTCCCACCTTATTCTCTGGGACAAGGTCTCTTACTGAACCCTGAGTTCACTAAATTGGTTGGAACACCTGAGGACCTGCCTATCTGTCTTCCTGAAACTGGGGTTATAGGCACACTGCTGTGTACAACTTTTTATACGAGTGCTGGGGATAGAACTAAGTCCTCATGACTGCATGCTGTGCAGTTCACCAATGGAGCCATCTTCCCAGTCCCAAGACGTTCCTATATAGACTTAATGGCAAACTTTGAAACTACTCTCTCCCTCTTCATACTTTCTTCACTGTCTATTCCTCCCGCTCAATTTCTTCTTTGGTTTTTTCAATATCAAATCATGGTAGAGTTGGGGAAAGAGAAATAATAATAATAGGATGAGGAATTGAGAACATACAAAATTTAAGTCTGAAAGGAAGGTCTTACTAGAAAACAGACCAGTCTGCTTAAAAGTATAAAATTCCCAACATAGAGTCAAGAGAAAATTGTGGTATTTTCCCACTGGTTGGTATTTAATTAGCCTTCTGCTATTGTCAATTGGCTCCGCTGTCACAGGAATAAATCATTCGCAAGCTATTTTGGAAGCTTGTCCTGTTGCCACCACCATGTCATCAATCCCTTCATCAGCTTTGTCATTATAGATCTCAGCCATTTCTCACCTTTTCAGGAACTCTACATGAATTTGACCTCGAGAAGTATTTGGCCACTATCATCTCAGCTATTAAATGTCAGATTCAGACATCTCAAACTGTGTGTCAAGACACCGTATTCTGGCAGCAATGAACCCATTACCTTCTTCTTTTCTCATAAAGCACGCTTTTTGCACGTCCCGGAAATTTTGTGCCACGGTTCTCACAGGAATCTGACTTTATTGTGGGTACCTAGAAGAATATTTGTTACCAGCTGTAATAATTCCCAGACTTTTGATGGGCTGCACCTCCATGTTATGCAAACAGCATCTGCTCATGTTTACTGGGTGCAACTGGTGGAAGTGCATGGCAGTGGGAAACAGCTAAACACCTGCTCCATTAGCAGGTTTCAGGCTTCTCTCTCATGATCAATGAATCCTATAACATGCACGCTGTATTTTTAGCAAAGAGAGGCGTACTGAACCCACGTGACTCTTGATGACTGACAGGAAGACCATAGGGCTTGACCAATGTCTCTACAAAGTTTTTCTGTGACTATTCCCAAGGCCACATTGTTTGTCTTCCCTGTTTATATTGCTTCACCACGTTCTATTAGGCTGCCTGTCTTCTTTGTCCCTGTAATTACGAATGAGTGATGTTTGACTCACAAAGCATTTATAAAACACCTATATCCAGGCATTGCTCAGTGCTCCAGGGATATGGAAAAGAACCAGTCATTTTAGTATTTACTCTGATACAGATGACATTCTTGTAGGGAGACAGTTACCAAAGCAATAAAACACACATTTTAAGTAGAGATTAATGTTATTCCAGGAATAAACCGTGAAGTGGTTAATAATATTGGAGAGCAGGTACTTGTTTTGGTATTTAAGGAATCTCTTTAAAGAGCTACAGCTGAAGGTGAGACTCTTATTAGAAGTGGCTTTAGCAGGTGTCTTGTGTAGAAACGCATGAAGATGCTGGATGGATTTAAGTCGGCCAATGAGGCCAGAGGACAAAGAGCAAGTGAACAATACTAAGCTGTGGTGCACAGAAGCTTCCTCTGGGCTGCATTAACCCCTCGGTTGTTCAGAAGATTTTGAGTATCTGAGAATTGAGCTTTTAAATTGATTAAACTACAGAACAAGGAGGATACAAGAAACAGTTTCACACAACAAGTACATCGAAGCAACCCACACTGTGCATGTTAGGACCACTCTGAAATGGACTGCACCTTTAAGCCTATCTGCCACATTTTGAATCTAGCGTGAACATAAGTGATATTTTGAGATTTCTGTAACTCCTGTCAAGCAATAGGAGATACCTGTGATATTATATGTACTGATTATAAAGTCACAGGAACCACTGATACTTAGTGACTAATATGATGGGGTATAAAATTTCAACTGGAGGTTGACAAAATCTAAAACATTTTCTGTGAGGTTCCCAAACTCCCCAAGACTGCCAAGTCTGCACTGTGGGTCACCTACTCATGATGCAGGATAGACAGTTGGTTCACTCTCCATGGAATGGAGGCCCGATGAGGAATTAAAGGTTTTGGTTTGTTCTTTCATTAAGATTGAGAAGCACTGAATGTCTTACTTCACACTTTCCTCTGCCTAGGAGCCCCACCTGCCCTATCTAAGCACAGAAGGTTCCCTCTGCAAGCCCTCCCCACACTTCTGGGTGACAGTTCTCTGTGTAACCTCATTCATCGGCTCATAAACTTTCTTGGGACAAGAATTATGTACCAACTTGCTTTGTATAAACACCGCAGGATGCCTGAGAAAACCAGCCATTCAAAGAGCTCTTGGCAAATAAATAAATGTAAACTGGACAGCCCTTGAAAGAATTTCATGTAAATCTAAGTTACCAGAATTTTCTGAAAGACATTTACATATAGAAATAAACAGTATTAAAGATAATATCTGAAGTGGAAATGGAAATGAGATTACTGGGTAGACAAAAGCAAGACAAGATGGTGGAGGTGGAGAACAGGGAGGAAGGAATGGGAAATTGAGAGTATGACGGGCACCTTGTTTAAAAAAAAATAGACAAAAGTCCCCTTACTTTTCAAATAACATAAGAATTTGAATGAGAATAGAAGCCAACTCAGCATGCGAGCATGAGGACCTGAGTTTGATCTCCAGAAGCTATGTTTTAAAATGGGAAGAAAGAAAAAGCCTGGTGGGTGTGGTGCTTATAATCTTGGTGCTGAGGAGACAGAGATAACTAAGTAGGTCCATAGCCCAGCCATGCTAGCCTAATCCATGAGCTCTGGGATGAATGCCAAGTCCTGTACTCAAAACCAAAATGGTTGTTTCCTGAGGAGTAGAGGTTGACCCATGTCTTCCATTTGCACCTGAAGATATGTGGACCAACAGGAAAATGGTCCCATATGCGTGCACACATGCACACACACACACACACACACACACACACACACACACACACATGAACTATAAGCTAGGTATGGAAAGGGGTAGACTGTAGAACACTAGCTGCTGAGCAACAATTTTAATCTGATGTGAATGGTTCAGAATCTTGATTTTATAGTTTGTCCCTAGAAAACTGCCAAAGGAAGCCTAATCACAACATACTGCATCCATCTATGGATGAAGGAAGGCCCAGAATTCTGCCCAGTTTTAGGAGATATGGAGAACTTTGCTAGAGCTCTGCACCAAGGGCTGAAATAGGAACAGTGGCCATAGCTTGGCTCAAGCTGAAGTATTCATGGTATAGACCAGCATCTATGTTCTGTGCCTAATCACAGGATGCTGGTCAGTTTGAGAAGCCAGATCCCGTAGACCAAACATCGTACCACAAACCACTGGAATACTTCAGTCTCTTACTCCCTTTGTCTGTTTGTCTGTGTTTGTCTGTGTCTGTCTGTGTCTGTCTGTCCATCTCTGTTTCTCTGTTCTCTCTCTCTCTCTCTCTCTCTCTCTCTCTCTCTCTCTCTCTCTCTCTCTCTCTTCCCTCCATCTCCCCCTCTCTTCCTCCCTCCCTTCTCCTGCCACATTTGGGACAGAGCGAAGAAGACCTGCTGTGCTATGGCCTAAAAGCTCCAAGGTTATTCAGTTAACAGACATTATAGTACCTGGCTCCTCCATGTTCCTTGTCAAGTAGAGTATCCCCGAGCAATCACGTGGTATAAAATTTCCAGCCAGCCCCTGAAAATTAACAAAGCCTCGATGCCTTCCTTTGTTCCGTGTATTTCTATGAAGGTTCTATTCTCTGCCCCTCCTGCCATCAGCCTATCATTATGGCTATCTCTTTTACTTCCACTTGAACTATCTCTTTTAATGAAGCTCCTCTTCAGGTTGAAAGGGAAACTCCTCTTTTGGTGAAGGCCCATTCATGTTGTAGTTGATATAATGAACTATTCTTTCTTTATGCTTTCCCACCTGAAGGCCCAACATGCTCAAGGCCCTTTCTCCTAATCAAGTTAATTTCTGAAGTGTAATTATGCATCAGCTCTTTCTATAAACTTCCTGCCGATCCTCATCTATCTAACAGGAAAAAAAAAGTCTGTATAGGATCAACGTGCAACTTCATGCAGGCTGTATTCCAACACTGTCAAAAACAGTGCACAACAACCATTCTTGTATCCATATACCGTTGCCTAGTCTTCCTACATGTCAGGTTGTTGTAGTGTGGATCTTTTCTCTCCTCTAGGAGTAACATCTTTTTCATTGCCATTTAGGAATAGAGCTACCTTTGTCTGACAGCAGTGGGACTGTGAGCAGACAATGCAGAGGGAGCTAGATTTGGGCAATGAACAGTAATGGAGCTACAGAAACTGCTTGGTAGAAGAAAAGAGAGGACGATCATAGAATCCTCACCTAAGATAACAGTTGTGATTTTTTTTCCTGCCTTCCCCAGCTATGAGTGGTCTTCAAAAATTCTATAGTGTACAGGAAGAGATTGACTGAAAAGAATACTCCAGCTATAGGTGGTCTTTAGACATTCTACAGTGTACAGAAAGAGAGACTGACTGACAAGAACGTTCCATTCTACACTTTCATCCATCAAGTTGTCATCTGCAATGGGGTGAATTTCAAAATAATAGTGCTGGTTTGCAGTCACTTCTATCCTGTAAGTGAACCCAGTAACTTATTGGTTTGCTACATTGGGCTTTGATGAGATTATTTCTCTGTCGTTGTTCTTATAAGTAATGAGTAGACAGCTTTTCATGGATAAAACAATAGTAAATAAAAACTCACAAGCACAAGACATGGAAATGGTATTTGTTAGATACGTTTTCTGAAGTCTTTATGAAGGAATGATGAAAATAGTGACTAAAAAGATAATATTTTATTAAAAGTAACAGTAAGTGCCACTCCAAGACTAACGCATTCTAAACGTGGCAGGGCTGATTAATGAGAAATATGGGACAATAGGAAAATCTATGACTTTCAGGAGAATTTAAAAATTGCCTGGGTGTGTTTGTCTTTTTTATCAGGTGTGACCAGTGAATGGGTTAATGTCAATATCTATGACTCTAAACTTCTGCAGCTCTGATGACTCTTCAACATTGATCCAAGTCCCATCATGACATAGTTTAGACATGAGAGCTGCAGATTTTCAGTAGAAGGTCCTTTCGCTGAGCTCTCTATCTAACTTGCCCTAAGTGTCATGTTGTAGACGCTTTACAAGGAAACAAGAGTTGAACAAGTCATGGACACATCATTGTGCTTCCAGGAAAAAGCGTTCTCTCTCTCTCTCTCTCTCTCTCTCTCTCTCTCTCTCTCTCTCTCTCTCTCTCTCTCTCTCTTTCTCTCTCTCTCTCACACACACACACACACACATCAAGCGTGCAATATCATAAAGGAATGCTTAGTCAGAAGAAATGAGAATCCAACTGTGATGAGCCTCATGTGCTTACAAAGACCAATAACACAGTAGTCTGCTTCTACCACTGCGGGAAAAGAGGAGGTTTTGAGGCTTGCAGTTACAAGCTGGGATTTTTGGGTTAAAGTCTGAGCTACCATTTCTTTGCCAAGCAACCTTGGGCATTTTACTTGTTTCTTTTATGCTTCAGTGTTCTCATTTGCCTTATTTGTACAAACAATTACAATGACTATCAGATGGAGTTTTTGTCATAAGTAAATGAGACAACCCAAGTGAGGTGCTGAGACAAAGAAAACATTTGACACCTCAATATTTATAGCTTCTTACTTATTTTTCATTCTGAAAAGACCAATTTGTTTTTTTTCTTTTCAAAATGGTTACCCTTGCCTTTTGTGAGTAGAGCAAAAGTGTACTCCGTTGTCAGTGGAGTAGGAGGCCACATTTTGTTCTGTTTTGAGTTCAATACAGAAAACAAAAATCATAGATCATGGGAGTTGGATCAGATCTCGATCTCTCTCTCTCATTCATGTGTACACACATACATATATATGCATAGACACATATACATACGCACACAGACACTCTGCTATACACCTTGAAGAGGTTTTATGCTTCACAAGGTTTTAATTTCAGGATTCTGAGCCAGTGTTAAGGCACGAGCACCTAGGAGTTGCACAGGTAAAGCCATGATGTACAGGTGGAGGGTTATTTAAATCTTGTTCCCGCTGCAACAGTCTCACAGTGTTTTTTTTATCACATATTTAATAAATATCCGCTTCAGAGGATACATGATCCCAACCCTGTGAAGAACCCTATGCCCACCATACTTAACACATGGGGAATTCATTTTCCTTTTCCCGTTTCTCCTTAACAAAACGTGACTATCTGGGGGGCTTCGCTTACTGCTGGCAAATGGCCATTTCCTGCCTCCAGACAAAAAGGCTTAAAAGAATTTACAAAATATACTCGCTGAAATCCTCAGAAGACATCTAATAACTTAGAAAGGAAAGAACGTTTTGATGAGTTAGGGTGAATGAATCAAGAACATGTGGATCCCATTTCCCCCGAGTTTGAATTTGTAGAGAGAAAAACTCCTTAGAAAAAATGAACTTCGTAGATGTCACGGAACCCAAGGGAAAAATAGATGAGATGATTACTTGGCCTAATACATTCCTGAGCTGCCCTGCGCTGAGCTGAGGCACACCCAGGTCATTTGTAGCTCAATTTGGTCTGTCAAACACACACCCATCAAGGTCTAATTGTTTTCAGAGCAGAATTCTGAACATCAAAAAATCCTGCCATGGCTGGTGTTTTCTGCAAAGAGTTTCAACACAGAGTTTCCTTGTTAAAGACCTTATGGGAAAGTAACGGTATCAGTGGCGGCAGATTCTGAAAATGTTGTATGTCGTGCATCTCCAGACCCAGGGCCTTATCCACAGTTGGATGGCAGAAACAAAGGCCAGCAGGGACAAGCCAGAATCAAGCAGAAAATCATCGTACCCTCAAGCCAAAGGTGCCTTCATGTCCAAAGAAGATTAACTTGCTGTGTCTGACTGTTTTATTTCTAGGAACAATATAAACATACAAGAGCCAAGATGTTGACTTGTAGACTTTATTTTAAAAGCTGCCTGCTGTAATTACTCAAAGAATGCATGTGCTGATAATTTTTTAAAGTTATTAAGTGCATTTCTTGAAAAGAGACATCTAAAAACATAGGCAGGGATAGTGTGTATTAGTATAATATAAAAAATATACAAAGATTTTTTATAAAAGAGATGAGAGGGCCCCCTAGTACATATATACAAAGTGTAGCAGAAAGCATTATAGCAACTCTCATGGATATTTAATGAGAGCTGAGATTATTCCTATTCATAGATATCTGCTGATTTATTCACATGCCAATGCTTGCCAAAGGGGGCTAGGGGCTGAAGAAGGAAGCACCCCTTTGTAGCAAAAGAGTATCAGGCCCTCTGCTGTCCAGGCTGCACCCTAATCCCAGGCTTCTGCTTTTTTATTATAAGGGCTTTTCAGGGAAAGATCTACGTTCATAGTTTCCACAATGAGGAAAATGAATATAATCTTTTACCATCAAACATTCTGCCTGAAAAAATTATTGAGATTAACTGACTTAATATCTCTCAGTTGGGAACTGGACAATTAAAAAAAAATACAGGAAGCTATTCTCCCACAAATGTTGATGCAGTGGACTTTGGGTAAGGACCACTATTTGATTTATACTCACTCCTCTTAGGTGTCATTCATCTTATTTTGCAGAGAAGAAACAGGCCCAAAAGGTTGACTGAACCTTCTCTTTCAGAATATCCTATTCCCAGACCAATGTCCCACCAAGTAGATGAGCTGCCTGGGTCATTAGTTGAGCACTTTATTGTGTAACCTATGTAACCGACAGGAAAAACAGGACCACTAGGAGAGATCTGCTGGCCAGAAACAGTCAATATTTATTACAAAATAAAAGCAACTGCGTTATTCTTATGGCATATTCGGGCAATAAAGTCAGCACATAAAGTGAACATTTAATGTTTTCTTTAAAATCCTTTCAGAGGGAACTATCTTGGAAAGTGACACAGCATCTCCCAATAAGCCTAATAAATCCAGTTTCCATCAGCTTTAGGAAGAATTGCTGCAGGGTTCTGTAAGCCTCTAAAAAGGAAACCAAAACAAACTAATAACAACAACGGGGAAAAAAAAGCCCAAGATGAAGTTTTCGTTCTACAATCGGTAGAATGTAAGAGAAATAATATCTTTACAGTCTAGCATGGCACTGCTTCTTCTTGAAGCTAAGCAACACCATGTGAGCATTTGGGTCTGCTGGGAGAAAGGGGAAATTTACATGTGCATTTATAGGCAAGTTTCTTGTGTGAACTGAAAAGAAACTGCAGCATTTAAGTTATCTAGTTATCTCTGTGTCCTTTTAGAGTATGCACAATGCATGTGCTCGCAGCATCTCTTCAACCCTGGCTGTCATATGCTCCCGTGCCCAGTAGCTGACATGCTGCAAGGCTGACAAGCTTAAAACTAGGATCAGATTCTAATTGTTCAACGTCTCTTCTCCTGTATCTTCACCTTTGGATTGAAGATGCAAACACTTCATTTTGACCAGATTTTAGAAACTTGATGTCATAACTGTAGACCCCATTTTCTCCTATTATCTGCTTAGGGGTAATGAATGACTATCTCACAAATGGACACAAGATTTTGTTGTGGACTTCTAAGTCATCTACAAATTTACACAAAGCCAACAGGATCTGATTGACAGGGAATATGATACTGAGTGAGCCCTTCTTTTGTTGGACTCACAGCGACACCCTCCAATATTGTGAGATTAAAGATCCATACTCTTGTGAAATTTCTTCTAGTAAGTTGAGCCAAGGAATTGAAGAAGCAATTGTTTTGCGAGGCCTATTTGAATTTCACAGTATAGAAAGCAGCAATGCCATCACCGAGAGAAGTCAGTTCTCAGGGAGCCCTCCTTGCTCTGACCTGAGTGGAGAAAACAGAGACAGTCCCGGCCTTAGCTGCAGTTTCTGAAGCTAAGTCCTGGACCAGACCTTTGCCAGTAAGAGTAAATCATTTAATTCTGCACTGATGGGAAAACTCTTTTTGTTCCTCTCTGGGATGAACTAGATGACAATGACAGGTTTGAAGATTTTTTTTCCTTCAATCAAGACCACAGGAGTCCAGCTCAACTACTATACATGGCAAGGGAAAGAGCTCTTTTCCACTCTGTTAAAAAGTAGCAGAGGCGCATGCTCCCCGTTTTCAGAAGAGGTATTTAGGGTGTCCTTCACCAGGACCTCCTTGTGTAGTTTTTTATCTGTGTCTAATGTAGAACCAACTGCATCCTCGGAGTTTTATTTTCTATTTATAAAAATATCACATCATTTGGGTAATCAGCACATTTAATTTCACGAAGAGCTCTAAAAGTTGGCTATTTTCAAACTGCCGTGTAATCCAGATCAATTACAGAAAATCAACACGGCATTCTCTCCTCCCACACTAAATAGGTCAAGGTCGTTGGTGCTCATTCTAAAGACAAACACTATTTGAGTCAGTGGCCATCTTTAAGACACGGAGCTATGACAGGCAAATATTGTTTGATGTTTCTTGTCACCTGAGGTACTTGGAGAATCAACGAGATGAAAGATTCATAGGTCAGACTGTGACATAATGACACAGGCAATAAAACTATGGCTGTGTCAGTGGGCCTGATCCAGAAGATGTATATCAATGGCAATAATCCTGAACTGGGAAGGGCATGGCCTGCCCTCCCTAGTTTACAGACTATGAAACTGACTTCAGTAAGATGTAGATAATTGTCTAGAATTGTTTAAGAGAATAGAAGAATACAATTAGAACTCTCTTTTTCAATTTCCAGTTTATTCTAATCTATATACCTAAGCCTGTTCAAAATTTGAATAACTAGTGGTCAGTACAATGAAGTCATAATTATTCTACATACTCTACTTCAGAGAGCCACAATTTCCATTCTTGGTGCATAAAAAAAAAGCAGTAGTCTTCTCCTGTCAAGGATCATGATCATTGTGGGAGAGTCAGAGGCAGCTATGCACAGTTCCTCACAGTAGATGTACAAAACACATACAGTCCCAAGCCAGACAAACTCCAGTACGAAGATGGGAACTGGGTATACAATCCATCCCTTAGGGAAAGACAATTTTCTCTGACTATAAACCCTGGTACCTCCACTATGCTCCAGTGGAAGGCCACATATATGAGAATACTTGGTCATGATTGGTCTTGATGCATTTTTTTTTAAAGGAAACGAAGTTAAATGTATAGGGAAGAACTGGAAAGAATTGAGGTGTGAACATGCTCAAAATACAGTGTGTGAAACTCCCAAAGAACTAAGGCAAACTTTTTAAAAAAGGAAGCTTAGCTGCCTGCCTCTGATATTGATAATCTAATGCATATGGTCCTGTTTGCAGTCTGCCCCATAATCTTGTAGACTTCTCCAGAAATTTTGTAAAGAGACCCGCTCTCTTTCTAACACAGCTGTCCCAGCCCTGGTAACACTGCATTCATGTAATTTGAACAACCATTTTGTTTTGTTAATAAGACCTATACTCTAAAATCTAGTTGTAGAAGGTCTCTATGTCACATGTTCTGTGTTCCTTCAAGGCCTCTACTTAGTCCTTGTTTCCATTAAAATATGTTTCCTATCTATCTTGAGGTTACAGCAACAAAGGAGGAAGACACGGTCCTCAGAAACTAATGTATCTTTAGCTTTTCCTCCTGTAGGAAACATTCTTATGCATTTTTCTCAGACACAATACTCAATTATTTGCTTTTTTCTAATGTAAACACTCAAAGGATATGATTTATTCCACCCAATTTAGTTGTTAAGTGAAACTGGAAGAGGGCTGTCAGGGGAAGGAAATAAGAAGAAAAACCAGTTGGGAAAGAGAGGAGGGCAAAAGGATACAGAAGTGATCAGTGAATTACTATCTAGAATAGCACAATGAATCCCATGGGATTCTCTGCTTAATGTGTCAATAATTATAGAAAATGTCCTTTAAAAAAATCCCTCCAAATGATTTTCAGCCATTAATCAATTTTGAATTCTGTGCCCTAACTTAAGTTTTATCTTGGGTTGTTAGAAGTAAATGTGGCTAACCATTCAATTTTGCTATAAGATACTTTATTTTACCCCCAATTTTGATGTTTTTTTTTTTACATAAGGCAACAGGACGGACTCCAGGATTCTGCCAGCTGTCCAACAATCTGTGACATCTTCAGCAAATGATCTTCCCAAAGCAGGCCACCTGCCAAATAACAGGGAACATAGCAGCTGGTACCTCTTATACCCCACACCTCTAAATTCCCTACTACTGTCCTTTCCCTACTCCCAGTGGCAGAGAAATTCCAGCGAGAGATTCTAACTAACCTATTTGAAGTTCCTTGCCTAAGTTCAGCTGTCCTGGCAACCCTAGAAAACTCATCACTGGCCTTGGAAGTAGGTTCATATCATGGTATGAAATAGGAACCTCTTTTATTTTGAACTACTGCACTTGCAAAACTAGTTATAGAAATGGATTCCTTGAAGAATCTTTTATAAATATATAATAGTCTATGGTATAGAGCCTAGATGTCCATCATTGAGGGCAGAAACTCAAGGTAGGGACCAAAGCAGAAGCTATGGAGGAATATTGCTTACCGGCTTGCTCCTCATGACTTGTTCAGTTTGCTTTCTTTTACAACCCAGGACCACCTGTCCAGGGATGATCCCATTCACCATGAATAGAGCCCTTCCATACCAATCATTAAACAAGAAAAGGCCCCATAGGTTTGATCACAGACAATCTGATGGAGGTGTTTTCCAAACTGAGCTTCCTTCTTCACTGATGCGTATAGCTTGTGTCTAGTTAACAAATAAGCAACAACAACAATAAAAACCAACCAGCATACTACTAAAGGCTATAGGACAAAATGGTTTCCCTCCTTTAAGAATAACTTTTTATGTACCTATTATATATTTCTTAGAACCCTTTTTAGACCCCTATAGAAGAATCCCCCTTGCCTATTGAAATATAATCCCACCTCCTGAACACTTCGTTTTTCTGGGTTATCTATGTAATGCCTTAGGATCCTTCTTTTCTGTGCCAATGTGATGGGCAGATCAAACTGAGTTAGAGAGTACCAACAGGGGAAGATGTATATATGTACCTCATATATGAGGGTGCTCACTAACAGGGTATGCTAATACACAAAAGATGATAAAAAGTTGTATGAATACAATTCTTCTAGGCCTTGCCATCTAAATGCTTGAACAAAAAGCATCAGGACTCAAGAAGTTCTTCCCCATATAGTAAGAACGATGGGGAAAGAGCTTGTGGGTGGTCTTACCTCAGTGTCTCAGAGTTTCTGATGGAAGTCAATGGAGGCATGTTGGCTAGCTGACTTTTAAATTACATTATCCTATGAAGTATGGCTCTTCCTGAGCTAATGAGTGCTATGGAGCATAGCCACACCCTGGAGGGGTTTCAGTTTCTAGTGCCAAGACTTTGAATAGCCTGTGGTAGAGATGATAAAGTAGCATGAGGGTGGAAGTGCTGGGGCTCTCTTCACTTGGGAAGCTCCAGCACAGGGCACGATATGTTAGCCACAAATACTGAGATGACTTGCTGAGAGATAATAGATTCTTTGAGGCTTGACTTTACCTCTAAAAGTGGAACTGAGAATAAGAAGGCAAAAGAACAAAACTGGCCTTTGACAGCCAATCTAGCACTTGGCAAATTTCAACAAAGATATTCTGAGAGTGGGAAGTATTGTGTATGTGAGGAAGGAAGGGAGGGAGGGAGGGAGGGACGGAGGGGAGAGAGAGGGAGGGAGGGAGGGAGAGAGGGAGGGAGGGAGGGAGGAAAGAGGGAATAAAAAGCCTATGATGTATTCAGGTCATCAGAGTTATTCCAGAGCAAAAGCAGCATGGCACACCTCAAAACCTGTGAATCAAGGTCTTCAGTCATGTTATAATTGAGGAGCATCATGGCTTCCACCTCCCGACCCTCTTGAGAAAGTCCAGGGATACATTTATAGAGGAGCATATGTGGCTGTTGATTCTTACTAGCACAACCGCATTCCTGCACAGGATATAAAGAATTCAAAGATGACACTCAGCTTTCTAAACAGACAGATTCCAACCTTAGATTGCCTCCAAAACTAAGGCTGACGTTGATACTAAAATAAAGTCATTACCAGAAGGGAAATCTGAATACATCATTTATTCCTTCTCGACCCCTGTCTATTGGGCACACCCCATGTTTCAGAAAGCTGAAGGAGAGCGCATTGTATTCCTTGTAAACAATCACCCACAGGAGCTGGAGTTTAGCATGAAGGATATAATTTTCCAATCATCAATGTAAAACATTATTTCACGTTTCATTTAAAACCCCCTTCTGGGAACCATAACAATCCAGTGGCATTTCATGTCAGGGACATAAGGCAGGCCCCACACTGTTTCTTTCTTTCCTTCCTCCCTCCTCTCCGTCCCTCGGACCCTTTCTCTTCCTGTCTTCCTTTCTGCCTCCCCCTCTCCAATGTGATTCCAAAACAAAAGTGACAAACAGTTTTTAACACTGCATATGTTCAGAGACCTCTGCCAAGCAGGGGAAAAAACAGCCTTGGCAGCAGAAGCTAAAGTGTCACAGTCCTGTGATCTGTAGTGGGGAAACCAGTGGCCCTGTCCTCCACCTTGTCAAATCTGCATGAGAACTGCATCTAGACTGTTCAGGAGGTCAATGGGCGTTTCTTCTGTAGATTCCAAATTGTGTTTCCCAAGCTGGAGGAATGTATTCAACTCCTTAATACACCCTTGGTTGATATCTGAATGCTTGGAAGCACAGGGAAGTGACAGGGCCAACTACTTCCATGCAATGTCAACCAGCATCTTAGTGAATGCGTCCTTTCTATGTAATTAATTTGGAGGTCCTAGATTTGAATTCTCAGCAGTCATCTAAAGTCAGGGGTTGGTCGCACATGCCCACAGCTCAAGTACTAGTCACAGTGTGGGTGGGGGAGATGGAGATAGGAGGAAGTGTTGCTGGAGCTTGCTGGCCAGCCGGCATGCCCAATGAGCTCCAGGTAGAGAGGGATTGAGTAATTGAGGAGGACCGCTGATGCTCTCCTCTGGTTTTCATGTGACTTTACATGGAGCACACACATGCGTAACAAACACATACACACAGGCACACACACACATGACCAATGTCTTTATTTCTAAAGGCTGTTCATGACAAATTTAAAAACAGTTTTGGTTTCCAGCTGCCACTGGGAGACCCTGCAGTTTGGGTATCACCAGGTAACATCCGAAACCTCAGGTAGGAATGAGGCTGATTCTGCTCCCTCTACACAGCCTCTCAGCTCATCGAACCGCATCTGTACTTATGTTACTTAAAGTGACAAGAAGCTACATCACAGGTGTTGCACTTCCCCCACAGGGCACAGAGGAAACCATTGAAATGACATAGAAACGATACTTAACATTTTTAATCACAACCTGTTTGTGTAAAATACATAGTTAAAAAATGTATGTGTTGGGAAGAGGCCCCAACATGAGCGTGTGGTGCAGTGAAGCTTCTACCTTCCTCCAATATAGAAGAAAATCAACTTTGAGCTTAAAAATGCGGAAGTGGAGTGTCTCCTGTGTCATTCAGTTTTAACTCTGACTAGGTACTTACTAAATGAAACAGGCTTTTCCCCCAGTGACTTGCTCATTCCAGAACAGGATCTAGGTCTGCTGGGCAGAAGTAGCATTCTGATGAAGCAAGTCATGAAATCTCCATGGACGAGTTAGAGAAAAACTACATATCCCACAGTCTGTATAGATGAGCCTATGGTTAGCCTCAGGTGAAGTATGACCTCCCAGCTGAACGACTGTACCTTCGGTAGTTTTAACAAGAACTTCCTGGAATGCTAAGCATTTGCCTTTTTGTTGTTTTGTAATTAATGGAGGCTCAGATTCCCTCCACTGTGCAACCGAGATCTGATTAGAACTTTAAGATGTCAGTGTATCCATTCCCTGGAAAGCTAGGGATTTCCCTTAGACTACATTGTTTATGCCTTGTCTCCTAAGACTTTTTTAAAGAGTTAACACATTCACTGCAGGCTATAACATGCCTGCTCCCTTGGGGAATTTGAAATATTGAATATGACCCCAATAAATTGGAACTATCTTAGAGCATCTGGCCCTTTGCAGCTTTTAAAGTGAGAGACATCCTGTTCTGCTTCTATAGGAAAATTACAACTAGGTACACTGCCACGGAGACCAATAGCCAAATGCCATATGAGTCCCTGGTGTCCAACAATAGAGCAGGTACCGTACAAACATTTCCTAAGATAACTTCCATATATGAGTGGGGGATGTCTCAGAGCGTTGGAGTGGAGAAATCATGATTTCACATGAAATGATATTTTTAGGTGCAAGAAAAATGAGGAATGCGTGAAGCTGTATATGATACCCCACAGCAGACACCTCGAGTTAGAAGTATGAGCCCTGGTCCCATTGCGCATTTCCATAATATCCCTTTATTTTACTTTCCTATTTCTGTAATAGAATGACTCCTTGAGAAAAATCGAGCACTTACAGAAAGGTTATTATTCTACCTGCTGTCAATTTTTTTAAATAGCCAATTCATAACTTTCCCTTCAGTTTGGACTTGGCAAATTCTAACATTTATTTTAGCTCAAGATGCCAGTGCATAGCTCATACCCCTTGTCCACCTCTGATGAGACCTCTAGATTCTTACTCTGTATGTTAATACTTCAGTCATGTTTTCTATTTCTTTGTCACCCCTCTGTGTCCTTGTGTTGTGGGATAATGCATTTGGCTGGTCTTCTCATTGCAGTAACTCAGCTCATAGCAGTAAACAATTCCTTTTGGGTCTTTAAGTTTTCACCTCTTGTTCTTTGTTGTTGTTGTGTTTATTTTGTCTTTTGCTTTGGTTTTTCTGTTTGTTTTGTAAATGTTGCTTCATCTCATTCACAACTGTACAGTTTGTTCAGCCAGGCTCCCTTCAGCATGTTCTATGGTGTTTGTTCATTCACTACTGTACAGTTTGTTCAGCCAGGCTCCCTTCGGCATGTTCTATGGTGTTTGTTAATCTGCCATGAAAAGCCATTGCCTCACAGGTCAGATGTGGAGAAACTAATCTAATGGGCAATGGGATCAGAACACGGACCAAAGGACTCCAGTTAGGACTCTCGTTGTATGGAAATGCTTTTCCATGGCAGCTGTTAGTGGCTTGTGAAATTACATAGAATCCAGCTAACTGTTGTGTTCAGATTCAGAAAGAAGAGGGTTAGTAAACTGTGAAAGCTCACCAATCATGTGATATCAGTCATTTATTGTGTGATAGATGAGCCTTAAGAGAAGTTGCCCCTGAATTATATGCTCATCTGAAAAAAGGACAAGAGGCCATTGATGGGAGATCGTATTATCCATATTCCCCCTTTTAAGAAAAAAATGTCACGGATTGGGTCAACTAAAGGTCCCAGTGCATGCTCCCTTAACATTAAGCTCAAGGCTGGCCTTCCTTCATCCAAAGCTGACTGACTGACCTGTGAGTTGACAGATAGAATAATGATGGAGCCATGTGACAACCTAGGTGAATGACAATAATGACGGTAATATGATCATGAAGTAACATTAATTGGGGAACTATCAGAATGAGGACAACAAGGACTGCCATGTTTTTTAACTGTGTGTGTAGTTTGAGATTCTGGTCACCTAACAAACCTGATCCAGGCCTGGTGTTGAATGGCTAAGACTTCCTTTTCGTGTACTACAATTCATTTCTGTGGCAATTCTCTTCTGCCTAAACTGGCGTGTTTCTTTCATGCTATCAGACTGACACTATGTTGCTCTTTTACTTTGCCTCTCTTGGTTTTATATTGAGCTGTGGACATGAATAAATGGCTTTTATATCGAAGAATTAGTTGGATATCTAAAATAAGCTTGTACTTGATTATCTGCAATATCATTCTTTCTTTATACTTTCATTTAAATATGCCTTATAACATTTCTCTTCATCTCAGTGAGTACATGAAAAGTTGACTTGGGAGCATAGTCAAATATTTAGTTCTTGATTCTTCTGTATTTGTCCAGTTCTATATTGGACACTATATTGAAGCCACCTTTATAACAGACATCACCATTTTTGCTGATATTCAGCTCTTCCTATTATGTAAGAACTTTATTTATTATTCCTTAGCTATCGGATACCTTTCACTGGAATGAAATATGAGGCAAAATTATGTGTTTTCTATGTTGAGGTGACATTTCTGTCAGCCTGGGTTCCTGAGTGTCCTCTGACACTCAAGACACTCAAATAATGTGAACAACAAATAAACATTCCTACTTTATAACACTAAAACTGGGGAATGTTTTTAATTGTGGAATAAGCTAGGCAACTCAGTAAAAACAACTTTCAAAACCTTTAAAATGTTAAACCCATCCTTGCTACTTCCTTTTATGCTATCATTGCCATCCAAAACTCCCCATGTTTTACCTGGATTTGCTGCAAGGGTCCTTGGTTGACCTCCACTCCCATCCTTCTCTGAAATTTCTAAAGGACAGTTTCCAAAAAGCAGTAACATTTACTGCTTAAAGATCATGTTACTTCCCTACCCAAACTCCGCAGGAACACTAAACTAGGAGTATGGTAAAGCCTCTCTGTTAACCACAGTGCCTATTATTCAACTTCTGCTAGTCTCCAAATTTGTCTCTTGCCATTCCTCCATCAGCAATCATCATATCCCTTACCCCTTGGCAGCAGCTCGCTCTTGCCTCACTCTGCTTTTGTCTTCTTGTTCCTTCCTTGTGGAACATTTTACCTCAAGAGCTCTGTGTAACTTAGATCATTCTTTCTCATTATAAAAATCTTTCTTCCAAGCTTCTAGCCTCAGAACAGTCTCGGTGGCTTCTGAAACCACATCGCCTCATAACCCATTTGAAGTTATGAAGCTTGATTGTGTAAAGAATTCTTTGGACTGTCTTTTTTCTTTATTTACTTAATTTGTTTCTCTCTTTCGCAGACTATGAATATCAAAGGACAGGGATTATTTGTCTTAGTGCTTTGTCCCTGGAAGAAATGTGCATGTTGCTTTTGTGGATTTCAGTAAATATTTATCAAGTGAATGAATTAATGAAACACTCACTGAAACAATCAAGATGTCAAAACAACACTGCAACAAAAGACAAGTGAATCGGAAGCAATGTTCATTCACAGATCTTTAGCCCAGTTTGTGTGGTTAAGTAGAGCAAACCCTAAATCAAAATAGTATTAAATAACCAGTTTGCATAGCATTTATCTATTGTCACTTATAATTTATTTTCTAAATACTTATTTATTTATTTTATATTCCTACTGCAGTTTCTCCATCCTCCTCTCCTTCCAGTCCCTTTCTACCACTTCCCCTCTAGAAATGCCCCACCGCCATCCACTTCTCCTTCCTATTGTGGGGGAGGGGAGGCCTCCCATGGATATCAACAAAACATGGCAGATCAAGTTGAAATAAGACTAATCTGCTTGCCTTGTATTAAGGCTGGACAAGGTAGACCAGTATGAAAAATATGGTTCCAAAAGCCAGCAAAGAAGTCAGAAATAGCCCTTGTTGCCACTGTTAGGAGTACCATAAGAAGACCAAGCTACACAACTGTCACATATATGCAGAGGTATACTTATAATTTATTTATTCAGTAAAATCTAATGTATCCAAATCAAGTAGCTGACACTCTTTAGTTTATATTTAAACAAAGAAGTCCTAAAAGTTAACTAGCACAAAATATATTTAATAGTGCCCTAACTAATGTATTAAACAATCAAAATGTCCTAAATTTTTTTACAATGCCTAAAATGTATACAAGGATAGGATATGAAATCAAAAGGTAGGCATTCGTGGGATAATCTTTTCATACACTGTAGACATGTATCTCTGCCAAAGGTGCTTTCTGACTGGTTTAATAAAAAGCTGAATGGCCGATAGCTAGGCAAGAGAGAATAGGAAGGACTTCCAGGGAGAGAAAGAAACTCTGAGAAGAGGGGCCGAAAGACACCAGTGAAACATGGAACAAATTTAACATACAGAATGGGATAGAGGTAAAAGCCACATGGCAGAATGCAGATCAATAAAAACAGGTTAATTTGAGTTATAAGAGCTAATTGGAAAAATACTAAGCTAAAGCCAAGCTTTCACAATTAATAAGAATTCTCCATGTCATTATTTGTGGGCTGGTAGGTCAAGAAAGTCTGACTACAATAGGCTCAAAGAGAGACTAGGCAAGAGAAGTTGGTAGGAGACACTAAGATTTTTTTTTTTTAGGAAATAACTCTTTAAACAGTGTACCTTGGATTAATATGCCACTATAATTTGTCAATGAGCTGTATATATCAGTAGTATGTCTTATTCTTCATCATCAGGTTCTCAATGGGAGGTGTTTATGGCACTTGTAATCATAGGTCAAGATGACAAATTTGAATTTCTTCAGTTTCTATATTCTAGAATTATCATTCAACAGAAAGGAAGGTAACAGGGCATTTGTTTCCCTGCAAATTAAGAGGCATCATTGTAAGGAACATTTTCTATGACAAAGACATATGTGGACAATAAATGAGTTCAAAGCAATTCAACTTCTTTCTCTGGCTTCAATGAGATTGAAGTGAGGAATGGCTGTGAGACCTGAGATGAGAGACCAATCCCTGTGACTTCCGCCACTTGAGTATTTTATTAACTTTTTGTTGCTAGAAAAGGGAGATCATGGCAGTAACTACTTCAAATGTCCCCAAATGTGGTAGAGATAAGACATGTTTATAAGTTGAATGTTATTACTCTCTTGTTTTACTTTTCCTTGTTGAGGCAAGTATCATCGAAAGTGAAGTCATAGTCCACACACATTTCACATTTATGGAGAGGGAGGAACAGGCTGCAGACTGTACATATCTGGCGATAGGATTTTTACTTCTACTAGAGGTTAAGGATGTTTATATCTGGCTATGGAATGTTGAAATCGCAGTAATTGGTAGATGACACCACTGTTTCTTTATATACGCACAAGAACAAAGCTGCTTCTCAATTGGAAACGTTCACAGTCCATTTCGGTAGTCGGCCATTTCTAAATAGTCTATCTCCTTCCCAGAGAGAAAGCTAAATTCACAATCATGAATGAAAGCAAAAAATAATTATTTAATTGCTATCTAACGAGGAAAATCAGAACAACAGAGGAAAACACACAAGACCTTGCCTGAAACCCTCTTTCTGTTCTGAGTCAATGGACAAACTCCTGGAGTGTATGACTTCCTGTTTCAGCTGTATTGCTGCTTTATTTAAATGAGTAATTCTCTTGCGTATCACTCAGCAAGTCCCAGCATAGTCCATACACTTTACTAAATGAGTAGAAATAGAGATGAGATGAAAGCATTTCATTTCACAATAAAAAAAGGAAAAAACGTCTGGCCATAACAGCCTCGTTAACAATGATGCAGTCTTATTGCAGTCCCATACCTAGCAGTCATATCAGGAAAAGATGGAGCCTGTTAATAGACATTGCTTTATGGCACAGTCCCCTGACAACAAAGACAAAGCGGGACATCTAAGGAAAACAACAAGGGAAGAATGAAGAAGCATCAGGAAATCCATTCCAAACTCCTGCTCACACACACCATACTGCCTGGAAGACGCAAAGAGAAGAAGAATGGGCAAGGAGTCTGCTCTCCCAGCTCATCTTCTCCACCAAACCTGCCATTATATCCACCTCAGCCAAATGATTCAATGAAAATATTTAATCCTATGTAACCCACAATGAAGAAAAGTCCAACGTCACTGACATAAGGACCAGGTCTGGTTGATACTGATGAGGTTCATCCACTGGCTTTTAACATAGGATCAAATCACATTGTCGGGAATGTTTCGTATGTTGGTTCTCTTACCTCCTGGTGATTCTTGGCCAGCCATTCCTTAATCGTGTCTAGGGCAATGACTGCAGCAGGCTCATTTGGAAAACCTAAATAAAGAGCATAAGGAAGCAAATAAATAAAACATGGAAGGGACACAGAAGTCAACCAAGGCTTAAGATTGTATTGATCTTATTTTACATAGTATTCCATTCAACAAGCAAGGAAACTAAGGCTGGTGGTGATAAATTTTACATGGATATGAAACCTTCCATCAATAACGGTATACGACTAGCTCTGTATCAGTTCCAAAAAAAGAAGGATTTAATAAAGATACCAACAGCATTCACATATACTTAATAGCTTATAATGTACTTTATTCTCTTCAGTAGTGCTCAGATCAAAGTTTACTCTTTGCCTCAGTTTCTTCTGTAGTTGAAAACAGACTTTTTTTTTACAACGTATAGTAATTACATTTTCCCAGATACACACCACCCACCAAATTCCACATCCTTTATTGCTCTCTTTCTCCCATTTGAAAACAAGCACACGTCTAAAAAGAATATCTAATAAAATAAGACAATATAAAAATAAACCTGAATAGGAAAAAAAACAAATGAAGAGAAAAACAAAGAGCCAAATTAAAAAAAAAAGTCACAAGAAACATATGGACACAGAGACACACATCGGTAACCAAAGAAATCTCACAAAGTACAAAAATAGACACCTTAATATATAAATGAATGACCTGTACTATAAAGGGAAAAAAAAGAAAATAATGCCCAGGTGAAGCATCATGAGGCAAGAAAACAAACAAAAAAGCAACCTCCAAAACATTGAGTTTGTTTTGTGGTTGCTATGCCTCTTCAGCTTTAAATCCCAGTAAATGTGGCTCAGAGAAAACATGGTTGGTGTGAGAATCATTAGTTCAATGTTCTATCAGGGAACTGCCACAAAGTAAGGAAGATAACATGCCAAATAGCTACATATACAACAGAAATCTATTATCAGTAGTCAATGATGGTGATTCCAGCTCTACTTGGTGATTCCAGCACTACAGATAATGTCTGGGATGAAAATCACATCAACTGAACTCTACCTTCTGGTATGGTTTGATTTTATCACAGCAGCAGAAGTCACAGAGTTATGTGTCATCTCAGCATGAACACACATGTTTGGAATGTCAAACACACACCACTATGATTGTTTAGCTAATGTCACCTGAACATATCCCTAGACCACCAGAATCATTGCATTGTCCAAAAGAAGTAGAAGGAGTAACCTGCAGACTCAAATTTCTCTGATGATGTGGGAGTGTCATATATCAATCTGTTGATTTCATTGGTTAAAAAAATAAAGAAACTGCTTGGCTGGCCCTCATAGGTTAGAACATAGGTGGGAGGAGTAAACAGAACAGAATGCTGGGAGGAAGAGGAAGTGAGCTCAGACTCGACAGCTCTCCTCTCGGGAGCAGATGCCTCAGAAGAGACGCCATGCTCCCCTCTCCTGGGCGGACGCGAGAGCTCTGCTCTCTGGGACACATGCGATGAAGCTCTGACCCAGGATGGACGTAGGCTAGAATCTCCCTGGTAAGCCACCTCGTGGGCTACACTAGAAATGGGCTAGTCCAGGTGTGAGAGTTAGCCGAGAAGAGGCTAGATAGAAATGGGCCGAGCAGTGTTTAAAAGAAAACAGTTTGTGTGTTGTTATTTCGGGGCATAAGCTAGACAGGCGGCCAGGGTGCTGGGGACACAGCCCCGCCGCTCTTATTACTACACTCTGATGCTGTTGAGGAGGAGAGAGAATGGACTAAATATTATTGAAATGCTTTAAGTACTATACTGGTTCCTTAATCACCAAGTATCAATTTCTTTCCTATTAGCTCTAACTTTCTGGATTTTCATGGCCCTATATCTTTCATTTTTCTCTGTTTTTTAGTGTTTAAACATTATCTGCAAGTACACAATTGAGTGGTTGTTACTGTTTCTAAAGTTTCACAATCATCACTGTCCCCAGAGTACTTTAAAGATACTCTGTAACCATCAGTGCTCATTTCAAAGCTACTGTCTTTTCTGAATCCCACTGCCATCAGTGTCTTCTTCGGAACTTTCCAATGCAATTTCCTGTAGCACGAGGCCACTTTTTGGTTCCCAGCCCCAAAATAACGATGAAAAAACTGTATTAATTAAATCACTGCTTGGCCCATTAGCTCTAGCTTCTTATTGGCTAACTCTTACATATTAATGTAACCCATTTCTATTAATCTGTGCATTGTCACATAGGTGTGGCTTAGTGGCTAAAGTTTCACCATCTGTCTCCTGCAGCTCCATGGCTTCTCTCTGATTCCACCTCCTTTCTCCCAGCATTCAGTTTAGTTTTCCCTGCTTACCTCTATTCTCTTGCTCTATCAGGTCAAGGCAGTTTTCTTTACTAATTAACCAATCATATTCACAGCATGCAAAGGGGAATCCCACATCACATTCTTTTGTGGCCTCCTTTGTCTGACCAATTCTTCTCAAGTTTTTTTTTCTTAGATATGTCAATAAAATGCTTGTCATTCCCAAGTTCTTACATCTAGCTTTCTTCCTACAGTCAACTTTAGCCAGTTTCAGCATTGACCACTACATTGTCTGTGAGATGCCTTCTATTCCTACATTCTACCTCGGCCAGTTTCAGCATCAATTGCGGGATTGTGTGTTGGATGCATTCTATTCAGGGTCTCTTGTGCATTGTCTGACTTGGCAAAGAAAGAGAGGTGTTGCTATGTGGAGAATTCCTCTGGTGGCAATGGCAGTGTTTAGGCTGACATCTTGATCTCAGTAGCTTTCAGAGAATTGGTGGGAAAGATGAGCAACAACGGCAGTGGCCTTGTTTGCAAGCATTTGAAAACAAATATTGCTTTTCTGATTAGGTTTCCTGCAGGCATTGCTAGAAATTTCATTAGGAAGATTGGGGCCAATGACACAGGGCCAAGATCCATGTTTTTTAATTTATAAAAAGTGGAAACCTCTGTAATATAAAAAATGCCACCCTGTTTCAAGTACTTGTAAATCCCTATGTAACATTTAGAGTTTATTTTCTTTAAATGAATGCTTTGTAATATAAGACTTTTAAAATTAAAATAAAAGAAGTTGCTAATTAAAAAATAGTTAGTCTATTAAACAAACTATCCTTGAACCAAAAATGAGTTGTTTTCTAGATACTTTTTACAAGATCCTGCCCAATAAAAGTCCAAAGTCTAGGGAAGGAAATAAATGAGTAAATATGTAGCTACAAAACAGCAAAATGAATAGAGTAGGGTGGGAAAACACAGATGAACGGACTAGGCAGGAAATGAGAGAAGTTTGGGGGATAGACACTCAAAATAGCCATTGAAGAAACATTGTCCTTAGTAGTAAACAGCCAAAGTCAAGGGACTAATGAACTATAAAGGGAAAGTAAAGGGATATTTAAAAAAAAAAGCAGGGTGCGTACATGGGACTTATAAACAGAATTAAGCTGTAGATTTGCCACCATGGAGTTACCCACGGGTCTTGTTCAGTCCTCCTTTTCCCTGAGTGGAACACTGGCATCTGTAGCCACACTTTCCTCAGTGCACTCCAGCACAAAACCACAACCTGTCTTGCTCATGGCTTGCTGGCTATGGCAGTGCCTTTCTCTGAGTCTAAACAGCTAAACAGTGGCGTAAGCACCTTTGTCTGTGCTACTCTTCTGGTGGCCTCGGGGGCCCCTTACAGACTTGTCTTATTTTTCTCTGCCTATTCTCTTCTCAAGAAATTCTTCTCTAACTTCAAGGTATATTTGGTAATTACTCAAAAGATAAAATTATAGGGGTATGGATATCTAATAAATACTGTCATCAAATTCAATTTCAATGGCCATCTGTATTAATGCTCACCTTTAGAAGACTTAATTCCCCACAGATGAAATTAGACAAGTTCTTACAGAACCATAGCAACTACGGTAAGTTCTCAATTATCCCTGACCCCTTGGTCACTCTCTCACATACATCAAAGCCTCTGGCATGGAGTTATGGTTTTCATCATGATCTCAGGGGTCTCTGCATCCCTGACTGATGTCAACACCCAAGACTGTGACCCACCAAATACCCAGTTGTCATGTACTTGACCCGTTCATCTTCAAAATCAACGTCCTCCATTCCAGATCCCTCCTTCTTAGGTCACACACTGGACCTCGGTGTAACATTTTCAATCTAAGGTTATGGAGTGAAATGCCCAAAGCCTGTTTCCTATTTAGCTTTCTTGCCTGCTTTCTTGGCTCTTCCTCTTTACAACCATTTCATGCCTTCGCTCTACTCATGCTAGTCCCTACTAATCAGCATCAACACTTCTGGATGCTCTGGCTCCTTTCTGCTTCTTAAGGCTCATCTCTCATTATATTGCTACTTGTTTAAATAGAATCTTACTGGGTGCTTTTTACTGTGTTTTCTTACATTGTCACATAATTTGTGTAAATATAAAAGATGATAATTTATTAAAATTAAATTCCCATACTTTAATTAGTAGGCCAGACTATTTGGTGCTCAGACCATGGTGACTTAGGACATATTATGCATTCCTCTATAGCGTGACTTCTAATGAGCTATAGCCCTTGTACAAATGGCCAGTCTCAAGAAAAACAACTTGGGCTATAAACTTTACTGCTCAAGGAGAAAGTAAGATGCCAAGCCATCTATTCAAATATTGACCCTGAGCAAATGGCCAACAAAATAAGAAGTAAGTAACTTCCTATTCAACTACTGCAAAAGATTTCCAACCCTCCTAAGTCATGATAGCCCCTCTAGGAATTTGCCTACTGCCTTTAGATAGTGTACTTCGAAAATTTCTTTCTGTTTGTTTCTGACCGTGTGTCTGCCTCTTTCTTTCTATCTCTGTTTCCATTCATGTGTGAGTGCACATGTATGTTACATGTCAGAGCACAACTTGCAGGAGTCACTTATCTCCAGAATGTGGGTTTAAGAGATTGAACTTGAATTATCAGGCTTGGTCTCAAATACCTGTACTCTTTAAGTCATCGTAATGGTTCAATGACGTTTCTCTGTGTCTGTGCTGCTATATTCTTTTTTAGATGCTGCACTAACCTCACCCATGCTGGTAGGTTGCCCACCTAAGAAGGTTAAAGAAGCTTCTGTGGAGGACAAAGGTGGACCACAATCTATAGTGTGGTAGGCATTCACTTTCTTTGTCTTTTCTCCAACCTGCTATTCCATTCCTAGCTTCTTTTTGTTTTGTTTTCCTTAAGTCTTTAACCCATCAATGTAAACCCCTAACCCCCAAGTCTGTAAAGGCATTCATTTGCTTAAAGTCCAGTGGCTACACTTTGGCTGAGATTTCTTTGGGTAAAATGAAGTCTCTAAGCTTTAACTTTCTGTCTTCTTCCTTGCTCCCCTTCTCTGTCTTCCTGAGGAAGTAGAGTCTCTATTCTTTCTGTGTTTTCATTCTCTCCTGGGTTTCCTCCCTCCAGGGAAAGGGGCAGGCTATAGTATGCCATGTAAACACCTTCTTTCTTGAGAGTTCTAAGGCCTTAACACATCCTCTCCTCTCCACACAGTGCCTGGCTCCCTGTCATTCTCTCCATACCATTCTCAAGGAAGCCAGAATAAAGCCTGATTCAAATGGAGCAGGGGGTGGGTGGGTGTTGTGGGGGGTAAGGCAGGAGGAAAGGAAGATAAGTGCCAAGTTTCTGGAGGCTCTTGGGCCAAAATGGGTTGATGGGGAAGTTTGTTAACCAATCATCTTTAAGAGGTGGGTCTTAGTTAAGGCGTGGCTTCGCTGGGACCTCCAGGTGCTTGCTCTCTGCGCCTTTCCCCGTGTGATATTGTGTATGTGTGTGTGTGTGTAAATGTGTACATGTCATTTAACTGACACAGATGTTCTGCTTTGACTAATATTGGCCAGAACTGGTTTTAAAGATACTGAGTTTACGGTTTATTAAAGTATTTATATTTTTTGGTTGAGTTTATCCTAAAGCTGGAGTCCTCAAAAAGACCTACTTTAAAAATCCAATTGTTTTGTCCAAGTTTGTTGAAAAGTTAAACAAAAGTTTAAACTGAAATATTATTACTTTCTCTTTCAGACTGCTGAAGTTGTCCTGGGTGTTTGACACCGAAAGATTAGAGGTCTAAACTCACGAGGACAAATGACTAGAAGAATCGCCAATACTTTGTCTCTGGCACGCCAAAGTTCACCAGGACCCAGAACATGATGGGATCATTCTAAATGGGACCTGTGGCTCCAGAACGTTATCTGTCTTTTTTTATCAGAAGGTTATGGGGATTGTGCTTGAGCTGATGGCATTTTCTATAAAGTGAGGAGATCAAGAAAAAACATCCCCCATGGAAGCCATTTGGTCAGCAAGATGGGAATCATCCAAACAGGTGCAGTACCCGAAAGAGGACAGTTTAAAGGAGCCCAGGGATCCTAAACGTGAGTCGCCTAAACTCATCAGCAAAAGAGACAAAGGTTAATTTGGGTTTAGCTACATGGTTTTAGAGACCAAGCAGAAAAGCATAGCCAACAATAAAACCATTAGTACTACAAAATAAAGGTGTATTCACCCCACCAGGATTCTATCTGCACCTGCTTCAGTCACTAAGATAGCCATTCAAGTGACCAGTTCCAGCTCTCTTAAAGGGTCTTTGCCAGTTTTTCTTGAGTATGTCCACATTATTTTTCATTATTTTTTGGGGGGAAACTGTCTGAAAGAATTGTTAAGAGTGTATAAAACTATCAGAGGATCTTTGTTTCATAGATGGGTGAGTGATGATGTTGAAACCTTAGAATTACTAAAAAGAGTTAAAAACTATTAAGATGATTAGTATGGCATAACTAAACAGACTAAAATCAAGGTGACATGGTGATGTGATTGTGGCTACTATTCTATGTGAGCAACAAATAGGTAGGCTGGAAATTTTATATTTGAGTTTTCAACTGCCAATCAGGATGGATGAAATTGAAGAGATGAAAACTAGAGAACAGTCAGTACATAATGATATTGGGATAAAACAGTAATAGGTATGGATTTTTGTCCTAATAAAAGCAATAATTTTGCCATTAAGAAAATACTTTCCACAGCTGTTGTTATTCAGAAGTGGAATGGAGGGAGAAAGACCTCCTCTTCATCAGAAAAATTAATGTCACAATATTAATAAACCCACAAATATTAATTTAAGTATTCATTGTTCTGAATGTAGGAACTAATTCTCTTGACTATTACATAAATATTGATACTGTCGTCTGGTTGCCTCTTCTGTTAAGTGTGGGCTAGGTTTATGAATAAGAATTGGAATGATTCCTAATACACTTATTTCTAATCTGATTCATGTTGGTTATGAGAGCTGAATATGATGGTCAAGGATCCTGAAAAAAAAAAAGTGGTTGTTATGGAGGCACAAACCAGAGATTTTATTAGTATAGAGAAAATACAAACTGATATTTTGGAGTATGTGTGTTTGATATCTTAATTAACTGACCTGATTGTAGGATGTGGCAGAACAGAAATCTTTTCATTTTCGAGTCAGGGCTCTAGTTACACTTTTATAAACAAGGGTGTTCAAACTGCAGTTATTTACTGTATCAAACTAATTCTGTCATCAGTCGTCTTATATATACGAGATAAAATTGTGATGGATGGAGAAATGTATCAAATACATAGTGCTAATGGCAAATTTTAAATAGTTGAAATAGTTTAAATAGTTAATAAATTGATCCAAAATAGGGAATGTGAATTTTCATATTAATAAGCATACTGTGGTTAAAGAAGGGATACTTTCACTACAAGATTTAAGGTGGCAATTTCTAGGGAGTGGGCTTGTGAGCTGTTCTAGGATAATGATTGTTTCTATGGTATTTATTATAACAGTGTATTATGCTATGAGAAAAAAATACAAGAGACTGCAACATATTAAACATTGGGTCCCTAAACTCATTATAATTCTCCTTAAGTCAAAGGTATTCTTGTTTCTACTAATGTGGAAATGAATTCTATTAGGGCTAAGAGTCAGGTGGGTAAAAAGTCATATATCTTCTTGGACATGAATTAGTGAGGAAAAATGTATTATTAATAGGTTAGATAAGAGGATAGTGGGTAACATAACTATATATATATATATATTATGTATACATATACATAATATGTATATATGTTTGAACTGTGGCCCAGTGAGCTCCAATTAATGCATCTTTTGTGTTTGATGATCTTTCTGATTATAGAAAAAAGTAAATTTAGAGGCTAAAATGAAGAAAAATCTTAATCTTATATTAATAAGAGTGTAGTATAAGAAAGGGTATTCTTAGGACCCAAGATAGAGTGAGAATAAGAGTTAAGGTTAATGGACATACAGTCTCTTTATGAAAAGTTTTACAGCCCCAGAAAGTTGTTGAAGGAGACCATAGTGATCTACAATGTTTGGTCATTCTCATAATCATATATCACCTATTACTTTCCATTCAATAGAAGTTAGAAATGCTATGGTAATGAGAATGGGGACAGTTAATAGATTAATTAAATATAGTGTTAAGCATAAAATGTGGACCTCTAAGAATAAGATTTTAACTATTCAGCATTTTCTAGGCTCTGTCTCCATAACAGGTTATATTTGGAGATAGCACGTCTGTATACAGTTACTGTATTTAGATGATTTCATTTACTGAAGAACACCGAAGTTTCTTGGCTCTTACACAGACATCTACAGACACCAAGATCCGAATCCCAGTTACCTATGGCACCTATTCAAGTGGTTTGTCTCCAGAAGACTAGATCAAATTGTCAAACTTACTACTCACCAAGTGAGATGCCCACTATCCTCTGATATGAATCCCATGATTTACAAGATAAAACCAATTGACTTTCTTTATAACTATGGTAAGATTCCTAACCTCTTACAACATGGTTCCCTGTCTGGGTCCACACCTTTTGTCTCCCTACAGTGTATTTGAATAAATTCTCTCCCTATCTGTAGGTGGTAAATATTTTTACCCTTTATGTTACTAGCATTCTCTATGCCATTCACAGGGTGATTTCTTTTTCCTGAAATGACAAATGACATTACGCACCCCCCCCCCATTTTTTTTTTCTGGAGGCTTACATTCAGTTTTATTTGTCTTCTTCTCATTTATCATTTGCCTTAATAATTGTTCTGTTGCTGTAAAATGGTACCTTGACCAAGGCAATTTATATGAAAGAAAGCATTTAATTAGGGGCTTGCTGAAGGTTTCAGAGATTTATTCTATTGTCATTGTGGTAGGGAGGATGGCAGCATGCAGGTAGGAGCTGGAGAAATAGCTGAGAGCTACATTCTGATAGACCAGTAGAAGGCAGAAATAGATTCTGGCCTGGCATGGACTTTTTAAAACCTCAAGGCCCATCCCAAGTGATATGCTTCTTCCAATAAACGTACGCTTACTAATCTTTCTAATCTTTTCAAAGGATTCCATTTCCTGCTGACTAAGAATTCAAATGCACGCGCTTATGGAGGTGATTCTTATTAAAAGCATTATGACCTCTTATTTAATGTTTTCATGGCACCACTTACCTTCCCCTTAGAGCTTTAGCCTATGCATTTCTACATCTGTTTCTGTAAAAAACAAATGTGATGTATAATCTTCCCGGACAAAGCAGGTAGCACATCTGGCTTTTGTTTCATTGGATACCTGACTCCTTAGTGGTGCACATAAGATGGTCAGTGAATAGATGGTGGATGAATGGATGGATTGTAGACTTGCAGTCTTAGTATACGTGGCAGAAAAGGCTGAGCACAGGGTGGGGATGCTGAGAAGGTGCTCAAAATAATTGTATTTACACAACTATTTCATGCAGGAAAAAAATAAAAATAAGCCCGAGATCTTACATAGAAGGAAACACAGCTCCTAGCTGAAAGATGAATGAATATACAAGGTTTATTTTAGCCTGGGAATAGGCTCCCAGAGACAGCAAGATTTGCAGCCTGAGGTCACAGTATATCCACATCAGGGGGGCTTTTGTTCACAGGCTCAGAATAAGGCAGCCCAGAGAGGAGGTTGCAACCAGGCTTCAGAACAGCCACTGAATGAGATGACAGAGAAAGTCTCTTCCAAGGAGGAGGGTCACTGAGGCTGAACAAGATGTTAATAATTTAGGGCCAGTCATGCAGGGAGTTATGAGTGTGTGTGCCCAGGTGTGGAGAGAATCTGTGCTCCTGATAACATGCTATGCTTTAGCTCTCTTCTCAAGAGGGCGGATGGTTAAAGTTAATGTGTGTTGTAAACACAGGAGCTGGCTGTAAGTGATTTTTTATTTTTACTTACTTTTGTGTTAAAAATACTTGCTGAATTTTTACACATTTATTTACATATATCTACACACACACATTATTACTCAGCTCAAGAGA